>NC_074722.1:25438670-25804504 GCF_947242115.1 Biomphalaria glabrata
AAAACCCCTTTCGGCAACGCACATAGCATTTTGAGTGCATAATTTGCTTTTTTTTTCTTACACTGAAGATGTATTTTTTATCCTCAAACCCCCCTGGCGGGGGGTTTAAACTCAAAACCCGTTTGACGACGCTCATAGATTTTACAGTGAGTAATTTTCTTTTATTTATATTGAAGAGGTACTTTTTAGCTTCAAACTCCACTGGAGGGGAGTTTAAACTCAAAACCCCTTAGACTACACTCATAACATTTTGAGTGTATAATTTGCTTTGTTTTTATTATTAAAGAGGTATTTTTTACCTTCAAACCCCGCTGAAGTGGGGTTTAAACTCAAAACTGAGTCAAAACCCATTTAGCTACGCTCATAACATTTTGAGTGCGTAATTAGCTTTTTTATATTAAAGAGGGGGTTTATCGTAAATTTTAGACGGGGTTTTAAAATCAAAATCTTCCTTAACTGTGCTCTTGGAATTAGGGGATTTTCGTTTGCATTTTTTTTTTGTTTTGTTTTATAGAAGAGGGGGAGTTAACTGCAAAAACCCCAGGTAGGGGGTTTAAAACTCAAAACCCCTGGTAGGGGTTTTTAAACTCGAACCCCCCTGGTAGGGGTTTTTAAACTCGAACCCCCCTGGTAGGGGGGTTTAAACTCAAAACCCCCTGGTAAGGGGTTTTAAACTCAAAACCCCTTTGGTTGTGCTGGGGCAAGTGATGGTTTAGTATTAAAATCGCACCTAAAATAAACAAAATCAAAGCAAAAAATCAGTCACTAAATTCCGACTCCCCCCCCCCCCCACCGAAGGGGGATTTCATTTCGGGGGGGGGGGGTTGAACCCCCAACCCCCCCCCCCCCCGGCTACGTCCATGCATGAAAGGATAGAACCGTAGGAAGGCTCTGAGGACCTTCAAACACTTCCTCGGAATTATCATACCTCTAAAAGTCACTCGGGACAGTAGTACAAGCTAGTCTAAATTGCAACAACTACAACTTAAAGAAGAACCAGATCTAACTACAGAGTTTATTGATTTATAGTTACTTATCCTAGTACATTGACTAGTATTTATGTTAATATGTACTACATGCTTTTGCTTAGTGCTACTTGTCGTGTGTAGGCGGGGTGAATGTGGTGAAATCGTTGATACTTGTTTAAGTTTGTGTAATGTGAGAAGGTGCACAACATTGATGCAGTGTATTGTTCTCTCAATATTTTTGTATGTGTCGTTCTATTTAAATAAAGCCTTGTATTAGATTTCCCTGCGATCTTAATTCTTATTACAAATTTAGTTCAAGCTAAACTTTCGCAGACAGTAGTTTGGCTGGATTTCACAGTTGATAGAGCGTCATACAGATGTCAAAACACACATTTAGTTATCAAACTGATCTAAGGATGATCCCTCACAGTCACTCTGACAATCATCTACACCTAGTGGAGAATTAGATTTAAGATCTAGATGTGTGGGAAATAATCATACATTTAAAAAAAAATATGGAATAAAGGAAAATTACATACCAAAGAAATTGGTTATAGCGGAAGGAATTGTAGCTTTGTACTTTAGACTTGAACATTTCGCCTTTCAAAGACATATTTGGTAGAAATTGCAAATAAAAAGTCTTTTTTTTTTTTTTTGGTTAATTTATCCACTGCGCTGTCGATCAAAATGGCTTAGTTGTAATAGGCCTAAGTAAGAACAGGTTAAATTGTCTTATTTTATCGTCCATGGCAAGTAAGAGAATTGAGTGATGATGAGTCAGTGAATGGTCTGGATCAAGAATTGTAGGCTATATTGTAGATAACAATTTCTTTCTTTTCTTGAGCCCATAATGGCCATGTACAAGGGCGCAATGAACCCCTCCGCGTCATAGTTGATACGCCACTGTTTGCTTTGCAGTTATTCTAGCTGTGTTTGGAGTTAATGTTTTGAAGCAATTTAAAACATGCACTTGAAATAAATGTTGAAAGAAAAATATTCCAAAGATTGCCTTTTTCTCTGTGTCTACAGTAGTCTACACACAAACACACTTTTTTTTTTATACATGCACAATTCAGCACTGAACTCTATATTAGAATAACTAGATATGGTCCGATTGGCAGCTGTCTGTAAGCATGTTTTTTTTTTTTATAACGTGCGTTGCTTTAATCTCACAGGTAAGAAATGTTATTTCCAATCATGAAAAGCAAACGGACGAAGTGTAACTGTCTTAGTCACGTTGTTTTCTAAAATCTAAACGTCACGAATTTGTTTTGAGCGAAGTGTTGTTACACTATCAATAATACCTTTTTTTTTTGTCTTTCAAAGTCACGTGACACTTGGAGGTATGGAAGTGCATGTATATAAACACACTGAAGAAACATAGTGAAAAATTATTTTTTTTTTGAATATCTTCAAACAGAGTATCTTCCCTTCGAAGAATGCAATGCCAATAAGCTATAAATCACTTTACTTGACTTGTACTAATCATAGCTGTAGTGGAATCAAGCGCAGTGACTAATTGCTGTGCACGAAAGTGACGATCAATGACAACTGACTAATTAGGAATGACTAACGACCCCGACATCTTGCTTTTATACCTATCCTTTATAAACACTTTTCTGGATTGTTACATAAGTCTTGACTCTTAGTTAGTTCAGCTAATAATTTCTGCGGTAGACTATGACCATAATACTTATGTGCGTCTATTTATTCATTCACCTCTTTACTGAACACGAAAACATTTGAGTCTAGTACGGGAATTCCCGCTGAAGCTGCGCACCAAATACAAAAAAAAAAAGACGTAATCCCAACTAAATGTGAAGATGATTATATTTTGAAAAATGATCAGGTCAAACCAGAGTTTTCACTGTGTTAGGTAGTTGTTTTGTTGTTGTTGCTTTCAAAGATATACATTAATGGTCAATTTTTTTGGGAAATCGTTAGAGCCGTTTTCGAAACATCCATTGACTTTCCAGTTTCCAGCCAGTTTCTACAGCTATTATATCAACACTCACTCTGTCTGTCTGTCTGGGAAAAAGTGTACACGTGTTTCTCCCACACCCATTCTCGGACCAAGTTGAAACTTCGCTCAATTCTTCATTGACTTAGACAAGAAATGAATCAATAAACAAGAAAAGTAACCAATCAGACAATTAATTACTAGTTATTAATTATTTTGTTTAACAGCCACAATGGAAACTAATACTAGTGTAGTTTTAAGGATGGAGTTCTTCCCATTTAGATAAGCTTTGTTTTTTTTTTTGTTTTTTCTCTTTTAACATGAATTTTTATATTTTGCTTATTTTAAATTTTTGAACCTATAAAGAGTTTGCAAGCTAATAGAAGGAAGTGTTACTTGTCGTATAGTTACCACAAGACTCATTTACCTTTCCCTTTTAAATGGTAGGTCCTAAGTATTGTAAAAAGACGAAAGCTTAAAACCTTTGGCCACATTACATCTACGGGGCTCGCAAAGACCTTCCTTCAGGGAACAGTGCCAGGGAAAAGAAGAAGAGGCAAACAGAAAAAGCGATGGGAGGACAACATTAAAGAATGGACGGGCCTGCCATTGAGAGAGGTTCTAAACAAGGAAAAAAAAAGGGAGGAATGGAGAAAGACGGTCGACAAATCTTGCCTGGTGCCCCAACGGTCCAACAGACTAAAGGATAGGTAAAGGTAAAAGGTAAAAGAAGGAAATGTAAAAAAAAAACATTTAAAAAATATTACTGAAAAATTAAAGTATTTAGGCACACTTAAATGGCTGCCTGGTAGTGTAATATGCGCTTTGGACTGTCACGGGTTAGAACCGTACCCTAGGTTTGGGCTTAAGATACAATAATCCTCAATTCTGGAGGAACATTCGAAACATATCAAGCGTTCCAATATTAGCAATCACTAAACAGAAGTTGCCGCTAAATTCTCATTTATTTAACAGAACACAGTTTTTGATTAGGGATTAAAATGAAAATGTGTATAAGAAAATAATTTACCTGAACATTTATTAATATCTCGTTGAAGTTACAATATAGAAAGTCTATACAGTGATTCAAGTTGAAGAGTTTATTACAAATATCAACAGTGTCTCGAAATGTGAGGAATCAACAGGCCTGAAAAAAAAAAGACCGCGTGACACAAAAACAGCGGCACTATTTATGGCTGTAAAACACAACTCTAAATGGGATTTGGATCCGTCAAGTAGCTGGGTAGAGTACATAGGACCTACCATTTAAAGGGAAAGGTGAATGAGTCTTGTGGTATAAATAGATTCTCCGGTCATAACTTCAGACATGCAAAATTACTTTGATTAATGTAATGAGACTGTTAATACATTCATGGTACGTGTCATTGTAGTCGCCTCTATTCTCTTATTGTCATTGTAGTCGCCTCAATTCTCTTATTGTCATTGTAGTCATCTCTATTCTCTTATTGACATTGTAGTCGCCTCTATTGTCATATGACGTTGTAGTCGCCTCTATTCTCTTATTGTCATTGTAGTCGCCTCTCTCTTATTGACATTGTAGTCGCCTCTATTCTCTTATTGCCATCGTAGTCGCCTCTATTCTCTTATTGACATTGTAGTCACCTCTATTCTCTTATTGTCATTGTAGTCACCTCTATTCTCTTATTGACATTGTAGTCGCCTCTATCCTCTTATTGTCATTGTAGTCGCCTCCATTCTCTTATTGTCATTGTAGTCGCCTCTATTCTCTTATTGACATGAAACACAGTTCGAACCTTTTAAAAAAGTCAATAACTAAACAAAATTGGGGGGGGGGGCTCATTTTTATTAATAACTGTGTTAGCCTACCCATAGTAAGCTTATACTGTCCACACACCAATTTGGTGTAGTTTACTGGGACTATGTAGGTCATGGCGCTAGGAATGTGGAACGTTAGTGCAATACAGGTATGGGGCGAACACACACATTGACAACCTTTACTTACTGCTGTTAAACCTCTCCTATAATCTTCATCTTTCCATTCCACCTTTTATTACAAAACTATATTTGCCTCTCCCGTGTCCATTGTTACATTTTCTTTGTTTACATAGCTTTTATCAACTCACTCTGTCTGTCTGGTAAAAAGCTTATACACGTTATTTCTCCAACGCCCAATCTCGAATTAAGCTGAAATTTTGCACAATTATTTCTTTTACCTGACAACATAAGAACCAATTTTAAAAACGTAACCAATTATTTAGTTGACTATTTGTAATTAATTATTTTGTTTGTTATCTTGAACAAGCGAAAGAAATAGTACTTGTCAGACGTTGTGGTATAAGTTGAATTAGATCCCTTGAGGACGCTTGAGCCTTGAGTGCACATTTTGTATGTACTTAAAAAAATTGAAGAAGATGACCCCTTCTTACCCCTCCCCCCTTAACAACTGGTCCAGACAAGTGATAGGATCATGGCACAATGAGAAAGCTTTAGCCCCAAAAGGGAAAAAGACGCTATTAGTTTTGGGTGGAATGTCTGTCCGTCCCGTTTAGATCTCGTAAACTAGAAAAGATGCTGAAAATCTTACACCATAATGTTTTAGACCATTCAAGGTTCTGATACAACGGCTACTTTTTTCTTTTCTGAAAGCAAAAAATCTATTTTTTTAAATCACTTATGCAAGCAGTTTGATCATAAAAATACACCACTTTTACAACCGTTCACTATTAATAGGGAAGCTCTTTAATAGGGGAGATTACCATTTACCATCAAGCCCTGGCTATAATACAAAAAAACAGAAATGGAAAAGTGGTTTGAGTGCTGGGACAAGTCCCAAAAAGCCCGTGGAGTCTAGGAGCGCATGAGGCGCCCTGACCGCACTTCCCCGTGGTGGAGGCTGTCCAGGCCTGAGCAAGCTATTATAGCACAGTGCAGGACAGGCCACTGTCCTGTTGGCTCATATTTCTCTCGGCTATGGCCAAATTTCGATTCACGGTGCCCTCGCTGCGGGGAAGAAGAGGAAACCGTGCCTCATATTCTGTTTGACTGCCCCAGACTTGCTGATCTCCGTCTCGACAGGTCTGGGAAACCCAAAATTCTCGACCTGTATGGCGACATTCATGCTCTACGCAAGACAGCAGGGTTTCTGTCCAGGGCTTTTGCAAGAGAGGATTTGAGCCTCTCAAACCCTCACTCTAATGGAGTTTGATGATGATGATGATGACCATTTACCATATTTTTAACACATTTATGCAAATGGATGTAGATATTTTGTCAATAAAATATTATTTTTACATTTGTATTGTTAAGTTGTGTAAGTTCTGTACTAATAAAAAAATGTTTACTATTTTTTTCAAGAGAAAAAATCTATTTAGTATGCATTTAAGTTGGACATAATTTAAAACAACAATTAATAAGTAGTTTTTCATATTATCGCGTGAACTGTAGTACTCTACAAATACCGTAGACTGCGTAGAGCACTGAACCAAAGGAAAAAAAAAATTTTTACGGAAATGTTTTTTTTTTCTTGAGGAATAAGAGATTGACCCTTTACAAAACAATTAGATCAATTAGATATTCACTTTAAGTCATCAGTTAGACCAGGTTCACATCTAACTTCACATTCACTTTCACCTATCCTTTGGTCTGCTGGACCGCTGGGGCACCACACAAGATCTGTTAACCTTTTTTTCTCCATTCTTCTCTGCCATTTGTCTTTGATAGAATTTCATTCTGATAATATTGAAACCTGCCTTTTTACCTACCTGGGTGGACCACTTCGTGGGCCGATTTTCAGTTTGTGTTTCCACACAAACTGTCTTTGTAACTTTGTTTTATTGTTTTTGTTTCTCTTAGTGAACTTAGGTTTTCCAAAGAATATTAAAAACTACTTTTAAAAAAGACAAAATGTAATTTTTTCAATTAGTTTGAATCGGTCATGTAATTAAATTTGTAAGACTAACACTAAGACTGTTTTATTGATCCTCATGGAAATTTGTTCTGATTACAAGGAAGGACTCTTTTCTCATATAAAGACAACACAACAGAAACATACACATAAATAGAACAGACACAACATAAAGAGTTCATTCAGCTACTACACAGGCATCTTGGTCCTTTTCATGTTTCCTGATCAACGAGTGGCGTTGATATAGTCTGACCGAATAAGGAACGAACGAGTTTTGTAATAGAGTTCTAGATCTAGACAATAAAAAATATGTGCGATTAGAATTTTTAGCAATTGTTTTTGTTTTAGCTTTCTCAATGCACTATGTTCCTATCACTTGTCTGGACCAGATGGGAAAAGGGTGGGAGGGTTGAAAGAGGGGGTATTTGTGTGAATGTTACCGTGATCGCTTTTTAAATGCATTTAAAAAATATTGTACGTCTTAATTCGATCTTGAGGGCTCACGCCTCATCAAGTTAATATACTAACGACTGCGCTTGCGAAATACTTTCAAGCGACAAACTAGTTCTTTACACAAAGTATAAAGGGGACTAATTCAACTTATGCCACCACATCTGTAGAATCTTTCCCTTGTTCAATACCAAAAAAAAAAAATTATTACCAATAGTTATTAATTAATTGCTTATTTCTTTTTTTAGCGGCCACCGAAAGGGGAATAGACGCTATTAGTTTTGTGTGTAATGTCTGTCTGTCCGTCTGTCCGTCCGTCCCGTTTAGATCTCGTAAACTAGAAAAGATAGTGAAAATCTGGCACCATAATATTACATTTGTATTGCTAAGTTATGTAAATTCTGTCATACAAACTACTACATTTACACACAAAAAAAGTGTTTTTTTAAAGAGAAAAAAATCTATTTAGTATGCATATAAGTTGGACACTACAGAAATAGTACACTTTACTAAATGAATTATTTTTTTTTATGAAAATGTTTTTCATTTTTTAGGATGGGAATAAAAGATTGACCTTTTACAAAACAATTAGATCAATTAGATATTCATTATAAGACATCAGATAGACCAGGTTCACATCTAACTTACAGACACACTACAACAACATGAGCTTCAATAAACACAATGATTGTATTAGTCTCTATTTATGTTGTTTACTCCAGCCACTTGTTCTCTAAACTGACCTCCTTTTACACACAGTCCTGACACACTGCTGTTCACTCATCCATGTACACTCAAGTCCACTGGTCATTTCATACACAGGCACACACACTGCACTACCAGCCACTAAAAACACATACACTTACTATCACACACATTGATTTTCACCTATCCTGTTATGTACTAGTTTAGAGAGTATGTTAGTTTTCTTAGACAAATAAATTGTGTATTGTTTTAGCGACGGTAAAAGTAGTGACGTAGTGTGACAAACGAATGACGTAGTAGACTAGACCAACAGGAGAGCAACATGGCGTTAGTATAGAAGTAGTTTGTTTTGGATGTTAGTTAGAAATAGCGACGTTTATGAAGACTAGACGGACTTCCCAGTGATAAATAAAGGTGTCATTTTATAACAGTGAAAGTTGTTATCAAGTATATTTTTAACTTGTAATGTTCTGTGGCTAATTTGAAGTAATAATTGAGTTAGAAGTGAAGTCAGAATAGATGAACCCACAACAATCCTTTGGTCTGCTGAACCGCTGAAGCACCACTGTTACGACACAAGACTCTTCGAAATAATAATAGACTCTCAGGTTATTACTCTATAAATACTTTAATATTACAACAAGTTATGTAAATCCGAACATTTCATTCCTCTTCCTGTCAATTCCTCCCGGCTTCCCCTTTTCAACATCCTTTCCATTCATTACACAAATTCGCACCATTATTCATGCACACCGTGCTGCGCTACGACCGTAACACCCCTGTTCAATATAATTATATTATCTTCATTAATTCTCATTCTTTTAAACCAGGTAAAAACCAACGACAACAAAACCCTCCAACAGCAAAATTAAATATCATCATTCTTTACATTATTATTTTAGGTTCAAAATTACTTATATCCATCCCAATGTATAATGTCCAGACTTCCCCAACGAATCAATCAGAGTAAATCTCATAATTCACAATTATAACTATAATTAACTTGGTAACTGTAATACTATATTTTACATTTCTAACAATGGTTTCATCAAATTCTCAATATTACACCATATATTAATATCTCGACACCTCACACATGTAACAAAGCTTCGTCAATCCATACAGTCTTCGATTACATATACATGTAATATGTGTATATTTACAAAATGTTCCAATCTGTTATAGATGTCTATTCATTACACTGCTATTCATTGTGTTCTCACCGAAATGATTTTACTGACATTATTCTTTTGACCAACCAACAGAAACAAAATTGACGTGGCCAAGCTCCTTTCCTTACTTCCATTTCTTTTCCGTCTTAGGTACACCGTGATAATGTGTCCGCTATCACATTGTCTTTCCCTGGTATTGTCCTGACCTCAAAGTTATAATCCATAAGTTGCAATGCCCATCTGGCTATTCTGTTGTTCCCTAGTTTATTTGTATTAATGAAGGCCAAGGGAGCGTGATCCGTCCATAGTTCAAATTTAGCTCCCATTAGGTAGAACCCTAATTTTGTTATACCCCATACAATGGCTAGTCCTTCCTTTTCAATGGTAGCATATTTCAACTCAGATGTTGTCAGTTTTCTACTCACATATAAAACAGGATGTGGGACACCATTCCATTTTTGCATTAGACAGCCTCCTATTGCAATGGCTGATGCATCTGTAGCCAAAATAAATTCCTTAGTATTGTCAGGTAATTTCAAAATCGGTGCCCCAGAAAAGAAAGTTTTAATTATGTCCAGTGCTTCTTGACATTCCTCCGTCCACACTATATTGTTAGGTTTTCCTTTCTTTGTTAGATTTGTTAGTGGTTCAATTATTTCTGAAAAATTTGCGATAAATTTTCTATAAAAGTTGCATAACCCCAAAAGGCTTCTAATTTGCTTCTTTGTCTTTGGTACCTTAATGTCCAATATTTTTGATACAGTTTCTTCCAATGGTGTAATGTACTCATTTTTAATCTTATACCCCAAAAATGAAATTTCACTTAGGCCAATTTTTATCTTTGTTGGTTTCAATGTTAAATTGTTTTCTTTGATAATTTTAAAAACCTCTTTAAGGCTTTGTATATGCTCATCCCATTGCTCACTAAAAATGCATATATCATCTAAATAACAAATTGTGTCTCTTCTATGGCTCAATAATTTGGCCATCATTCTGTTAAACGTGGCTGGAGCATTTACCAAGCCAAAGCTCATCACATTCCATTGATATATGCCCGAAGGTGTCTTAAATGCCGATAATGGTTTAGCTTCTTGTTTTAGAGGTACTTGCCAGTATCCTCTTGACAGATCCAACGTGCTAAAAATCTTTGCATTTTTTAGCTTAGTAAACATTTCTTCTGCTTGTGGCATTGGAAATGGATCAAATTGTGTGACTTTATTCAACTGTCGATAATCCACACACAATCTTAAGTTGCCACACTTTTTTTTAACAAGCACGACTGGTGCAGCCCATGGTGAACTAGATGGTTCTATCACTCCAAGTGTTAGTAGCTCATCAATTTCCTTCTGTAATGTTTCTCTATGGTGTAATGGGATCGTATATTGTGGCAGTTTATTCGGTACTTTGCCAGTTAACTTGATATCATGTTCTATAATACTTGTTTTCCCAGGTAAATCCGTAAAAATATTCTTATACTCCTCAATTAGTGCCTTGATTTCTTTAGCTCTATCAAGAGAAACTCCATCCACCATGACATCCTTCCATGTTTGCCTACTTTCTGTTGCCACTGTCTCTATTGGTCTAAACCTTTCCTCTGTCTCCATTTCTTCCGTCACACAGGCACTCATTGTCATTGACTCATCCTTACTCCTTTCTTCACTTCTTTGTCTTGGTGTAAATTCTTTTAGCAAATCCACATGAAATATTTTTAACATCGAATCAATGTCTATTTCATAATCCATATCGCTAATTTTCCTTGCTACTTTGTATGGTCCCAGCCAATTTGTGCCCGAAGCATTATTGTTATCCTTATGTAAGACCAAAACATCTTGTCCTACCTCTAATTCCGTCATTTTTCTATGTTCATTCACTCTGGAATGTGCTAATTCATTTCTCTCTAGCATCTGTCTATCCGCTTCTTCACATGCCTTTATAATCTGATTTCTAGTTTCTGTCACAATATCATAACTGTCATTAGTTACTACATGATCCTGTGGGATTATCAAATCTTTCAATATTGTCATTGGACCTCGTGGATTTCCTCCATAAATCATTTGAAATGGTGAAAACCCTGTTATTTCATTACGACTCTCCCTGTATGCAAATAGTATTGACGGTATTGCCATATCCCACTCTTTGGGTTTATCATCCATTACTTTATATAATGATTTCTTTAGATTGACATTAAAACGTTCACAAGTGCTCTGTGGATAATACGAGGTTGTAAACCTTTGCTGTATCCCAAACATGTTCAAGAATGTTGTAGCCAATTGACAGTTGAATTGAGTGTCCCTATCTGACAATATTTCTCTAGGAAATCCAAATCTTGTAAATAACGTATATAATGCTTGTACTATATCTCTGGCTTCAATTCGTTTGAGTGGGATAGCTTCCGGCCATCTGGAGCACACGTCTATCACAGTTAGGATATAACGGTGACCCCTATTTGATACCACTGGCATTGGACCGATTAAATCAATCGCTATTTTACTAAATGGTCTATCTGGTAAATCCATCCTTTGTAATGGTACTTTTATGTTTCTTGCTCCTTTTCTAGAACATAGTTGGCACGAAGTCACATAACTTTTTATGTCCTTATTAATTGATGGCCAATAATAATTCTGAAATATTCTTTGTTTCGTTTTGTGTAATCCCAGATGTTCTGTGTGTGCTATATCGTGTCCATTTTCCATTACAAGCTGCCTGAATTCTCTGGGTACCACAAACTGGATTACTTTTTTTCCATGCCATTCAATCTCTCTAACAAGAGTTCCTCTTTCTACATAGAATCTTCCTCCTCTACCTCCTTTCTTTGCTAATTGGAGTAACTCTGGATCATTTTTTTGTTTTGTGATAAATTTTTCTTTGTTAAATCCTATGTCTTTGATTTCAATTGTTTCTGTGTTTTCATCTTGTTCTTCATCTTGCTCTTTTTCCATAGTTGATAACTCGAACAACTTTGCCAAATCTCCTTCCTCTACATCTTTACTACAGGATCGAGTAGTGGCCATTCCACAACAATTTTTCCAAACTGCTATCTCATTTTCCGTGCACTTCTTTATGTTTGGTATATTGCCAATAATCAAATCAATTTGATCATGGTCTATAACACATGCCTCTACGCTCCCGGTATAATACGGTGTTTTAATGTTCACTCGGGCTACGGGTAATCGAACTGTTTTACCATCAAACATAATACATGCTTTGTTTTTTCCAGTATATTCATGATCTTCAACCAATTTTCGGTTTATTCCAACAATAGTGCTTCCAGTGTCCCTTATCGTTCTTGCAGCCTTATTTCCTACAAATGTTTGAAAACAATCTAGACTTCCCGAACTCGACAATAACGACAAACTTTGATCTCTTCCATTTCTTCTGCCATCATATCTTCCCTGTCTGTTTCCTTGATATCTCCCTCTGTAGCTATTATACTGGCCTTGTCTACTATCTATTTGGCTCCTTCCTTGTCCTCTAAACCTATTCTGTCCTTCATATCTAAATCTTCTATTGTTGCTATAACTGTCTTGTGTTTCTCTAGCTCTATTAAATGCTACTATTTCTTCAATATCGCTACCTCTGTTTAACTTTTTTTCAGGATGTGCCACTTTGTAAGCCCTTGTTAATTTTACAATCTCATCTACAGATTTTGGCTTTCTCTCCAGCAGGAATATTTTTAGTTCGTCCTGACTCTCATAAATGACTTTATCCAGCATAAGAAATACCTTTAGTCCATCAAACGTCTTCTCTATTTTTGATGACTCTGTCCAATTGTCAAAGTAGCTATTCATCTTGTCTAAAAATGTTTGGGGATCCTCGTTGGTTTCAATGGTGCAATTAACATATTGTTGACGATAAAACGCCTCAGTTTTTCCAAATGTTCGTAGTAATTGCTCCTTTACTATTTGGTAATTATTCTGATTCATGCAGATCTTTGACGGTACCTCCGCTGCAAATGACTTCGATAACAAAAATGTCCATTTATCTTCAGGAAAAGCCAATTCTTTCATTTCAATTTCAAACTTCTTTAAGAAAATATCTATGTCTATTTTATTCTCATCAAACATTGTACCTTTATATTTTGACAATTTATTTCCAGACACGTCATTTTTCTTTCCAGTACCTTGCTCTTCAGCTTTTCCTTTTTTTATTTCCAACTTTTCTTTCTCTATGGCTAACCTTTCTTTCTCAATAGCTAGCTTCTCTTTCTCAATTTCTTTATCCGTAAATAATTTCTCTTTACTGATAGCCAACTTCTCTTTCTCTATTTCCTTTTCCATGACTAACTTCTCTTTCTCTCTTTCTTTTTCCATGGCTAACTTCTCTTTCTCTATTTCCTTTTCCATGGCTAACTTCTCTTTCTCTATTTCCTTTTCCTTGCCTAGTTTCTCTCTTTCTATTAATCTTTTTTGTACATATTTTCTCAGCTCTGCTCCTTCTAATTCCAATAGTCTCCCTTCTTCTTTCAAAGCAACTATTTCAGCTTTATCCGCCATTTGTAATTTTTCTTTATCGAGTTATCTGGCCATATCCATTAAATATATTTGATTCTCCTATACTTAATGCCTGGAAACAATGTTCATATCTAAATGTAATGTAATGAACCAAACGTTTAATGTTACTCGAATACAAATATGTATCTACTTCCCGTAATACTCTTCTTCCTGCTGGTATAACTTCCAATGCTAGTGTATATTCTCCGCCGGTGATATGAATCTTTCGTTGTTTGTCTATATGCCGTGGTCAGTGTATATCCGTTGGTCCTAAATGGGCACTGTTCTCCACCGTAGTCAAAATTCACTAGTGTTGCCCACAGCAGTGCTAATAATCGTACAAATTTCCATTAATATTGAATGTTAAAGGTTATTGTTGAGAACTATGACCCGCCAGACCAATGAAGATGTACGTTTTCACATTGGTGAATGTAGAGAATGGGCCGTCATAATAATTATAATGATATAAATCTAGATTTAAATGTTAATCCAGTTGATTAATTCAGCAATAATGTTTTTAGTTAAGTTTCAACTAAAGGTTTATGTTTACCAGTGAGTCTAGTACATAGCTTTAGAGATTTAGATGACGCTAACTCTCTCAATCCTAATAGATCTAGAGATCTAGAGATTTTGTTACACTTTGTAGTACTAGTAATACCTCCGTAGACAGGAATTAGATACCGTTATAACGCAGGTCTTGCCTTTTCCGTTGGGCGCCACTTGTTACGACACAAGACTCTTCGAAATAATAATAGACTCTCAGGTTATTACTCTATAAATACTTTAATATTACAACAAGTTATGTAAATCCGAACATTTCATTCCTCTTCCTGTCAATTCCTCCCGGCTTCCCCTTTTCAACATCCTTTCCATTCATTACACAAATTCGCACCATTATTCATGCACACCGTGCTGCGCTACGACCGTAACAACCACACAAGATCTGTCAACCATCTTTCTCCATTCTTCTCTGTCATTTGTCTTTGATAGAATTTCATTATGGTGTTCTTTCTGAAAATATTGAAACCTGACTTTTTACCTGCCTGGGTGGACCACTTCGAGGGCCGATTTTGAGTTTGTGTTTCCACACAAACTGTCTCTGTAACCTTGTTTATTATTGATTCTCGTTTTGTGTGACTCCTCAGCTTAATCCGAGATTGGGTAAGGGAGAAATAACATGTACAAACTTTTTACCAGACACAGACAGACAGAGTGAGTTGATTTAAGCTTTGTAAAAATATTACTAACATGTTACATAGTATTGATTTCTTATACTTAAACTCCACGTTTTCTTTACATAACTCTCTTGATTTCAAGGTTCGAGTGACCGTCCAAAGCTTATAATAAGCTTGCTTGTATCAATTAGTTTGTATCAGTCATGTAATTAAATTTGTAATAGATCTAGACTAACAATTAAAAAGGCATTTATGAAAATAAAAAACGGGGTAACGACCTAAATTCAAACTCATGGCTTCAGACTTCTCAGGGTTCTCAAGCCAACACGGTAACCACTCTGCTAGTGGACAGCCTATGAACAGAGAAGAGAGTACTCTATTGTTTCTAGAGTCTCATCTTATTTTTCATGTTGCGTTCACTGAGAATCAGACGTCGATGTATAAAGGGGGACTAATTCAGCTTTTTGTCAAGTACAAATCAGTTACCTTGTTTGAGATACTAAACAAAATAATTAATTACCTAACCAATAATTTATCAACTAATTTCTTAAAGATTCTTGTGTTGTCAGGTAAAAGAAATAATTGTGAAAATTTTCAGCCTGATCCGAGATTGGGTGTTGGAGAAATATCGTGTACACATTTTTTTACCAGACAGACAGAAGGAGTTGATATAAGCTTTTTAAAATTAATTTGAATTCTGGGTCTAATCCCAATAAGCCTTTGGAGTCTGGGAGCCAATGATTCGCCCTAAGGAGTAGAGGGAACAATCTATTATGGCCCAGTTCAGGACTTTCCACCAAGGCCAAACTTTTAATCATAAAAAAAACGTGTATCATGTTTTTGTTTAAGACTTGCGGGTCGGGATAAGCCACTTGATGTTGATTTGTATAATGTATTATCACACACACAAATGAAAATTAGGATGCTAACTGACTTCGTGAGCTTAAATATACAAGAAATCTGCAATTGTATCAACTTGGTCCGCAAATCACTTTAAAATAAAGCAGTCTTAGTCTTAGTAATGTGACATATCTAGGTTGCATAGAAGCATTGTGGAGAGAATCTGGCTAAAGCTATCATCTAAATCTATCTTTTTAGGCGCATTGTAATGAGAGTTTGTATAAAAACATACATTTTCATTCGTAAGATTTCCATTTCTTCAATGTGTATTTCTTTTTTTTTTAAATCTATCTGTTTGTTTAATATCTTCCTGGTAAGACTTTACTTTAACAGAAGTAGTCTTGTTGCCTAGGCATGGCTGCCTGGTCGTGCTGTGTGCACGCTGCACTGTCGGTCGGGTTCATACCCGACCCACTGCCATCTCCCGTCGTACTGTAGGAAGTTAGGACAATGAACAAAAATGTATCTTCAACTCTGAAGGAACATCCAAAACATGTCAAACATTTTACAAAACATTTTACAAAACATTTTACAAAACATTTTACAAAACATTTTATTTTTACAAATAACTAGGAAGTTTCTTCCTACACTTGTCTGAAAACCTAGGTCATAGGTCATACTATAGAACGGTGGAACTGTAAATAAACAATGTCATACTATTTAAAGACATAGGAAGCCAATAACTCTCAGTGTGTTGGACGAAGACAATGAATTGGATTTAGAACCAGCGGTCTCCTGGATGTATTACATTCTCCAAGTGTTATGCTCCGCAAACCAGTGACGTAGTAAGGTAGCCTCAGGTCCGGGTTCAAGAATATTGTGGTGGGCCATTCTCATGTAATAGGAGGAGGACAGTATCTGTATCGAGTCAGACTGTTTTGTACATGTTTATTGAAGTATTGAATATCGTATATTTACAAATAGATATTGTATTGCAAGAACTACCTCCCTTTGAGTGTAACGCTCTAGTGTCATTACACTCGATGCTTATAATAATATAAGACTATCAGAGGTTTCTTATTAACTAACATTTATTACACATTTTCTTGTTACTCAAATATACGTTTTTAAACAAAACTTGACAACTGTTAAACATTGACTAAATAGAGGTATCTTTCTGTTTCCATTTATTACCTAGCAATAGATTAACTATTTTACCAGTGGGTACCAGGTTTATTAACCAATACAGTTTTTTTAGAGCTTCCGACTAGCAAACTTTGAAACAAGTGCATCTATTTGTAAACCTGGGTTTTTTTCTTGTTCAATAGAGAAAACAGAAAATAAAGTCCACCTGTTTTGTTTCATAGAATTTCTTAAGGTAACTTTTATCAATCGCAACTTGGGATCAGACTCCTATACAGTAGGAACTATCAGGAGCAACGTAAGAACATGTATGAAAATGTTTGGGAAGCGTAATAATAAACGTTGTATATAACACAAGAAAAGGGGGCGCGGTGGCTGAGGGGTTAAGCGCTTGGCTTCGAACTTGGGGTCCTGGGTTCAAATCTCGGTGAAGAAATTCCCAGCTCTAATGGGTACATGACTTTAAATGGGGAAAGTAAAAGCGGTTGGTCGTTGTACTGGCCACATGACACCGACACCTTGCTCGTTAACCGTTGGCCTAAGAAACATGATTTTAACATCATCAGCCCCATAGATCGCTAGGGGAACTTAAAATAAAACCTAACTTATAAAACAACAAAAGTATTTTTTAATTAAAAAAAAAACACTATACTTATATTAAATGTAGTTGTATCAATTAGTTTGGATCAGTCATGTAAATAAATGTGTAATATAGGTAGACTGTGCGGTTACAAATTGTTTTTCTTAAGCGCAATTTCATGCTTTATTTCTGGCACACCCAATCTCGGATGAAGATAAAATATTAGCGCGTCTTTCCTTAACTTACACCTTGTTATCCAATTTGTATTTAGTTTCCTACATCTATTTATTTTGTTAGAAGCGTCTATCTTTATATCTTTACATCCTGTGAGGAAAACAAAAGACATAAATCTCTACATATTTTGTATCACATCCTATAACACTGGAGCTTCTCTGTCATGCATGCCAGTATCTTTTTGGGCCAAAATTAAGTTCTGGTTTCCTCAGTATGTAGATCTTCAGTTAAGTTTGTTATATTTAGATTTCATACTCATGTCTTCGGAGTGAAGGTAATGGAAGGAAAGTTTGTTTATTGTTTTAAAATTATATCTAGGCCTGTGGGAATACTATTTGTCCTTTACTGAAGAGTTTGGATATATGAAAATGTTATTTTAATGTCAACTCTTAATATTAATTCATGTATCTCATCAAGTAAATGAACGCTGTAATATTAAACAAAATAATTAACAAATATCTAAAAAACTATCAAAATGTTAAGTGGTAGAGTACTTTCAAGGTATTTATCTATTTCAGTATTTTCAAAACTGTGTTCCGCGGAACCCGCGAGGCCTGAATAGGTGTTCGGTGAATGATTTATGAATGAATAATTAACAAGTAGTTCACCTCGTGAATTAATCACTCTAAAAATGAGCAAAGTGTGCAGCTAAATACTCAAATGTTCAAAATGTCCATTAAGAAAAATCTGGGAAACAATGGTTCATTTATTTCATAGATCGTTATCATTGTTATGTATATATATGATTGACGTAACATATTCACATTCAGTGAAATGTTGTTATGACAATTTTAGAGTAATCTTTCTTTAGATTTCAGAATGAATATATATATATATATAATTCTCTTCTTGGCTCTAACAGTTTGGACACCAAGAAGTAATGGAAAGATCACGCTTTTATTTCTGCAAGCCGTTACTTTAGCGGCGAAAAAAAAAAGGGCGGGGGGAGAACAAGTAGTATTCACCTGTCACTAAATAGCGACCAGAGTAACCCCACGTATCTTTAGCGGCGAAAAAAAAAAGGGGGGGGGGAGAACAAGTAGTATTCATCCGTCACTAAATAGCAGGGCCGGACATAACCATTGTGGGCCCATATGCGAAACGGATTTCGCGGGGCCACGTTTGGGTAGGGACACGGATAATAAGTGAAAATTAAGAGTTTGTATTAGAAAGTAAATTTGTCTTTGCATTTTATTCATTCTTTACTACGTACAGAATTACTTTACGAGCCTTGCGTGTAGCGAAGTCATTCAGTATATCATAATAATTCTGTTTCCTACATAGATCAAACTCAATAGCAAGAATTACCAAATGTTTCAATCTATCTACGAGAAATGTTGACCTCAAGTAATTCTTCATTAGTTTGAGGCGCGAGAAGCTTCTTTCAGCATATTCCACAATTACGGGAATTGCATAATGCCGTTTTTTTATCGCGCGTAGGATTGGTGTTTTCCATATTGAATGACAACCCAAAATGGCAAATTGTCTATATTTCAGGAGATTTGTGTGAGTTTTCAAAAGATTTTAATAATTTCAGGAGATTTCCTTGACATTTTTGTACATTTTACAATTTCGGGAGATTTCCAGGAGCTCCTGGTAAATCAGGAGGCCGCGGAAAATCTGTTAAAGTTATACAATTGTGTTAATTTAATAATGTACACCAAGAATTAGCGCGAGTCCTATGAAAGTGCGGGGCCCACTGCGGTCGCATAGGTTGCATTGGCCTAAGGCCGGCCCTACAAAATAGCGGCATATGCTACGCCGTGGGTCGACTAGTACAGAAATAAGGTTTATACCATTTTGTTACTTTGTTGTTTCTTTTTACCAGTTCTACTAATTGGATATAATTAGATATTCATTAATACACAAAGGTTTCAAAGTAAAGTTATATCATTCAACACATTTTTTTTTATTGTTTTGTTTGAAGCCATGGGCGCAATGAATGTCTTCCCTTTCTATGATAGACCGTCCATTCTTTGATGTCTTCCCATCGCTTTCTCTGTCTGTCTCTTCCTCTTTTTTCTTATTTATCTTATCTTATAAATTACAGATGTTACTCCAAAAAAAATGATGATTACGTCCTACGCATGTTTCAATGTCAATAGTGTCATGCATGACTTAAATTCTGTCAAGTCATTGGTTTTCCTGGCTGACTCAAGCAACCCATTCCATGCTGTAATAGTACTAGTGAAGACGGAGCATTTGTACAAATTTGTACTAACATATGGAATATCGAAATGCTGTATAATCTTTACGAGCCCCGAGGATTGCGCGATTTCGTAACAGAACAAAAAAAGAAACTATCTGCTAGTCACGCAGGGGTGGGCAAATTACGGTCCGCGGGACACATGCGGCCCGCCGGAGTGTTTAATGCGGCCCACCGACACCTACAGAAATCAGGTGTGCACTCAGTATATACTTATAAAAATGTTAATATTAAAAAAAATATCTAAATAAACTATTGAAACTGTCTCATTTTTAAAAGTTTCAAGTAAACGAAGATTATGCTTATTGGCTATACATCTATACACTTAATTCAGGACACAATCTCTGAGTGTTGGGTAGGGTTGATGGAGCTCGATCATTGACTGAGAAGAGTAGTTGTTTCTTTTTTTTTTTATAAAAAAACAAATCCCAACCATAAACTCTAAACAAGAAAGTTTGCACAAAGCTGCATAAAATTTTTATGTTAAAATACAAAATAAATATTATAATCACACAGAAGAGTGCAAGAGGTGTTAACCGCAGGTAGTTCCTAGTTATGAACAACGTATTCCAATGTATCCGCTGGCTTAGCATGGGTAAAAAAAAATATAAGAAGAATATAAAATCTCAAGGAAGAAATTGTTATCTTACTTGAAGGACATTGTGAATTTGTTACCAGCATCTCTATTATATGGTGGAAGACAGATTTCATGTTTTTTATAACCATATACGTTTTTTTTTTTTGTTGTTTTTTTTTGCTATTGGTTGTATGCATATAAATGTAAATGCATGTTAAATCTTTTCTAACAAGGCTTTCCAATTTCTACAAGCAAGCAAAAGAAAACAGTTTTTGTCATTTTCCTTTGCTGAAAGGTGAAACTATTTTAGTGAAATGATTAAAATTACATTTATTAAGATTCCTTAATTGTGCAATTTATAAAAGCAAATTTTAAGACGTCAACAACCAGTTTTCAATACCCTCAGCCCACCATTTAACGCAGAAGCTGATTCAGCTCCAGAGGACTTAACTCCAAGCAAAGAGAAGCTTGTCAGTACTTCCACGGGAGCTTTATGGGTGCCAGAAGCTGTATTTCCACACTTTAAAAAACTTTGCTGCTGTTCCCACTATTTGGGTACCATACATCTGTTCTTCTTCTTCATTCTAATTTTACCCGATTGAATGGTTCAGATCAGTAATCCTATATCTGAGATGAACAGCGTGTGGTTTCCAGATCAGGCAGTTCTCAGAATAGTCTTTGGAGGGCTTGGGGGCCAGAGTCTTGTTCGGGTCTCTTGATTTAGTATGCACCATTGAAGGGCATGGTCAGTATTCTCTGGTGATGCTCAACAAGGGCATGTTTCGCTGGTCCCGACATTTAACTTCCGGAACATATATTGTCTCATTCAGTGAGCAGGTATTTTTGGTGGAAACAAAAACAAGTGTAATCAGTGGTCAATGTTGACTGACTGTAATTTGACAGCAGTCACAAGGGTAACAACTAGTAAGCTAGTTCCACAGTTCCGGGGCATTATGCACGAGTGTAAAAAGTAAAATACTGCACATCAAGTACAACTGTATATTTGTGGGGATATTGTGATATAAAAAGACAAAAGCAATTTTAAAAAAAATCGTAAAATTGGTTTCGAAAATTGCTAACTTTTTCAACGTGGAGTATGGAAAAAAAAAGAAAGAAACGTGACTATAATACAGTGTAAATATGAATTAAAAGACACTCTACACAGTTAGCTAGCGTATCTTTCTAATTTATATATGTGTGTGTGTGTGCGGCCCGCCATCCGCAATTTTTTTAATGCGACCCTCGAAACAAAAAGGTTGCCCACCCCTGTGCTAGTGTATTAAAGTTAGTTTGCACCATAGACTATATATGATTTGCACTAAACAAAATTCATAACTTTTTTCTTGTCATATAAATTAATGTCATTCTTTTGGAAAAATCCTAGTGTTAATCTAGCCATTAATGTGGGATGTGTGATATATTGTGTGGCTGTGTTAATCTAGCCATTAATGTGGGATGTGTGATATATTGTGTGGCTGTGTTAATCTAGCCATTAATGTGGGATGTGTGATATATTGTGTGGTTGTGTTAATCTAGCCATTAATGTGGGATGTGTGATATATTGTGTGGCTGTGTTAATCTAGCCATTAATGTGGGATGTGTGATATATTGTGTGGCTGTGTTAATCTAGCCATGTGTGTGTGTGATATATTGTGTGGCTGTGTTAATCTGGCCATTAATGTGGGATCTGTGATATATTGTGTGGCTGTGTTAATCTAAGCATGTGTGTGTGTGATATATTGTGTGGCTGTGTTAATCTAGCCATTAATGTGGGATGTGTGATATATTGTGTGGCTGTGTCCTAATCTAGCCATTAATATGGGATGTGTGATATATTGTGTGGCTGTGTTAATCTAGCCATGTGTGTGTGTGATATATTGTGTGGCTGTGTTAATCTAGCCATTAATGTGGGATGTGTGATATATTGTGTGGCTGTGTTAATCTAGCCATGTGTGTGTGTGATATATTGTGTGGCTGTGTTAATCTAGCCACTAATGTGGGATGTGTGATATATTGTGTGGCTGTGTCCTAATCTAGCCATTAATATGGGGTGTGTGATATATTGTGTGGCTGTGTTAATCTAGCCATTAATGTGGGCTGTGTGATATATTGTGTGGCTGTGTTAATCTAGCCATTAATGTGGGATGTGTGATATATTGTGTGGCTGTGTTAATCTAGCCATTAATGTGGGATGTGTGATATATTGTGTGGCTGTGTTAATCTAGCCATTAATGTGGGATGTGTGATATATTGTGTGGCTGTGTTAATCTAGCCATTAATGTGGGATGTGTGATATATTGTGTGGCTGTGTTAATCTAGCCATTAATGTGGGATGTGTGATATATTGTGTGGCTGTGTTAATCTAGCCATTAATGTGGGATGTGTGATATATTGTGTGGCTGTGTTAATCTAGCCATGTGTGTGTGTGATATATTGTGTGGTTGTGTTAATCTAGCCATTAATGTGGGATGTGTGATATATTGTGTGGCTGTGTTAATCTAGCCATGTGTGTGTGTAATATATTGTGTGGCTGTGTTAATCTAGCCATTAATGTGGGATGTGTGATATATTGTGTGGCTGTGTCCTAATCTAGCCATTAATATGGGATGTGTGATATATTGTGTGGCTGTGTTAATCTAGCCATTAATGTGGGCTGTGTGATATATTGTGTGGCTGTGTTAATCTCGCCATTAATGTGGGATTTGTGATATATTGTGTGGCTGTGTTAATCTCGCCATTAATGTGGGATGTGTGATATATTGTGTGGCTGTGTTAATCTAGCCATTAATGTGGGATGTGTGATATATTGTGTGGCTGTGTTAATCTAGCCATGTGTGTGTGTGATATATTGTGTGGCTGTGTTAATCTAGCCATTAATGTGGGATGTGTGATATATTGTGTGGCTGTGTTAATCTAGCCATTAATGTGGGATGTGTGATATATTGTGTGGCTGTGTTAATCTAGCCATATGTGTGTGTGATATATTGTGTGGTTGTATCAATCTAGCCACGTGTGTGTGATATATTGTGTGGCTGTATCAATCTAGCCACGTGTGTGTGATATATTGTGTGGCTGTATCAATCTAGCCACGTGTGTGTGATATATTGTGTGGCTGTGTTAATCTAGCCATGTGTGTGTGTGATATATTGTGTGGCTGTATCAATCTAGCCACGTGTGTGTTATATATTGTGTGGCTGTGTTAATCTAGCCACGTGTGTGTGATATATTGTGTGGCTGTGTTTATCTAGCCACGTGTGTGTGATATATTGTGTGGCTGTGTCAATCCAGCCACGTGTGTGTGATATATTGTGTGGATGTGTTAATCTAGTCACGTGTGTGTGATATATTGTGTGGCTGTGTCAATCTAGCCATGTGTGTGTGATATATTGTGTGGCTGTGTCAATCTAGCCACGTGTGTGTGATATATTGTCTGGCTGTGTTAATCTAGCCACGTGTGTGTGATATATTGTGTGGCTGTGTTAATCTAGCCACGTGTGTGTGATATATTGTGTGGCTGTGTTAATCTAGCCACGTGTGTGTGATATATTGTGTGGCTAAGTCAATCTAGCCACGTGTGTGTGATATATTGTGTGGCTGTGTTAATCTAGCCACGTGTGTGTGATATATTGTGTGGCTGTGTCAAACTAGCCACGTGTGTGTGATATATTGTGTGGCTGTGTCAATCTAGCCACGTGTGTGTGATATATTGTGTGGTTGTGTTAATCTAGCCATGTGTGTGTGATATATTGTGTGGCTGTGTTAATTTAGCCATTAATGTGGGATGTTTGATATATTGTGTGGCTGTGTCCTAATCTAGCCATTAATATGGGATGTGTGATATATTGTGTGGCTGTGTTAATCTCGCCATTAATGTGGGATGTGTGATATATTGTGTGGCTGTGTTAATCTAGCCATTAATGTGGGATGTGTGATATATTGTGTGGCTGTGTTAATCTAGCCATGTGTGTGTGTGATATATTGTGGGGCTGTGTCAATCTAGCCATTAATGTGGGATGTGTGATATATTGTGTGGCTGTGTTAATCTAGCCATTAATGTGGGATGTGTGATATATTGTGTGGCTGTGTTAATCTAGCCATTAATGTGGGATGTGTGATATATTGTGTGGCTGTGTTAATCTGGTCATGTGTGTGTGTGATATATTGTGTGGTTGTATCAATCTAGACACGTGTGTGTGATATATTGTGTGGCTGTGTTAATCTAGCCATGTGTGTGTGTGATATATTGTGTGGCTGTATCAATCTAGCCACCTGTGTGTGATATATTGTGTGGCTGTATCAATCTAGCCACGTGTGTGTGATATATTGTGTGGCTGTGTTAATCTAGCCATGTGTGTGTGTGATATATTGTGTGGCTGTATCAATCTAGCCACGTGTGTGTGATATATTGTGTGGCTGTATCAATCTAGCCACGTGTGTGTGATATATTGTGTGGCTGTGTTAATCTAGCCATGTGTGTGTGATATATTGTGTGGTTGTATCAATCTAGCCACGTGTGTGTGATATATTGTGTGGCTGTATCAATCTAGCCACGTGTGTGTGATATATTGTGTGGATGTATCAATCTAGCCACGTGTGTGTGATATATTGTGTGGCTGTGTTAATCTAGCCATGTGTGTGTGATATATTGTGTGGCTGTGTTAATCTAGCCACGTGTGTGTGATATATTGTGTGGCTGTGTTAATCTAGCCACGTGTGTGTGATATATTGTGTGGTTGTGTCAATCTAGCCACGTGTGTGATATATATTGTGTGGCTGTGTTAATCTAGCCATGTGTGTGTGTGATATATTGTGTGGCTGTGTTAATTTAGCCATTAATGTGGGATGTTTGATATATTGTGTGGCTGTGTCCTAATCTAGCCATTAATATGGGATGTGTGATATATTGTGTGGCTGTGTTAATCTCGCCATTAATGTGGGATTTGTGATATATTGTGTGGCTGTGTTAATCTAGCCATGTGTGTGTGATATATTGTGGGGCTGTGTCAATCTAGCCATTAATGTGGGATGTGTGATATATTGTGTGGCTGTGTTAATCTAGCCATTAATGTGGGATGTGTGATATATTGTGTGGCTGTGTTAATCTAGCCATTAATGTGGGATGTGTGATATATTGTGTGGCTGTGTTAATCTGGTCATGTGTGTGTGTGATATATTGTGTGGTTGTATCCATCTAGCCACGTGTGTGTGATATATTGTGTGGCTGTATCAATCTAGCCACGTGTGTGTGATATATTGTGTGGCTGTATCAATCTAGCCACGTGTGTGTGATATATTGTGTGGCTGTGTTAATCTAGCCATGTGTGTGTGTGATATATTGTGTGGCTGTGTTAATCTAGCCATTAATGTAGGATGTGTGATATATTGTGTGGCTGTGTTAATCTAGCCATGTGTGTGTGTGATATATTGTGGGGCTGTGTCAATCTAGCCATTAATGTGGGATGTGTGATATATTGTGTGGCTGTGTTAATCTAGCCATTAATGTGGGATGTGTGATATATTGTGTGGCTGTGTTAATCTAGCCATTAATGTGGGATGTGTGATATATTGTGTGGCTGTGTTAATCTGGTCATGTGTGTGTGTGATATATTGTGTGGTTATATCAATCTAGACACGTGTGTGTGATATATTGTGTGGCTGTGTTAATCTAGCCATGTGTGTGTGTGATATATTGTGTGGCTGTATCAATCTAGCCACCTGTGTGTGATATATTGTGTGGCTGTATCAATCTAGCCACGTGTGTGTGATATATTGTGTGGCTGTGTTAATCTAGCCATGTGTGTGTGTGATATATTGTGTGGCTGTATCAATCTAGCCACGTGTGTGTGATATATTGTGTGGCTGTATCAATCTAGCCACGTGTGTGTGATATATTGTGTGGCTGTGTTAATCTAGCCATGTGTGTGTGATATATTGTGTGGTTGTATCAATCTAGCCACGTGTGTGTGATATATTGTGTGGCTGTATCAATCTAGCCACGTGTGTGTGATATATTGTGTGGATGTATCAATCTAGCCACGTCTGTGTGATATATTGTGTGGCTGTGTTAATCTAGCC
Source organism: Biomphalaria glabrata (assembly GCF_947242115.1). Classification (NCBI taxonomy): domain Eukaryota; kingdom Metazoa; phylum Mollusca; class Gastropoda; family Planorbidae; genus Biomphalaria; species Biomphalaria glabrata. Next base: position 25,465,132 of record NC_074722.1, read on the forward strand.
ATGTGTGTGTGTGATATATTGTGTGGCTGTGTTAATCTAGCCACGTGTGTGTGATATATTGTGTGGCTGTGTTAATCTAGCCACGTGTGTGTGATATATTGTGTGGCTGTGTCAATCTAGCCACGTGTGTGTGATATATTGTGTGGCTGTGTTAATCTAGCCATGTGTGTGTGTGATATATTGTGTGGCTGTGTTAATTTAGCCATTAATGTGGGATGTTTGATATATTGTGTGGCTGTGTCCTAATCTAGCCATTAATATGGGATGTGTGATATATTGTGTGGCTGTGTTAATCTCGCCATTAATGTGGGATGTGTGATATATTGTGTGGCTGTGTTAATCTAGCCATTAATGTGGGATGTGTGATATATTGTGTGGCTGTGTTAATCTAGCCATTAATGTGGGATGTGTGATATATTGTGGGGCTGTGTCAATCTAGCCATTAATGTGGGATGTGTGATATATTGTGTGGCTGTGTTAATCTAGCCATTAATGTGGGATGTGTGATATATTGTGTGGCTGTGTTAATCTAGCCATTAATGTGGGATGTGTGATATATTGTGTGGCTGTGTTAATCTGGTCATGTGTGTGTGTGATATATTGTGTGGTTGTATCCATCTAGCCACGTGTGTGTGATATATTGTGTGGCTGTATCAATCTAGCCACGTGTGTGTGATATATTGTGTGGCTGTATCAATCTAGCCACGTGTGTGTGATATATTGTGTGGCTGTGTTAATCTAGCCATGTGTGTGTGTGATATATTGTGTGGCTGTATCAATCTAGCCACGTGTGTGTGATATATTGTGTGGCTGTGTTAATCTAGCCATGTGTGTGTGTGATATATTGTGTGGCTGTATCAATCTAGCCACCTGTGTGTGATATATTGTGTGGCTGTATCAATCTAGCCACGTGTGTGTGATATATTGTGTGGCTGTGTTAATCTAGCCATGTGTGTGTGTGATATATTGTGTGGCTGTATCAATCTAGCCACGTGTGTGTGATATATTGTGTGGCTGTATCAATCTAGCCACGTGTGTGTGATATATTGTGTGGCTGTGTTAATCTAGCCATGTGTGTGTGATATATTGTGTGGTTGTATAAATCTAGCCACGTGTGTGTGATATATTGTGTGGCTGTATCAATCTAGCCACGTGTGTGTGATATATTGTGTGGATGTATCAATCTAGCCACGTCTGTGTGATATATTGTGTGGCTGTGTTAATCTAGCCATGTGTGTGTGTGATATATTGTGTGGCTGTGTTAATCTAGCCACGTGTGTGTGATATATTGTGTGGCTGTGTTAATCTAGCCACGTGTGTGTGATATATTGTGTGGCTGTGTCAATCTAGCCACGTGTGTGTGATATATTGTGTGGCTGTGTTAATCTAGCCATGTGTGTGTGTGATATATTGTGTGGCTGTGTTAATTTAGCCATTAATGTGGGATGTTTGATATATTGTGTGGCTGTGTCCTAATCTAGCCATTAATATGGGATGTGTGATATATTGTGTGGTTGTGTTAATCTCGCCATTAATGTGGGATGTGTGATATATTGTGTGGCTGTGTTAATCTAGCCATTAATGTGGGATGTGTGATATATTGTGTGGCTGTGTTAATCTAGCCATGTGTGTGTGATATATTGTGGGGCTGTGTCAATCTAGCCATTAATGTGGGATGTGTGATATATTGTGTGGCTGTGTTAATCTAGCCATTAATGTGGGATGTGTGATATATTGTGTGGCTGTGTTAATCTAGCCATTAATGTGGGATGTGTGATATATTGTGTGGCTGTGTTAATCTGGTCATGTGTGTGTGTGATATATTGTGTGGTTGTATCAATCTAGCCACGTGTGTGTGATATATTGTGTGGCTGTATCAATCTAGCCACGTGTGTGTGATATATTGTGTGGCTGTATCAATCTAGCCACGTGTGTGTGATATATTGTGTGGCTGTGTTAATCTAGCCATGTGTGTGTGTGATATATTGTGTGGCTGTATCAATCTAGCCACGTGTGTGTGATATATTGTGTGGCTGTATCAATCTAGCCACGTGTGTGTGATATATTGTGTGGCTGTGTTAATCTAGCCATATGTGTGTGATATATTGTGTGGTTGTATCAATCTAGCCACGTGTTTGTGATATATTGTGTGGCTGTATCAATCTAGCCACGTGTGTGTGATATATTGTGTGGATGTATCAATCTAGCCACGTGTGTGTGATATATTGTGTGGCTGTGTTAATCTAGCCATGTGTGTGTGTGATATATTGTGTGGCTGTGTTAATCTAGCCACGTGTGTGTGATATATTGTGTGGCTGTGTTAATCTAGCCACGTGTGTGTGATATATTGTGTGGCTGTGTCAATCTAGCCACGTGTGTGTGATATATTGTGTGGCTGTATCAATCTAGCCACGTGTGTGTGATATATTGTGTGGCTGTGTCAATCTAGCCACGTCTGTGTGATATATTGTGTCTCTGTATCAATCTAGCCATGTGTGTGTGATATATTGTGTGGCTGTGTCAATCTAGCCACGTGTGTATGATATATTGTGTGGCTGTATCAATCTAGCCACGTGTGTGTGATATATTGTGTGGCTGTGTCAATCTAGTCATGTGTGTGTGATATATTGTGTGGCTGTGTCAATCTAGCCATGTGTGTGTGAAATATGTGGCTGTGCCAATCTAGCCACGTGTGTGTGATATATTGTGTGGCTGTATCAATCTAGCCACGTGTGTGTGATATATTGTGTGGCTGTGTCAATCTAGTCATGTGTGTGTGATATATTGTATGGCTGTGTCAATCTAGCCATGTGTGTGTGAAATATGTGGCTGTGTCAATCTAACCATGTGTGTGTGTGTGTGAGATATGTGGCTGTGTCAATCTAGCCTTGTGTGTAAGAGATATGTTGCTGTGTCAATCTAGCCATGTGTGTGTGTGAGATATGTGGCTGTGTCAATCTAGCCATGTGTGTAAGAGATATGTTGCTGTGTCAATCTAGCCATGTGTGTGTGTGTGAGATATGTGGCTGCGTCAATCTAACCATGTGTGTGTGAGATTTGTTGCTGTGTCAATCTAGCCATATGTGTGTGAGATGTGTGGCTGTGTTAATCTAGCCATGTGTGTGTGAGATGTGTGGCTGTGTCAATCTAGCCATGTGTGTGGGATGAGTGGTGGCTGAGAGGCAAAAACCTATGGGACTAGAGTTCGAAGCAAGACTCAAGTTGCTGAGCGCCTAAAGGCAGTACGGAAACGTTCTCCTAGATACCCCCCCCTCCCAACACTGGTCATCACAAGAGATTGGAGCATAGCCAGACCAATCGTCCTAGTAGGTCTGGACACTCAGATCTGTCACGTGACAACGAGCTATTGGTCTCTACTGACCACTAGTTGTCACGTTGCAGTCAATGTTCAGGCCTAATTTGACGATGCGTTTATTGGTCTTACCTAACTGGCTCATGCTAAATTAAAAAACATTTGCCTCGACTCTGCATTAAATGTTACTGTTACATTAGATCTGCGGAAGGGTGTGTTTTTTTTTTTACGTATTCTTTAGAAAATATAATAATTTATCTTTCGACGGAAAAAAAAATTCTGACCAAACAAAATGACTCGACATTAAAATGTGGGTCAGTTATTCTTAGGTACTGTACTCATAGTTACGCTCCAGTGACGAGGTCATTATTTAAGAACTTAGATCTACTTTAATGTTGACTCGGGTGGGGGGGGTACTGATTGATGAACGTGAGAAGCAAGAAAAAAAGTTTTTTAGTCCGGAAAAGAAAAGTACAAGAATACTTGTGGAAAGAAATCAAGGCTGGGTTTATACTGAAATCTCTCAATCAAGTGTGTTCCTCTAAGTGCACTAGCTTGGCCGTGCTGTTCTAATCATAAGTTCTATTTGTACAAAAACGTTATATATGTTTGCTGTTTTACAAAACTCTTAGATTTGGATGCTTGATAATGTGCACGTGTTTGCTTTGGTCCAGACGTTTGTCAATAAAGAATGTAAATCTATTGGCTTGTAAGCTTAAGTGTTTAGTTGATCTAGACCTAATGCTGATAGTCATGTGAGGGAGAGTCTAGGTAGAAAAGCTAACACTGAATCCTGAGTAAGGATGGGTAAATGTAGTCATTTATGGAACTCTGGAGAAGAAGTAATTTTTTTTTTAAATACGAATAAACATATTCGTTTGTTTGTTCTGTTGGTTGTTTTGTTTGTTTTTTTTCAAAATTTTGTTGTGGTGGAGGTATTTAGGTAGCAATTTATTTTTTTCTTTTTATGAGAGGAGATTGTGGGGGGGAATTTTTTTTTTAATTGAAATTATTTATTTGAAGATTCAAATGAATGTTATTAAAAAGCTGCAGAGTTTTTTCCTGGCAGAGATTATTTGTCATATTCTGAACATGTAGATAGATGATTTTTTGTTTGATATTAAATAGGGGGAAATTGTTTCTGCATTATTTAGAGATATGGCTGTAATTGCGGGGTTCTTCTCCTTAGTTAAGCTTTTTTTTAAGGATTTTTTAATATTTTGCTTTTTAGCTGAAATAATCTTTTGCACGCTATTTGTATACTGCCTAAATAATATAAGACCATTGTTACGAAACCAACGGTTTGTTTCTCTAGGTAGTCAACTTTTTTTTTATTGATGTGAAGGGTAGGGGTTAACTTTTTAAAAAAATAGGGTTAGTGTTTATTAAGATTATGGATAGATTTTGATACTATTGCCCCCACTCCCAGCTTAAAATTTCTGGATCCGCTCTTGCTTTGGTGTTGGAAGGAGGCTTGAAGATGATACAAAGAATTAAAAAAAAAAAACACCTGCTATCTCAACATATAAAATATACATCTTTTTGGAGAAAAACTGTCAATTTAGTCGGGCTTGACAAAATGGACTCGAAAGCTATTTAACTGGTTAATGTAAAGCCTTTGAATAGACAATTAGCATAATCTCGCTTTCTTGAGCACGAAGATAACAAAGTGTGATCCTCACATTGAAAAGTTGGTAAGTTGGTTTACATAGAGAGTCTGGGACAAAGACTGAATAGTTTTCACTGTTTCGTTTAATAGTTGTTAGTGAATGAATGTTTTAACAAATGCTGGTTGAAGTAGAAAGTAGTTGTCGATCATGTAATGTCAGAGTGACAGAGAGAGAGAGAGAGGTAAAAGGTGAGAGAATAAGAAAACAAGTAATAGAGTGAGAGAGTGGGTGAGGATGAAAAAGAGATAGAATAAATGAGAGAGAGATAGAGAGAGAAAGAGAGCATTGAATAGTAAGTAACAGTTTAAATATATAATTAAAAACGTCTGTGTATTGAAGATTTTCTCACTAGAAGTTAATAACAGTTATCTGCGTTTTGTTTACACTTTGATTTTAAAGATTCGTTTGCGTCAAAGATTAAAAAAAAGAATCATTTTGAGAGAAAAAGAAGGGAAAGCAATAAGAAGAAAAGAGAAAGTGATACAATAGAACCCAAAGAAAAACTATAGAAAATGAATCATTTAGAGAGAAAAAGAAGGGAAAGCAATAAGAAGAAAAGAGAAAGTGATACAATAGAACCCAAAGAAAAACTATAGAAAATGAATCATTTAGAGAGAAAAAGAAGGGAAAGCAATAAGAAGAAAAGAGAAAGTGATACAATAGAACCCAAAGAAAAACTATAGAAAATGAATCATTTAGAGAGAAAAAGAAGGGAAAGCAATAAGAAGAAAAGTGAAAGTGATACAATGGAACCCAAAGAAAAACTATAGAAAATGAATCATTTAGAGAGAAAAAGAAGGGAAAGCAATAAGAAGAAAAGTGAAAGTGATACAATGGAACCCAAAGAAAAACTATAGAAAATGAATCGTTTAGCGAGAAAAAGAAGGGAAAGCAATAAGAAGAAAAGTGAAAGTGATACAATGGAACCCAAAGAAATATTATAGAAAATGACTATAGAAAGATTGAGAGAAATGTTTAAAGAAAGAAACGATGTAAAAAAAAAAGGTCAAGGACGCCTCATTGATAAATCACTGCCAACTAAAATAATTTAAATTATTTTGAATCACAAACGAAATGACTTGGAAATTTAATTATAGGTCTACAGTTCAGGAAATTGCACACGAATTATTAAATGGTTTCTTATAATACTTCGCTAATAAGTTATTCTGTATTCTGTTCACCGGATACACCGAAAAGCTTGCTAATTATAGATTTGCCTCCATTTATAAAAATCTCCAAATATATGTATATATAATAATAATAAGGCTTGTCTTAGATAGATAGATAGATAGATAGATAGATAGATAGATAGATAGATAGATAGATAGATAGATAGATAAGATAGATAGATAGATAGATAGATAGATAGATAGATAGATAAGATAGATAGATAGATAGATAGATAGATAGATAGATAGATAGATAGATAGATAGATAGATAAGATAAGATAAGATAAGATAAGATAAGATAAGATAAGATAGAGATAGAGAATCATGACCTCTAAAAGCTGACATAGGCAACTGAGAAATTATATTTTGCTTTGTTATAAACATAATAACATACAAATGTAAATTGAGATATCAAATATCACAGCAAATTCCAAATAGTAAAACATAACTGTATTGTTTCAAGTACTTATAAATAAAATACATCACACAACAAATTCAAATAAAACAATGTCACTCTCAATTAGTTTGTAAAATCCTCTACTTCAACACACACAGCGGTAGTTCACACAATTTACAAGATACACAGCTTTGATATCAGCCTAAGGGATGGTGACAACTGATATTAGAGGCCTAGACCTATCTAAGAAGAGCCTTGTTACCAGACAGATAGCTGCAGAGCTGCCACACCGTCAGAAAATTCATCAGCGGACAGTGTTAAAGGGAGACAACAATAGACTTTGTTTCCCTTTAGTAAATCTCCATCGTTGCAGTGCCAGAGAATGACTACAAACTTAAAAGATGACTATAATAATAATACAAATAGGATATACATTTCCGTTAAATAAATTATTGGTTTAAAAAAATGAGAAAGGCAAAGCTATATGCTATAATAAAGAAGGAAGCAAAGTTATTGACAGCAGACGTCAGCTGTGTTCCTCTGCTAGCTTTACACACGCTCGTATCAGTTGAAGAGATTGGATTAGATTGATAGCTCAGTAAGGCGTAAACCTCTTTCTCGCATGAACTCAACCTGGCCATTATTTGCCGTCCATCGTAACTACGAGTGAGGATCCGCCCCTGTAAAACATAAAAAATAATATGTGTGTCCGTATTACGATATAGCTCGTTTACACATCTCTTCATACTTTGACGCATATATATATATATATATATATATATATATATATATATATATATATATATTAGTTGACCCGCGGCGTAGTGAGAAGATTACTTGTTCTCCCACCCCCCTCTTTTTTTTTTCTGAGCCGCACTCTCTGTCGCCGCGAAAGTTACGTCTGGTAAATCTAGTCCGACTTACAGAAATAAAAAATAAAAGAGTTATCTTTCCATGACCTTTTCATCAATGATCTTTGCACAAGTCGTGTGGCTTTAGAGCCGGTAGAGGTACATCTGACATGATATTTGTTTTGAGACAATTGCAAGAAGACTGCAGAGATTAAACTTAAATAAATCTATACGCCTCCTTTGGTGGCCTCACTAAGGCTTTTGACGCGGTCAGCCACGATGGCTTATAGAGGATTTTGAACAGCCTTCATGTTGAACAGAAAACCCAGATTAGACACATTGATGACCTGCCTGGTCACTTTCCATTAGAAAATGGGTGAAGCAGGTCTGTGTTCTTGCCCCTATTCAGTTCGCTAGCTTCTTTGGCGTAGTGTTGGGTTAAATGAGACAGCGACTGCACAAAGGCACCTACGTCAGGTCTCGCTCAGAGAGCAACGTGTTCAATCATTTACGTCTACTGTACCATACAAAAACAAAGGAAATAGTCGTACCAAAGCTGATCTATGCCGATGATTGCGCCCTACTAGCTCACAATGAACATGATCTCCAGAACGCGGTCAACGAATTTGCATATAGAAAACAGAAGTCTTGTTCCAGAAATCTTTTCCCTTTGCAACTTCTTGTGTGACTAAATAGGCCGATCCTTGATACACAGCTGCGATCGCAGGTTGGGCATCTGTGATTACCAGGCGCAATTGCATTTTCACCCTTCTTTCTGCTTCTGTTGTGTTTGGCATCTGCAATCCAAGACCCTTTCTTTATGCTCTCTCTCCATGTAGATCTATCCAGTGCTACTTTTTCCCAGATGCTAGTGTCGATTTTAAAGAGAGCTTCATGTCGCGTTTGCATACATCCGTATAACGTAAAAGTGGGCGACCAGCGGCTCTCCTGCCTTCTATTAGATCACCATACAGTCTTGTGGAAGTCGACCCACAGGCATTCTACAAACGTGGCCAAGCCTGCCAAGGCGTCTGCTGCTGTCCTGGCATCCTCATAGCACTTCCTCATTGGTTATCTTTTCTTGCCACCTTATTTTAAAGAACCGCCTTAGGCATCGGAGGTGAAAGACATTCAGCTTTTTTTCCTGCCATGAGTAAGTTGACCAAGTTTCACTTCCGTATAGCAAGGTGCTCAACACACAGGTCCGACAGACTTATGCTTTAGTATTGTTAGTCAGCAATATGTTGTCTCACACTCTTTTCTGCAACCGTGACATGGTGGCCATTGCTTTGGCTATCCTGTTGTTAATGTCCTGTAGAGCAGTGGTTCCCAAACTTTTTTGTCTCGTAGACCCCTTGCCATGGTTTCTGATTTTCGGTAGACCCCCTGCTTAAATTATATTGCATTTTTGCAAATTCATCAACATTTTTAAAACTTATTTCTAAATGTAGTGAGTCTCAGATGGAAAAAGTAATTTAAAGCTGCATTTGAAGTTATTCAGATGTCATTTTTATTGATAAAATTTAAATTTAAACCAATTAAAATAACAAAATATATATTTCTGTAATCATCAAACACACTGGAAATGTTAGGGGTTTTTATTTGTAGGCTCATCATCCGTTGCTACAGATGTTTCATATAGGAATTTGTTGTTATATAAAGTAGTCTTTGAAACATTAAATATTAATTAATTAATTTGCTTTAGGGATTATTGTAAACGTTTTCACAAACAGCAGTTTCTCTTGTATTGCTTGATCTTTCATGTGTGGCTCAAATATTGGGTCCGCAGAACTGTTTTCACCAACAGGTGAGTAACTGGCACCTAAACCAGTAAGCCTTGGACAGGCGGGACTCAGTAGCCTTGGCTTTCTACCACCTAGCAGAAGGATATCTGAATTCAAACCTCTGCTGTCTTGCAACTATAAACATGGGTTTTGTGAGTCAACCCTGAGGAAAAATAAGGAGCCAGCAACCCTTAGGCAGTTTGCAGCAAACAGCGCTACATCCTGCTAGGGCCTGCTAGACCACTGATCCCAAACTGTTAATGTCGTTTGAAAAGAATTACATAATAAGCTTTTAAGACTAAGACTTAGACTGCTTTATTGATCCTTACGGAAATGTGTTGTGATTACAAGGACTCTTTTCTCATATAAAGACAACACCGATATTCCCTTGAACTGTATTGTTGCAAGAAATTCGTTTAATAGTATCAGATGTAGATTTGTGTAAAACAGTTTTTAAAACTATTTCAACGGCAGGTAAAATCAATGTTTTACCTAAAGTGTTTTCCGTATTTGGCTATAAATAAAGAGATATTGTAAGTCGTTCACAAACCATCATCTTCTCTTTATGATGTCGAAGAGAGATTTTGTGGGTCTATTCTGAACTTATCTTTTTCAAACTTTTATCTTGTTATCAGGGTGGCATCGTCTCAAATTATCCTCCAGCGTAATTAGTTTCATATCATCATAAAAAGGCATTTAGGCAACCGCTTGTTTGACAAGGAAGGAATGAATCCCAATTTTAAATAATCAACGGTGTACAATCTACATTTATTTTTGTTAAACATAACTTACATATAGACAAAATTAAGATATTTAAATAAGTATTGAAATTAAATACAAACATTTTTCGTTTGAATAGAAGGATAAATATTTAAAAGATTAACTAAGGTACAGATCATATATCAGTGTAGGAAATAATTACATTAATGGGAGTGAAAATTTAAGTCACAAATGAAATCCATTATTGTAGACCCCCATGGACATCTCATAGACCCCCAATTTATTATTTCACTTTCGTAGACCCCTTGGAAGTCTTCGTGGACCCCTGGGGGTCTATATAGACCACTTTGGGAATCACTGCTGTAGAGTATTGTTGGTTATGATGGAACCGAGATAGCAAAAGTGATCCACAATTTCTAGTGGTTGGCCATTAATGTTTACTTGAGGTGCAGTATTTGTGTCCTGGACTGAATCTTAGTCTTGCTTTGACTAATGTTTAAGTCGAACTTCTGGCAAGCAGCAGATAGTTTGTGAACCAGGAACTGAAGCTGAATATCAGAATCAGCCACAATAGCTGCATCATCAGCATACAGGAGTTCCCTGATAAGTATCTTCCTAAACTTGGTTTTTGCCCGCAGCCTTGATACATTAAATAGTTTTCCAGAGGATCTTGTATGGAGAAACACACCTTCGTTTATATCGTTGTACGCATAATGCAGTAGACAGGAGAAGAATATGCCAAACAGAGTAGGTACGAGCACACATCCCTGCTTGATACCACTGCTAACCTCAAAATATACAGAGAGAGAGAGAGAGAGATACAGAGATAGAGAGACAGACAGACAGATGTCTAAACCGCCCGTCGCTTCAACGGCGCAGTCAATCTCATTGCTTCCGAAAGATTGACTTCGTTTGCCCGCTCCACTAAACCCAATTCCAAGGTAAGTGGTTAAACCTTCAGGTCCCAAATGACAATGACTTTGAAGGAGTACATAAAGAACTAACCTTGATGTATTCAAATAATTCCCCTTGGAAGCATTTGTTGCTTTGAATCAGCGGAACAAGAAATTCTTTACATTCCTCCTTACAAGGGCTAAAAAGCATGCATTTGTCTTCTAGCTGCTGGGACAGACCAGATGTGTATAGTTGGTCAACTAATTTAGAGCTTAATATAGGGCATCCATGATCTTGAGCTGTCTGCGTGTCACACAAGCTAAATTCACAAAATAATGATGTTATACAAGTTTATTTAAATTAAAAAAAAAAAAAACTATTCAAACTTTTTGTTCAAATGTCTCTCTTTAGATTCAAATAAAATCGGATAGGATAGTTATGGGGATGGAACCCACGACACTAACGTTGTTAGCGTAGAAGCTGTACAATTTCCCTGCTAGTTTATAAATTTCCAGACTTCCACCATCTGACAAACTTTTTTTCTTTTTCCATAAACCCTTGAAGAGAGTGGAAGTTAATAGAAAACCAGTGACTTGGCAGAATTTAGGTCATTGGTTAATATGCATGACTTAATGCATGACGCGTAGGACGTAATCATCTTCTTTTTTTAAGTAACGTCTGTATCATTAAAGATAAGATAAGATAAGATGGAATTGAATACATTAGTTTGGTGGATTGGATTAGTTTTTGTTTTATTTGTTTCGAATGATCCTTCAGATTTGAAGATTTCTTAGCACAAACCTTCCGTTGATGGTTGGTCGTTGGCTCGTACAGCTAGTACAACCAAACCACCAGCGGATCCAGAACTTTGGAGTGGGGGCGGGGAGATTTTTTTCCGAACCCTAACGCTAACGCCCAGTAAGCATGTTTTTGTCTGGAAAAGGGAGTGGGCGGTAGAGTGAAAACGATTAGTCCTTTCTCCTTTTAATAATTTCTGCTAATGATTGCATTTGGCATTAAAGACTAGGAGTGGGGTGACTCGATATAAGAATTTAATTTATAGCATACATAAATTATATAGTGACAATTGTTTTTAATTATGTAATTTCTTAACAAAAATACAAAAAAAGTATTGGTTTGTTCGATGGGCGAAGGGCAATTGCATGTATTTCCCCTCCCACCTGGTACAGCCCTTTTTCATTTTATATTTACTAATGGTAAAATTTGATATAAGAGTGTGTGTGGCATAATATACAAATGAGTTCAATATGTAGCTTATATTAGATAGATATTCAACAAATGTTGTTCACAAACTATGATTTCTCCATAAAAATAGGACCCCCCCACAAACTCAGGGCATTAGAAGCAATCGCCCCCCCCACACACACACACACCTCACCGAATCGGCCAACATACCAGAAGGGTGGCGACATAATATAAAAATTATATAGTAATTCAACTAATTTTGTTCATAAACTATTATTTCTCCATAAAAGAAAGATCGCCCCCCACTCAAAGGGCTTAGGTGGGAACTAGTGGGAAGGACAGTAGATGTATCCCCCCCCCCCAAAACCCCACCCAATCGGCTAACAGGGGAACATAATATAAAGATCGGTTGAAATATCAATAACAAGTTTTAATCATATATATATTTAATTGATTCTATTAACAAGCTGTGATTTCTACAAGTAAATTTAACCGCCCCCCCCCACTTAAAGCTTATAGTTGGGGGGGGGGGGATTGATGCCATCGCCACCTCCCACCCCACCAAATGGACCAACATACTAGGGCGAAATAATCTAAAAATAGGTTGAAATATAAATAATTAGTATATATTATTTACATAACTAATAAATTGGTATACAAATTGTGTGATTTCTTAGAGGGGGGGGGGTCGGCCGAGTGAGGGGGGAGGGGCGATCCGTCAATGAACCAAACCAATGTAAAAGTATTATATATGTATAGCCTACAACAAGAAAGACATTTAAAATACATTAAAAAAAAAAAAAGATGCAATGCCTCCTTCATACAACTTGTAGAGATTATTCTGATCTTAATAACTAATGAATGTTAGATTTTTTTTTAAACGTAACATTCCCATCCCCCACCCCCCACCCCCGAGACAGAATCCTTGTGAAGTGAATGTATAGATCTAGTGCACTTTATAATATTTAAATGATAGGCTTTTAGATCTAGGATGCGCAAAATGTTGCTGAACATTTATTTTTTAATAGGGCATAGCAATAGGGTAGAAGCTTATATATACTACTCTAGACATGGAGATTTGTTAACACTACAAAAAATGTCGTGAAAATTTGTTAGAACGTTGGATCAAGGCGTTGTTTTGTAAAGTAGTTAAAAGAAGTAAAGTTGTCTTTTTTTAAACCCTAACCTATGTAACATATAATTTTTAGATCTAGATCTAGTAATTGAGCATGAAAAATAAGAGTACCCTTGTCTCATAATTATTATTTTGCAATTTTTAGATACATAATCTCGAAAGATCTAGGTAATCAATCTATTTAAATTTACATAAGTTGATTTAAATCAACATGAATTATTTCAATCTAGGATTTTTGAAACATTATCTAAATGGAAACAAATAGGAAATGACTTTGTTTCATACTTTTGCGTGAATATTCAAGAAATGATTTTGCATTATTTCTAAACTTTGAAAATGAAAGATCATTACTTTTCTAAGACAGAATTAAAAGATTGATTGGGGCGACTCCAAAAAAAGAGTTTACGTACATAAAAATCTATAGATATGAATCGATCAATCGCGGATAAGATTTTTCCGGTTTCCAGTCTAGTATAATATATAAGTCTATGCAATAGGGCTTACGTGGGGAAATACCCGAAGATGTATAGTGTGTTCAAATTAAATATTTTCTAGTTCTTTAGCCAAATTAAAATTAAATACTTTTTATACTTTGAAAAGTTATAATGGTCAAACTAGAACTTTTCCAGTGTGGTTAATTCTTTTCTCAACGATATACATCAACTGTCAGGTTTCGAGGAAAATCGTTAGAGCTGTTTTCGAGATCCGTGTCCAGGTTCCACCCACGAAGATACGAGTTCAATAGTATTGTGACAGATTAAATACACCTTGGGCATACTGAAATCCTAACCCACCTTACATCCGGCCCCTCTGTAAGACAAAACTTGTTCTTCAAATTCTGTGCTGGGTAATAAGTCAAAAACCCGTAGCACATTTCATCCAAAGTTGCTTGCCCTTGAAAGGTAGTGGTGTTTCTGTTGGCCGTAGTAAAGGTACATCTAGTGATCAGTTCATCGCCTGCTTGAAGTGTGATGACCTCGTCAGTGCTGGATGGAAGAGAGAATTGATCAGATGAAGAACATTTTTAACAAACTTTTTGAGTGTTGACTATGAACTTGTGAGTCTTTCCCAAACTTTTTTGAGTGTTCTCTATGAACTAGTGAGTCTTTCCCAAACTTTTTGAGTGTTGACTATGAACTAGTGAGTCTTTCCCAAACTTTTTGAGTGATGACTATGAACTAGTGAGTCTTTCCCAAACTTTTTTGAGTGTTGACTATGAACTAGTGAGTCTTTCCCAAACTTTTTGAGTGTTGACTATGAACTAGTGAGTCTTTCCCAAACTTTTTGAGTGATGACTATAAACTAGTGAGTCTTTCCCAAACTTTTTTGAGTGATGACTATGAACTAGTGAGTCTTTCCCAAACTTTTTGAGTGATGACTATGAACTAGTGAGTTTTTCCCAAACTTTTTGAGTGTTGACTATGAACTAGTGAGTCTTTCCCAAACTTTTTTGAGTGATGACTATGAACTAGTGAGTCTTTCCCAAACTTTTTGAGTGTTGACTATGAACTAGTGAGTCTTTCCCAAACTTTTTGAGTGTTGACTATGAACTAGTGAGAGTCTTTCCCAAACTTTTTGAGTGTTGACTATGAACTAGTGAGTCTTTCCCAAACTTTTTGAGTGTTGACTATGAACTAGTGAGTCTTTCCCAAACTTTTTGAGTGTTGACTATGAACTAGTGAGAGTCTTTCCCAAACTTTTTGAGTGTTGACTATGAACTAGTGAGTCTTTCCCAAACTTTTTGAGTGTTGACTATGAACTAGTGAGTCTTTCCCAAATATGTTGAACTGGCTCATGTAAAATAAACGTTCGGCAATAAAGGCCAATTTGTAGCCCTACTGCTTAGTTCCTGAGTCGGGCGGCAACTTCCCTCATTGACTTATTTTGGACTTTGGTCCAAAACTATATATACAATCAATGCAGTGACCTAGCAACAATAGTAAGGTTTAGTTCATTGTATCTGGGACCTTGATCAAGAGAGCCCTTGAAAAAAAAAAATTTTAATGCATTGCATTTGTACAGTGTACTTTTTTGCAAGAAACCATTACTGATTTGAGTGTAAAGACACAAATACTTGTAAAAGATAGTAAATGTACTGAGACAGACAGGATGACTCGATTTGATTTACATTACACTTGAGGGAGGTAGCACCATCATATTCTTAAAACTAGGTGCGTGGGTACCTTGCTACGATACTGATCCTAGCTTTGAAAATGTTAATGTTTTACTTATATTATTGTAATCTCAATACACAGGATTGGACAACAAATGCTTCTAAGATATCCTAACACATTATAACTTATGCATACAAAATATGACAAATATAAATTATAGCTTTTATATACATTAATTATAGCTTTTATATAACACTACTTTCATGTTTATATCATGCTCAGAGCGCTATGGTTCAATCTCATTTGCGGACCAGTGGGGGAGGGGGTATCTGGGAGAAGGTTTTCCGTGCTGCCTTCGTGAGCTCAGTTAACACAACTCTGCTTAAGTCGGGTGTCGAACCTCGAGCCCCCTTCATAGTTAGCCAAGTCTCACCAAGTACAATGTCTTTAGCCTCTCGACCACGCTCCCCACAGATCCCATATTGATGCGAGTCAGTCTATCATACTTCTTCATTGAAGTTCATAGTGCTTCAATTGTAACATGCATTTCTCAACATACATTATTTGCGTCAGGTTACTGGCATGGGCGCCAGCAGGATTTTTTGCAGAGGGGTGCAAGTCCCCACCCATGGATCAAAGTCGTATCCTCAACTTTCTTATTATAATATTAAAGAAAAGAGTCCCCCCCCCCTCATTCGCGCCCTCATACCTAATCGATATTAAATACACAGTAATTTTTTTTTCATGAAATAAAAAAATAAGAAACTAAGCACGTGAACAAAATATTAACTGTACACATTGTTAACTTTATACGTGAGGCCCGTACTTGCCTAAGTTCAATCAAACAAAAACTGCAAATGTTGACTGTGGCTGCCGAAACTATCAATAACTTTATTTATGAATTGCTTTTCGTCGCGATGGACAAGCTGGCGATAAACGCTTACCGCGCAGTTCTGATATTCTTCTTTGCATTGCAGCTTTTGCATCGTTTTAGGTTGAAGACAAAAAACAAGTTGAACTGACCATTAGTATTCAAAAGCGAGACATAATGAAGAAACTTAAGAATTAAGATATGTAATGTAAAACGGTGTTCTGTAATAACTCCCAAAAACTAAAACATGTAGGGGTTTTCTCAGTGTGTCTGTTGACTGCGAATTCTCGGCAGCAGCAACTCAATATCCTTCCTCAGGATGATACCTCTGACGTGTTCCTTAGGATTTTCAAGTTGGTTTTTGATTATGCCATTAATGTGACTGCTGTTGAGCGGCCACTATGTTAAGTTGGAAAAACTGCAACACCATGGAAACTGGTTCAAGAATAGATGAATAATTGACGACACTGAAAAGACAAATCAGAAACACAAGAAGAGGAGACATTTATTACATGTGTGCAATTTATCTGGTTTCACTTGCAGGCGTTATTTTAAGATCCAGCAAACAGTCAAAGATCTCAAAGTTGAGACTTAAAGTTCGAATGGATTCGTATTTCTCAGTTCATTGTGTCGCACACAAAAGAGGTAAATTTGGCACCAACGCTATCGCTAGAGACAGTTACTGAATAAAGATTGCTAGCCATTACGGGTCAGCCTTGGCCGAGTAGTTTGTCCATGTCTAGACTGTACAATGGCATTAGACACATGCAGCAACAAGGAACTAAACCAATAAAGTCGAATACAATCGCAATCGATAAACCGAACACTTCTGCTCTGTTCCTGAGATATCTACAATTTCTTTACTAAAATACCCAGCAAATGCAGTTTATTTATGATGTATTTTTTAGCTTCTTGCTGCTGACGGTGCTCCGTTGATCCAAATGAACGCTTTGACTCGGACGATGGCATGTGAAGAACTTTCTTGTATCTCTTCTATTGTAAACTGGTGGACGTGTTTAACCTGCTGTTTTATAAGAGCACTAACACTGACAGCAACTCCAAAAGACTCTTAACTTTTGTTCAAAGAAAATATAACATTTACCACATCGAAAGATAATTGGCAAAAACCGTAACTAAATACTAAATATTATAACAATTAATTATGGCATTTTACGTCTCGAAAGGATTTTTTTCCCTTTGCAACTACTTACTAAAGAGGCCAATCCTTTTTACTTTTACCCTTCTTTCTACTACTATTGTGTATGGCATCTGCAATCCACGACCTTTCTTTAATGCTCGTTCTTCATGTGGATCTATCCAGTGCCACTTTTCCCCAGATGCTAGTGCCGATTTTGAAGAGCTTTATGTTGCGTTTGCATATATCAGTATACCTTAGCAGTGGACGACCAGCGGATCTCCTGCCATACAGAGTGTCTTGTGAAAGTCGACCTAGTGACATTCATATTGACTATAGCTATGTGCAAATATAAACAAATCGTCACGACTAACATGCTATAGAAAATGTGACATCCTTTATAGAGCAAAGAATTGCAAGCCTAGAATAAATCGTACATGGTCGGACATGAACTACAGATTTACCTATTCTAGTTACAATAACAGCATATCTTTACAACGGTACTTCGGTGGAAGCACTACTTGTTAAGTTACTACACTTTATACTATTCCAATGATAGGCCTTTAGATTTAGACTGAGAAGACGATGCGCAAAATTTTCTTGAACATTAATTTATTAAATTCTTGAATCAATAATGCATGGGCACAAACAGGGATGTTCATGGTGATGCACTTGCACCCACCCCCCGAATTTTGTCTAAATCTACATCTACGTAATAAAAAAAAACAGATCTAAAAGATGTATTTCATTATAAAATATAAAAAATTTGTTAAAATTTGGCTACTTAGAATTCAGAGGCGCGTACATACATAGTTGGCCATCCATTCCATACGCCTAGGTTTAATCTACATATTTCTACTACTACATTAACCAGTGGAAGCACGACTTGTTCAGTTGCTACTTAGAAGTTAATTGATTTGATGGTGCGAAAAAATGGCTAGAATTTGGCTACTAAGAATCCTTGCACCCCCCTGCGGGCGTCCTTGGTTACTGGGCGTACTTACTAAAGATAGACCTGTGGACTGTCGTAGACAAAGATTGGTTCGTTAGTCAAATATAAGTAGTGAGAACCATCCCTTAGTACTTCGATGCTCATCTGTTTTCCTGAAATAGCGTCAAGACTTCTAGTAGTTTATTTCAAAACATGAGCGATTTATACTATTGAATATTTCGTAGTGCGATTCGAAAAGAAAAAACCAACACTTATTTATACAAGGACGGATTCAGAATATATATATATATAGCATGGGCGTAGCCCGGGGGGGTTGGGGTTCCCCCCCCCCGAAATGAAATCCTTCCCCTGCAGGGGGGGGGGGATTGGAATTTAGTGACTGATTTTTTGCTTTGATTTTGTTTATTTTAGGTGAGATTTTAATACTAAACCATCACTTGTCCCAGCACAGTCAATGGGGTTTTTAAAAACCCTTTAACCAGGGGGTTTGAGTTTACAACACCCTACCAGGGGTTTTTGAGTTTAAAACCCCCTACCAGGGGGTTTTGAGTATAAAACTCCCTACCCTGGGTTTTGCAGTTACATCCCCCTCTTCTATAATACAAAACAAAAAGAAAATGCAAACGACTATCCCCAAATTCCAAGAGCACAGTTAAGTAAACATTTTATTTTAAAACCCCCTCTTCAATATAAAAAAAAAAGCAAATTGCACACTCAAAATTCTATGAGCGTAGCCAAAGGGGTTTTGAGTTTAACCATGCTCGTCAGTAGAGCTTGAGGCTAAAAATACTTATTTAATATTTTAAAAAAGCAAATTACGCACTCAAAATGTTATGAGCGTAGCTAAATGGGTTTTGACTCTGTTTTGAGTTTAAACCCCCCTCAGAAGGGGTTTGAATGTAAAAAATACCTCTTTAATATTAAAAACAAATTAAATTGTACACTCAAAATTCTATGAGAGTAGTCAAAGGGGTTTTGAGTTTTAACTCGCCTCCAGAGGAGTTTGAAGATAAAATATACCTCTTCAATATAAAAAAAGCAAATTACACACTCTAAAATCTATGAGCGTAGCCAAAGGGTTTTTTAGTTTAAACCCACCGCCAGCGGGGTTTAAAGCTAAAAAATACATCTTCAATGAAAAAAAAAAGCAAGTTACGCACTCAAAATGCTATGAGCGTTGCCAAAAGGGGTTTTGAGTTAAAACCCCCCTTCAGGGGGGGTTGATGCTAAAAAAAATACCTCTTCAATATAAAAAAAAAAGCAAATTACACACTAAAATTATTTGAGCGTAGCCAAGCCAATGGAGGGGTTTTGAGTTTAAAACCCTCTTCTACAAATGGCTTTTTTTTTAATTTAAAACCCCTTTAGTTGGTTTTGAGTTTAAAATTCCCCTACAGAGAGAAAAGCAAACTAGTCACCAAATTCTTTGACCGTAGCTAAATGGGGTTTTGAATTGAAAAAAAAACAAACTCCAGAGATTTATTAGTTTAAACCCCCCCCCCCCAAACAAATGATTTTGACCATAAAGCTTCCCTTTTCGATATAAAATCTAAAGCAAACTACAATCACCTAATTCCAAGAGCATATTCAAGAGAGGTTACACATTTCTACCAGTGGCGGGGCTCCATTAATAGAGTGCAGTGAATAGTCATCTGCGAAATTGAAAAACACTAAATGTGGCTCAACAATGATGGCTAAGATAGATTTTAGGAGTCAGTTATAGAGATCGGGTCTAAATCAAGGAAATCCTATGCCGAACTGGGAGTCGACCCCTTAGTAAGATTGTGACAGAGCGTCGCATTAGGTTTGCGGGACATGTTCTCTGACAAAATGAATTACGCATAAGAGTTGCGATGACATCCTAATACAACTTGGCGCCACACATTCATGGAATTCCTCTGAGCAGTTGGTAAGAGGCTTCAGACATTACCAGTGACAGATTTTTGTGGAAACAGGTTGACGGCAAATGCGCCGAATGGCGCGGGAGAGTCTAAGTCAGTAAGAATAGCACATTAGGTTTTTGAAATAAAACTTTTTAACAGCAGGAAAATGCACTGTAGATACCTCAGAATATGCATTTTGCTGGCTTTCAATTCCAGAAATAGTGCTTGGCGCCGGGGCACCGCCCCGCGCTGGGGGAGCTCCAAGCGCTCCCCCAGACCCCTTTGCTGGTAATGGCGGGGAGTCTACAATTTTTCCACTAACACCAGGAAAAACCTATTCTAGGGCACAATAAACGTTTTCCGAAAGAATGAAGGGTCAGAATGTAATAAAGATTATGTACACACACACACACATAAATGAGAAAAAAATCCCCCACAACCCCCCCTCGAAAAAAAATTCTGGCTACGCCCATGATATACAGTGCTTTTTTTTTTTTTTAGCTGCTTAATGTTTTCACTTTTTGGATTTAGCGCAAGCCAGTCTCCATGCTTGACATTTTCTACTTTCATGGTTTCTCCCCTTTAGATTTTACTTTGTCAATCTATATAGGTGGTTCAACATTGTTTAGTTCATTCAAGCTGTTGTTGGATTGTTGGAAAGCTTGGCATATTTCTATGGTTTTCTTCAGTGTTAGTTCTTGACATATTCATTGTGAATACTATTTTGTTTCTCAACATTCTTTCTTTGTCCTGGAACTTGCATTTGTCTGCTTGCGTCCTCAGTTCTGTCAAGAAGTTGTCGAAGGGGGAGCTTTCTTTTAGATTCCAGAATCTAAAGGTCTCCATTACTTAATTATTTCTAGGATTGCAATACTCTTCTAGTTTTTGAAGTACAGTCTTAGGGTCGTTTTTCGTCTTGCTCATAAGTGAAATGGTCGTGTATCTCAATAGCTCTTGGGCCAGCCCAGTCTAGTATAATAGCCACTTGCTATTCTTTGGGTTTTGTGTTGGCTCCAGAAGCCGCCATGTAGACCTCAACGAGCCATTTTCACTTTCTGAAATTTTCTGAGATATTGCCCTTGGTTAAATTCAGACTCTCCGCCATCTTTGCTCTTCTATCTAGGTTTCGACCTGATTTGAAGATTCTATTTTCTTTCTCTAGTTATTGTTATTTCGTAATAACTATTAATTGTTTAGAAAATGTGGGTTTGATACTTCGCTGCCACCATGTTATAAACTTGACGACTATAGATTCAACAACACAAGTAGTGAACAAATAACCAATAATAGTTTAATAGCAAAACTCTGAAATCCTGGCAGCCGCCATTTTGGATGAAATTATTTTTTAAAAATCACAAGGGAGACTACTCCAACAAATAATTAATAGTTCTTAATCATTAGGCTTAATGTTCTTAGCATAACAACAAGTTAGTTAATGGATGAATCAATCAGGGTTCATTGCGCTAATATTATAGATATAAATACAAAATATTTTTGTGGAGTTAATCTACTCACCAGCATAGTGCATGTGATTTATTGCCTTTGTGATGTTGACAAAAACAAATTAAATTGTACACTCAAAATTCTATGAGAGTAGTCAAAGGGGTTTTGAGTTTTAACTCGCCTCCAGAGGAGTTTGAAGATAAAATATACCTCTTCAATATAAAAAAAGCAAATTACACACTCTAAAATCTATGAGCGTAGCCAAAGGGTTTTTTAGTTTAAACCCACCGCCAGCGGGGTTTAAAGCTAAAAAATACATCTTCAATGAAAAAAAAAAGCAAGTTACGCACTCAAAATGCTATGAGCGTTGCCAAAAGGGGTTTTGAGTTAAAACCCCCCTTCAGGGGGGGTTGATGCTAAAAAAAATACCTCTTCAATATAAAAAAAAAAGCAAATTACACACTAAAATTATTTGAGCGTAGCCAAGCCAATGGAGGGGTTTTGAGTTTAAAACCCTCTTCTACAAATGGCTTTTTTTTTAATTTAAAACCCCTTTAGTTGGTTTTGAGTTTAAAATTCCCCTACAGAGAGAAAAGCAAACTAGTCACCAAATTCTTTGACCGTAGCTAAATGGGGTTTTGAATTGAAAAAAAAACAAACTCCAGAGATTTATTAGTTTAAACCCCCCCCCCCCCAAACAAATGATTTTGACCATAAAGCTTCCCTTTTCGATATAAAATCTAAAGCAAACTACAATCACCTAATTCCAAGAGCATATTCAAGAGAGGTTACACATTTCTACCAGTGGCGGGGCTCCATTAATAGAGTGCAGTGAATAGTCATCTGCGAAATTGAAAAACACTAAATGTGGCTCAACAATGATGGCTAAGATAGATTTTAGGAGTCAGTTATAGAGATCGGGTCTAAATCAAGGAAATCCTATGCCGAACTGGGAGTCGACCCCTTAGTAAGATTGTGACAGAGCGTCGCATTAGGTTTGCGGGACATGTTCTCTGACAAAATGAATTACGCATAAGAGTTGCGATGACATCCTAATACAACTTGGCGCCACACATTCATGGAATTCCTCTGAGCAGTTGGTAAGAGGCTTCAGACATTACCAGTGACAGATTTTTGTGGAAACAGGTTGACGGCAAATGCGCCGAATGACGCGGGAGAGTCTAAGTCAGTAAGAATAGCACATTAGGTTTTTGAAATAAAACTTTTTAACAGCAGGAAAATGCACTGTAGATACCTCAGAATATGCATTTTGCTGGCTTTCAATTCCAGAAATAGTGCTTGGCGCCGGGGCACCGCCCCGCGCTGGGGGAGCTCCAAGCGCTCCCCCAGACCCCTTTGCTGGTAATGGCGGGGAGTCTACAATTTTTCCACTAACACCAGGAAAAACCTATTCTAGGGCACAATAAACGTTTTCCGAAAGAATGAAGGGTCAGAATGTAATAAAGATTATGTACACACACACACACATAAATGAGAAAAAAATCCCCCACAACCCCCCCTCGAAAAAAAATTCTGGCTACGCCCATGATATACAGTGCTTTTTTTTTTTTTTAGCTGCTTAATGTTTTCACTTTTTGGATTTAGCGCAAGCCAGTCTCCATGCTTGACATTTTCTACTTTCATGGTTTCTCCCCTTTAGATTTTACTTTGTCAATCTATATAGGTGGTTCAACATTGTTTAGTTCATTCAAGCTGTTGTTGGATTGTTGGAAAGCTTGGCATATTTCTATGGTTTTCTTCAGTGTTAGTTCTTGACATATTCATTGTGAATACTATTTTGTTTCTCAACATTCTTTCTTTGTCCTGGAACTTGCATTTGTCTGCTTGCGTCCTCAGTTCTGTCAAGAAGTTGTCGAAGGGGGAGCTTTCTTTTAGATTCCAGAATCTAAAGGTCTCCATTACTTAATTATTTCTAGGATTGCAATACTCTTCTAGTTTTTGAAGTACAGTCTTAGGGTCGTTTTTCGTCTTGCTCATAAGTGAAATGGTCGTGTATCTCAATAGCTCTTGGGCCAGCCCAGTCTAGTATAATAGCCACTTGCTATTCTTTGGGTTTTGTGTTGGCTCCAGAAGCCGCCATGTAGACCTCAACGAGCCATTTTCACTTTCTGAAATTTTCTGAGATATTGCCCTTGGTTAAATTCAGACTCTCCGCCATCTTTGCTCTTCTATCTAGGTTTCGACCTGATTTGAAGATTCTATTTTCTTTCTCTAGTTATTGTTATTTCGTAATAACTATTAATTGTTTAGAAAATGTGGGTTTGATACTTCGCTGCCACCATGTTATAAACTTGACGACTATAGATTCAACAACACAAGTAGTGAACAAATAACCAATAATAGTTTAATAGCAAAACTCTGAAATCCTGGCAGCCGCCATTTTGGATGAAATTATTTTTTAAAAATCACAAGGGAGACTACTCCAACAAATAATTAATAGTTCTTAATCATTAGGCTTAATGTTCTTAGCATAACAACAAGTTAGTTAATGGATGAATCAATCAGGGTTCATTGCGCTAATATTATAGATATAAATACAAAATATTTTTGTGGAGTTAATCTACTCACCAGCATAGTGCATGTGATTTATTGCCTTTGTGATGTTGACTGGCCCTGTGACAACATTTCTGGTGCAGCCCTTGGTACACGTGCTTGTCACTGTGACTGATGGAAGTTTGGGGGGCAGGACAAAATAGTTAGAACCAGTGATCCAAATCCCAGCATCGTACGTTCGCCTAGACAAAGCACAAATAGAATCAATCATTGAGTCTGATCAAAAGTGATGTTTTGTTATACCCATTCTACAAAATCGAAAAAAAAAGTGCTGACTTTATTTCTATATTCGTGATTTTTACAGCGAGTACAGAACAAGAAATTCCAGCACAGACCTATATATTTCTATAAGTTCCATTTCTCTTTTTTCTTCTTCTAGGTTCTCTTTATTATGTTGAAGAGTTCTAATAAATGACTAAGTCAGTAATCTCTAGATCAGTGTTTCCCAAATTTTCTCGGTAACGCAACACTTTGCACATTCTGAGTATTTAGCGGAACACTTTGCTTATTTTTTTAGAGAGATTAATTCACGTGGTGGCCTACTAGTTCTGTATTTCAGTACTTCGTGGAACAACTATTCAGGCCTAGCAGTCTCTAATGCAGCAGCGTGCATGGCCTATATACTCATGTCACTATGGAGGGCAAGGAAGAACCTATCTCAGCAATCACCACCACAGTTTGGCAAAATAGTCTCCTGCAGGGCAGGAGTGGGACGGCGCACGTTTTTTGACATTCCCAGTATTGGAATTACCATTTATCGCGTTGAATTCCTCCACTAGCGCACCAGGGAACGGGCTAGTTAGAGCCTAGCTCGTGGACGCCAACCAAACCGCCCAACACAGCCCGCTAAGGCCGCGCCAGTCAGTACAATCTTTGCCCAAAGAGAGACCCGCGAATCACTTTTTATTTCTAATCATAGCTAGAACTTGAGTTATATTTGTTCAACTTACAAATTTGGAGTATAGTAAATCCTGAGTCCTGAACTATCTGTCCAATCTGATTTCGTGAATGGATTGTTCCAATGAAGCTAGAAAAAAAAGTAAAATTTAAATATCTTTCATAACTATATATATATATATGAGTTATTAAAAAAAATTGTAGACACCACGTCCTTGCCAGCAAAGGGGTCTGGGGGAGCGCTGTGTGCTTCCCCAGGGGAGTTTGGGGCGCCAAGCACTATTTCCGGTATTTAAAACACACACACACAAATCCATATTCTGAGGCATCTACAGTGATACAGTGCATTATCCTGCTATTAAAAAAAATGTTAGTTCAAAAACCCAATCTGCTATTCTTACTGACTTAGGACTTAGATCCTCCCATGCCGTTCGGCGCATCGGACGGCTAGCTGTAGTGGCGTAGCTAGCCATGTGGGGGGGGGGGGTGCGGGCCGCACGGGGCATCAAACCGAGCACAAAATTTCTCAGTAAAAACTGCACACGTTGTAGGCTACATACATGAACAACTGTATTGGATTTAAAAATGTATTTATTTTGCTACTTTGTTAATTGATTGATAACCCTGGCTGGCTCTCATAGTGCTATCTCAGATGGAGAAATTGTCTTCTCTGGTTAAAATGGTTGACGGCAGGGATCAAAGGTAAAAATCTGATAATGAAAAGAATCTTGGATATCATTTATTTTCTCTCAAAGCAGAATCTGGTCTTCAATGGGCATCATGAGTGAGTTGAAGAAGAATTGTAAAGACAAAATCTCTTAAGTAGGCGGATCAGACACAAAATTACACTCCGCCCCCCCCCCCCCGCGAAGGGGGGGGGGATTTTATTTCTGGGGGAGGGTGTTAGACCCCCCCCCCTTTTAGGCTACGATAATGTATTTTGGTGACTGTCGTTTGTATTATTTTTTTATATAGAAGAGAAGATTTTAACTTGAAAAACCCCTGGAGGGGGATTTTAAGCTCAAAACACCACTTGGCTGCGCTGGGGCAAGAGATGACTTAACATTAAAATCTCACCTAAAATAAACAAAATCAGAGCGAAAAATCAGTCGTGTAATGTCTAGGCATCTAAGAGCAGAAAACAATATGAAAAGTCCAAACTCACCTGGATGGCAATTTTCTTGTATCCAGTTTGACCGAGCCTAATACCAGTCATAGGGTGTGAGCAGTCTCCGGCTAGTCCCACTGTCCAGGCAATGAGAAAATCTTGACACGACGGACTAGCAGTCATGCCACATTCAAATGGACCTTGAGTTATGTTTTGTGAATCTTAATAGGATTAGATTAAATATCAATGAACGATGATGTGGCTAGGTATATAGATAGATAGATAGATAGATAGATAGATAGATAGATAGATAGATAGATAGATAGATAGATAGATAGATAGATAGATAGATAGATAGATAGATAGATAGATAGATTGATTGATTGATTGATTGATTGACAAACAGACATACATATAAATGCATAGACAGATAAATACAAAGAGAGACAGACAGAGAAATAGATAGATAGATAGATAGATAGATAGATAGATAGATAGATAGATAGATAGATAGATAGATAGATAGATAGATAGATAGATAGATAGATAGATAGATAGACAGATAGATAGATAGATTGATTGATTGATTGATTGATTGTTGATTGATTGACAAACAGACATACATATAAATGCATAGACAGACAGATAAATACAAAGAGAGACAGACAGAGAAATAGATAGATAGATAGATAGATAGATAGATAGATAGATAGATAGATAGATAGATAGATTGATTGATTGATTGATTGATTGATTGATTGATAGACAAACAGACATACATATAAATGCATAGACAGACAGATAAATACAAAGAGAGACAGACAGAGAAATAGATAGATAGATAGATAGATAGATAGATAGATAGATAGATAGATAGATAGATAGATAGATAGATAGATAGATAGATTGATTGATTGATTGATAGACAAACAGACATACATATAAATGCATAGGCAGACAGATAAATACAAAGAGAGACAGACAGAGAAATAGATAGATAGATAGATAGATAGATAGATAGATAGATAGATAGATAGATAGATAGATAGATAGATTGATTGATTGATTGATTGATTGATTGATAGACAAACAGACATACATATAAATGCATAGGCAGACAGATAAATACAAAGAGAGACAGACAGAGAAATAGAAAAGATAGATAGATAGATAGATAGATAGATAGATAGATAGATAGATAGATAGATAGATAGATAGATAGATTTATTGATTTATTGATTTATTGATTTATTGATTTATTGATTGATAGACAAACAGACATACATATAAATGCATAGACAGACAGATAAATACAAAGAGAGACAGGCAGAGAAATAGATAGATAGATAGATAGATAGATAGATAGATAGATAGATAGATAGATAGATAGATAGATAGATAGATAGATAGATGTAGGTAGGTCGTTACCATCGCAACCAAATAAAATCATGTGATGTAAAACATTGGCGTTGTCGATGATTGGTTCAGCAGCGATCAAATGAAAATCCCCTGACCCTATTTCCCTGACAAGATCTATGTACTGACATATATAAGTGGTGACCTGAGCGGGTACGCTAGTGTTGTCTAAGCGAACTGTGAGGTTCTGCACACCTGGAAACATCAGATGAGAATTATTACAAATGGAACACTGGCGATGTATGTTTAAACTGCTAAAATACACACAATTATGAGTATAGGAATAGGCCTACGTCGTTTGCCTTCTCTCTCCCCAATTTTGTTATTTAGAGCTTTGCGACACTTAAACTCTCCTTAATCTAAATCAGCTTTTCTCAATCTGTGGGGAACAATTTACTGACAGGTGTTGAAGGTATCTCTTATTGCCATTTTACAAAGCTTATATCAACTCACTCTGTCTGTCTGTCTGTTTGTCTGTCTGGTAATAAAAAAGTGTCTACACGTTATTTCTCCCCCACCCACTCTCGGATCAAGTTAAAATTTCGTATAATTATTCAGACATCAATCATTAAAACAAAAGTAACCAATTAAACAATTAAATACTGGTAATTCATTATTTTGTTTACTAGTAACACGGGAAACTAATACTTTAGTATTCACAGATCTGGTTAAATCTGTTGGGTTTATTTAGTCCCCTGAAATAATTGTTAACGCTATTTCTCCCTCACGCATTCTCCTATCTAGTTGATACTTTAAACAATTAGTTAATGTACCAAACAAAACACGAATCAATAAACAAAAATACTCAATTAGTCAAATAATTGTTGGTTATTAATTATTTTGTCTGATATCGAGTAAAGGAAATAGCTTGTTGGTAGATATAGTTTTAAGACGGCGTTCTTTCCATGAATAAGCTTTTTTTTTAAAAGGATTTTTGTTTGTTTTTTTAATAGGATGGATAGTGAACTGCAGTGTCAGGAATATGCGTTGGTGCATGTCTATCTGTGTGGCCAAAACTTTGTACACGTTATTTCTCTGACATCCAATCTCGTATCAAGCTGATATTATGCACAATGATTTATTTTACCTGGCAATACAAGAATCAATTTAAAAAATAAACAATTAGTTAATTAGCTATTGATCATAAATTACTTTTTTGGGTACCTCAAACAAGTGAAAGAAATAGTAATTGACTGAAGTGGTGGTATACGCTGAATTAGTCCCCTTTACATTAATGTCACAGTCTTAGTTGACATTGCATGATCTAAAGTTCACGTCATGTTAATAGTTTAAAAGACACGTGGAATTCCTGATGTAGAAAACAGGAAGTAGAATGAAAAGTTGACTTTGAGTTCAGTCAAGTCAAGTAAGTAAGGTCTTGCTCCCGGTAAAGGAAGGTTGGACGTTTCTTCCTGGACTGGTGGATATGTATGCATATAGCATGAGAGTCGAAGGACTAGTCATTGTTGATTAATAATATTTGAGAGTTGATTTCATAATGTGCTTATTGGATATTAAGGTATTATTCGTATTTCAATGGATATCTATAGTTGAAGCTCCAGTGTCACTAGTAGTAATTGTTCTTATTGTTACCCGCTGAGATGCGGACGTGATTTGTTGTTAACGTATTGGATACTTTTGATACCGCTGTTATGCGGATATGATTATTATTTCTTGACTTGTAGCACTAACAAGGAGTGCAGTATATTATTATTATGTTGTAAATAAAAACTTAATGTTGTCTGCTGAACGGACTTGAGTCAGTCGTATAGTGTTTGTCTCGTCACGTGTCTAGAGCACTTCAGGAAGTAAGAACCCAGTATTACACCATTCAATCAGTCTCTGGTATTCGTCTTGTCATTCATTGACAATTAAGCTGCCGTCTAAGGCTTAGTTTACACCAGAGATGCCCAACCTAATTCGACCTGCGGGACATTTTAATTTCCGACACTCGTGTCGCGGGCCACATGACCAAAAAATTTGCAAAACAAAATGAAATTGACCTGAAACTTGTCAATCTAGTAATTATGTTAATTAATGGGATATTAAAAGTTCATTTTTAAAGCGTCGGAAACTGGCTTAATTTCTCTACTTAAAATGTGAGCAACATTTTAGAGAGTTTTACCAACGAGTCATTCCTTTGTCTCTTGTTGGTTAATATTCGCAGCGATCCTTCAGGAGTAGTTTAATCATCTTTAATTCGCGGCTCAAACTAAGAATGTTTTATAATCCATTAAAATATTGTTGTGCTTTAAAACAGCCACACTTTACAAAACAAATATGTTGACTTATTATCACGTTCCACAAAAAAAGTAAAGATCTATTCCCTTTTGCTGGTAGATTCTAAATTCGGAGTCTACTTTTAGTTTCTTCGGCTCTCCCATTACATAAACCAGCATGTCAAAATACCAATCCATCAGACAAAAAGCCAGGACCTTAACGAATTTTTGCGTAAAAATACATTTTTCAATATTTTTTTTTTGGAGGGGGGGGGATTTTCTATTTTTTTGTACTGACGTTTCGGTGGGCCGGATGAAACCACTTCGTGGGCCGGATATGATCTACGGGCCGTACTATGGACATCACTGGTTTACACAAACATGAAATAGAGACAATAGATTACTATACAAACTTCCATGTTCATAGACTGTTCGCTAGCAGAGTGGTTACCGTGTTGCCTTGAGAAGCCTGAGAAAGAGAATCATTTTCAGGCCACAAGTTCGAATTCAGGTCTTTTCCTTTTTTTTTAATTTAAAAAGAAAATACATTTAAAAAGCGATCACCCAGACACCACGTTCTTTCTCCCCTTCTCCAACTGGTCCACACTAGTGATAGAATCATAGCGTATTGTTAATTATTGTTATCCTCATGTTAAACAAGGCTTCAGTGCAATTCATTATTTGTCTGAAAAAAGTGCTTGTCATGAAACTCGTCTTTAACCCTAACTTTATCATCACCTCAGTGGCAGCTAGTTTACAAAAAAATAAATGATGTTTAAAATAATTATAATAAGGTATTTTCTTATTTGAATTCTTACTATCAGGTTGATCTAATTGTCTTTAAGTCCAGTCCAGATCGAAATTAAAAGATTATAAAATAAGATTACCAAAATGAAAACATTTTCCCAATTAAAACTATTACAAGAAAATGTCGGTCATGGAGTTGCAAACTTATTTGTTTTGTTCGAATGATAAACAATTATAAAAGTCACTTTGTTTAAGAAACATGATAAACACAATGATAGATTTTACAGCGTATAATTTACTAACATTGTTCATTAAATACTTTGTAAGCCTGGTTTTGAACATTCACTTTGTCTTGTTATTATTATTCTGTCCTACTTTGTAAGGCTTTGTCTCTTCTATTGTCCTATGGGTTTGAACGTGTCTGGTAGACCTCAGGGAGTCTCACTGCGTGTTTCTCTTAACATAATTTATAAGACCAACTAAAAGTTTTGAAATGAAATAAAACAAAATAGAATATGTGCTAGACAAGACTCTCTTCCACTATACCTGCAGATTTTCTGTCACTCTTTCATTATATAAGTGAAGACATCTAATTGGAACATCATTCTATTGATTTTATATTTATATTTTCAAGAAGAAAATAATACTATTATTTTTTTTCAAAGCAGCTTTTAAGAGTATTATGAATTACTATGATCCTATTTAACTGTTGCATATAGACATTGTAACTTTCCAATGTCTCGGCATCTTTTAATTTCTTATTTTAATTTCCTATTCCATGATGACCATTTTTGTCATTCAGAGGGCTGAGGGCTTTGCACTGGGGTTTTGTGCCTCCTCAGGCGGCTGGTGAGACCTATGTGAGCCTGAAATGTTCAAATATACGGCTGAAGACTGGGCAGGTTATTTCAGCGGAAGCTAGTGTCATTGGCCTTGCTTTTCTTTTGTCTGAAGATTTTCTTCTGCCAACGCTATTTTTAAACAAATAGTACCGATGAGGCAGAGAATCTTTCTTTAATATACCAGCAATCAATTGTGATAAGTATGTAAGCAACTCAACTAAATTGCCGATAACGCTTAATGTGTTTATAAAGCTTTCCAATGTACATTTCACAGCCACACAGTGAACTATGTGAGGTAAAAGATCCACCGGTATGGACTAATTGGTTAATTTTCCAATGGATTCCTGTTTTGTTAGGTACAAGAAAGAATTGTGGAAGTTATCAACTGGATCCAAGAATGGGTGTGGGAGAAATATCGTGTACAATTATCTAGGTAGACAAAACCCTACATATTTAGCCATATCTGTTAATACTGAAGGATTAATTTCCCTTGTTGGAATAAAAAATATAATTAATTACCAGTACTTGACTAAATGGTTAAGTTTGTCTTTATTAATTTGTGTTTTTTTAGGTACAATAAATAATTGTGCAAAGCTTCAAATTATCCGAAAATGGATGTGGGGAAAATAACGTATTCAGAATTTGTCGCAGAATTTGTTTTGATGAGGGAGGGTGGTTTCATTAAAACATGGTTTTCTCAAACTTTTTCCTTAAAGGAACACTTCACTTATTCTGAGTAGTAAGCGGAACACTTTACTTCTTTTTTAAAGGATTTAATTGACGTAGTGGCCTGCTAATTAATTATTTCAGTAGTTCCTGGAACACCTATTCAGGCCTCGTGGAACACCAGTGTTCCGCGGAACACACTTTGGGAAACACTGCATTAAACAAAGTGTCTTGAGGGGGTATTATTATAATGCAGGCAGATGACAAGGCTACAACTGAAGGGCCTTAGAAGTGTTAGTGCATATTCTATAATAAGAGGTTGCGGTCTGAATGAGGAAAGAGACAAAAAAGGAACTTATAGAATTTGAGAGACTACAAAATTGTTGTAAAGCTTTGTAATCCGAAGCGTAGCACGGGTATCAGCTATGTTTGTGTGTTTACACATAGTGTTAGGGTTTATATAGGATTAGGCTTTGGATAAAATTCCCCCCCCCCCTTTTTTTTCCAAAGTTCTGGATCCGCTAGTAGATTAATCAATATATATATATATATAGTACAGAAGGGATGATGATATGTTATCTGAATCTTGAAATACATCATCTAAATTTTACGCAAATAAGAGTTTTTCCCACATAGTGTCCGCATGATATAATTATTTAAAAAATTTTTAGTTCATAGTATGTACTTAAAATGGGGTATACGCTCTGACTATAATCTTCCCATAGTCTGACAGTGCCTTTGGAAAATACTTTTTTTTTCTTTCCAACTTCTCACTCCCAATGTTTGTTTGTTGTAATACACTTGACATGTTTCGGACGTTTTGACGTTCCTTCATATTTTAATACAATTACGTCCTAGACCAAACCTCCCACAGGTCGACGGGGGATAGCAGTGATCAGGGTTTGAACCCGGGATCATCGAACTACCGAACGACGGTCCAGAGCGCATACCACGCGACCAGACAGCCAATGGGTTGATAGTTCTTCTGTCCTAAATCCTTCGGCGATATTTTTATTTTGTATGATAGTGTCACATTTCCAAAACAGGTTTTTATATTTCAAGACTTTGGCACAGTTTATTATTAGTTTTCTCAAAGTTAACATTCACATATTCCTGAAAAAAAAAAGAGCTATCTACCTGTTTCGTTTATCCCGGGACAAACAAAGTCCCCAGCTTTGCATATCGCATGAAGCCAGTCTCCTTGTGTCTTGTACAGTGAATGGTTTACAGTTTTTAGCAGACATGATGGAGACTCCCATGGGTCACAGATACCTAGATGATTTGACGGTCAATAAATGCAGTATATTTTATTTAAAAACCTTGCCAGATTTTTTAAAATGTTGCAACTTTGTACTTTTAAATACTTTTCATTTCACCAGACTATCTCAGCTGGAAATTTTTTAAAAGTGGGGAAGGGGAGAAGAAGACGGGAACAACCATGATCCAGAGAGGGCAATATGTAACATTGGTTGACTTGGATAAAGGTAAGGGAGTTTCTTCAAAGAATCTCCACGAGACTATCTGGCATTCGCTGCTGGCGAGTTTATATCTAAGGTTTTAGTTTTTCTTATTCCTCCTACATTCTTTTGTTTTAAAATAAAATGACTGCATTTTAATTTTAATTTTTTAAATAATTAAGTAATTAATTATTCATAGCATATTTTTGTTAATTATTCATGACATATTTGTGAATAAGTGCTTGCATTACTATGTACTACATGAATGTCACTAATAAGTTGCACCCCTTGATGCACAGCTCCTTGTATGAAATGGTACATCACGGTGCGAATGCTTTCATGAACATGAAGAGGTAACGTACAAGTGACGTCAGAAAGCAGACAACGTGAAGCCTGGTCGCCAATTCATTATTTTTAGTGTTCTCAAATTCTATTGCTTAACATATACGTAACATATTTAGAATGACCACAAGCATTGCTCGATTTATTCTATCCTTCAAATATTATACAGTGTTAATTATCTCACTAATCACGTGGTACACAAAGCTTTCAAGATTTTAGTGCAGAGAGGTCGTTGTAAATTCAGACAAATGTAAAGGCGGTTATCGTTGTGCTGGCCACATGAAACCCTCGTTAACCATGGAACACAAGAAAAAAATGACCTTTTACATCATCTGCAAAATAAATCACAGGGTATGAAAGGTGTACTAAGCTTGTACACTTATAAGTTTCATTCACTGGGACTGTATAACCCTCTGCCATTAGCAGATTGAACATTGAGTATTAGAAGGGCCGGATTTAAGTAAGTGGAAGCCATGGGTAAAATTATTGTGAAGGCCCTGGGCAAGATTATTGTGGAGGCCCCTGCCCTGTTTTGAAGAGTGAAAATGGCCTCATATTATTGCTATGGGAATTGTAGATAAGAGTGATTATACAGTTCGTAGAATGTTCCTTCTTTTTTTTTTTTTTCATATCCAATATTTTTTTTTAATGTTTTATTTATGAAAGCCCCCTTTGAGGGAGAGGCCCTTTGTGCACTTCCGATCCAGATTGATGAAATTTCACTTTAGTAGGACATATAGAGTCATACTTTTTAATATATAAAAAATGAGCTGATTTATCCGTTCATTTTGAGCTATAAAATGTGGACTCTTTTTTTCATTAACATGATGTAAAAACTGAGTTTTAAAACTTATTTGCTGTTATCTATACACAAACAAAGAAATCCGAAAGAGTATCACAATGATGCCTGGACAACGTGAAGACTTTCTGATCATTTTTAATAAACGTAATCTAAGGATGTCAAGCCATATGACCAGATCCTAGGGCTCACAAAGACCCTCTGCGAAAAAAAAACCGAACCAGGGGAAAGAAGGACGACAAAAGAAGCGATGGGAATGGACGGGCCTGTCACTAAAAGATACTATTCAAAAAGTAAACTTCCCCTGTCAGACCTTGCGATCTATAGGGCAGATGATAAAAAGGTCATCCGTTTCTTTGGCCAACGGTTAACGAGGGTGTCATGTGGCCAGCACAATGACCAACCGCCTTTACTTTTCCCCATTTAATGCCAGGTACTCCAAAGATTCCGAAATGTAAAATCTCAGGATTCTAACCCGAGGCCCCTCCCCCCCCCCCTGTTCGAAAGCCAAGCGCTTTATCACTCAGCCACGGCGCTTCCTAACAGATACTATAATTCTAGCAAAAGTCAGAGAAATGGAAAGACGGTCAACAGACCATGTCTTGTGCTCCTGCTTTCTAACTGATAGGATAGGATGGGATAGATTTTATAGCATTCTTTTATATCTATCTATATATCTATATATCTATATATCTATCTATCTATATATATATATATATATATATATATATATATAGAGAGAGAGAGAGAGAGAGAGATTTACCTGGGTGAGTTAAACCTGTGACTCGATAGGGTGTGGACGTTTCAGTCCACGTACAGTTGGGATCTCCTAGCTCTTGACCATTGGTCATGCCATCCCCATCCGAGTCTTTATGACATAAAGTTGACGTCCACTTCTAAAAGTTCGAATGAATTACAACAAGAAAAACATTTTTAAAATACATTTTTTTAAAGACAACACCTCCATTATAAACTTAAAATAATATATATATATATATATATATATAATAATTTAAAATACTTTTGCTCGTAATTCGGCACCGTCAGCTTGATGTACCAAAGACGATACTTTATTGGGCCAGAGGTGCTTCTATAATTATGTAATTATTTATTGGTACTTTCACTTTATAGACATTAAGATCTAGACTTCTGATTTAGAAGTCTTAAGATCTAGTCAGTGGCGTAGCTAGGGTATTTGATGCCATGTGCGGCAATTTCTCATGATGCCCTTCAAAAAAAAGTTTAAAACAGCAAAAAGTGTCTAACTTCGAAATAAAGTGTAGTCATTATTTAAGGATGGCTATTTCGCAAAGAATCGATTTTACAAAATACAAGTGAATCTCACGTGCTTTCTAGCCTGCAAACTATCGATAATTTTATTGAAATCATTTTTTTCCCACTAGGTCTTGTTTAATAGACTAAATTGCCAGATTAGTGAGTCGTAGATTCGTCATCGTTGATTGTAAGTATTTCTTCATCAAAGTCAGTTTGCAAAACTTCGCTTGGATGTAGCCACACTAGCCACAAAAGTAAATAAAAAAATATTCGAATCAAGATGGAAAGATTAGATGACTGACATTTTTTTTTTATAAAACTCTAAAGCTTAACAGACTCCTATTTTGGAAGTTCGGAAACTTCTGGATAAACTGCGACAGTTAATTGAAGCTCCAGACAAAATTTGTTTTTGTCTATGTCGCTGGGAGAACCATCGAGATTGATTTCCATCAGAGGGTTCAATTAAGACGACTAAAATTCATATCTATCATGACTTTGTTCTTATGTGGTTATTATTTAATGAACAAAACGGTCCAAGGAAGTATTTCCATCGGTACCCCGACAAAATAGCACAGACAAAATAGCAACGACAAAACAGCGCGAACAAAATAGTGCCGACTAAATAGCGCAAAAAAAAATATATTTTAGTCATTTTGAAAGAAATACTTTAGATATCGTAAAATAGGAATGTTTTAATGTTATTGTCACGTACACTATGACCATATATGGTAACAGTTTCGGGTTGTTTGCCGACATAGCTTGACATAGCTGGGAAAAAAAAACAAGCATGTAATTAAATGAACTCCATTGGTTCCGAAAGTTAATTGTTGTACATTAGACTGCAATGATTGGTTGGTCTGGGAGGGGTAAGTTGTTGATCACGTGATTACAAGCTGAAGCCCGGATGAAGCATTTAGCTCCCGGCCAGTCTTGTCTCGGAAGTTGTAGTATTAACATCTAACTTGTACGTAACGTGAAATTGAGAATATATATTTTATTTGTATCAAGACTCAGATATACTATTGTGTAGATTCAATTCAAGTACATTTTAATCATTGTAACTATTTGTGAATAGTGTTTTCAAGTTATTAATTAAAGTAATTGTTTTTGGACGAAGAGAAGTTTCTTCATTGAATTTAGATCGTACTTAGATCATATCTGACAAGTAGTAACTCCTAGACCTAGATGATCCTCTTATCAATTGGCAACATTCTGTATGATCGTATTATCAACATAGATCTGTCTACTTCTATACGATCATCTTATCGAAAGATCATTTCAAGATCCTCGGCAATCACGATCATTGATGGAACAATATAGTTCAAGTCTGATTGTGACATCAACACCATTGATGATCGTGACAGTTATCATTATTTTTATTAGTCATTTTGCAGTAAACACTTTAGATATCTTACAACATAAATATGCAAACAGTAAGCAAAAATTATAATAAGCTGAAATGAATAATTTCAAAATATATCATTTAGTTACATTCCAAAAGTATACTTTGAAAACAGGCAAAGATACTTGTCAGATTTATACACACACACACACACACACACACACAAACTTGTCACAAAGTTCAATTGTAGGAAATATCACGTAGAGATTCCATCAGTGCTTGAACGGGGTCACCACATTTCAAAATCATATTTTTTAGAAAGTTATGCATTTTAAACAATGGTGAAAAAGGGGAATGATCTCAAATATAAAGTACTCTCGTTTTCTGCAAATATGACATACTTTAAGATCAATTAATATTGAAAAAGAGACATCAACAAAAATGCTGCCCAGGACATTAAATTACTAATAATCAGGTACTTTTATACACATCATATATAAGCCAGCGCTATTTTGTCGGGAAATTTCGCGCTATTTTCTCGGCGCTATTTTGTCTGCCATCAGTAACTCTTTTTTCGTGTGTGTTGATAGAAACTCTATCTTCATCTTTTTTTTCGCCTGGCAATTTTTTTTTAGTGGCCATTAAGTTTTTGAGGCTCTGCATGACAATGTATAATAAAATTTTGATCCATATTTTAGGTGTATTGTGGAAGATAATCGAGAAATATTTGCTTTTTATATTTTCTGTGTGATTTTTGTTTATTTTCATGAACGTTTATATTACAATTATTCGTTTTTATTTTGTTAAGATATGTACTTTTGTTTTGGTCTCTCAGGAATGGATCGTACTTAAATAATAATTTCACTCCACAATATTTCTTTAATTTTGTACTACCAATTCTACATTAACTAGTTCGCTATGCACACGAAGTGCCAGATTCTGCTTTAAGAGGAAACTCATGATGTCCAAGATTCTCTACAAATAATCTCTTCACATTTTTCCCCTCTTGCTTATTCAAATATTAAGCCTTATTGTCAATATTGTTGCCTAGTCACAGACAAAAGTCAAGTTCCCTCCAATCAAGTGATGTGTGGCTGAGAGGCTAAACCGCTTAGGGGATTTGAGTTCGAATCCCGACTCTAGCAGGGGTGTATTTTCAGAGCGGTGGGAAAACCTTCTCCCATATACCCCCTACACCTATTTGTCTACAAAAGAGATTGGACCAATACCAATCAGTGATTTAAGAAAAAAAAACAGCATTATAAACGTGTCCATAACCTGTGCATTGAACAATGAAGTAACATTATGTATGGCTTAAAAAAGTAATAGTTGCCTTCAGAGATTTAAACAAATCTGGCAAAATTTGATTCCAGCTGGTCTACAGCTTACATTTAATTTAAGAAAGAATATAGGACATCACAAATTACCAAAAACAAATAAATGTGTTTTGTGAAGTTTTACTGAGAAAGTTTGTCCTCAGTTTGATACCCCCCACCACTTGATGTCTCCCACCACTTGATGCCCCTCACCACTTGATGCCCCGTACGGCTCGCACCACCCGCACATTGCTAGCTACGCCACTGGATCTAGATCTAGCTGTAGAGTTTCTATATCTAGAATCTAGATGTAATCTCTACTAGAGTTACGTAAAAAATAGCCTATAAGCAAAGCTAAGATAATTTATTAATAAACATTGTGAATTTTAAATGTAATAAACAACTCAGTTTTTGGTTCACTGCATTTGACTACGTCATGTTTTTATTTAAAGCCAAATTTAAATTTATTTCTTTTTTTTTTTACTTTGAAAACTTATAGCGTTCAAACTTAGATATAGTCCTATTGCTTCCAGTTCGTCAAAACTGAGAAATGTAACAAGCAAGTTCATGTGCTTATCTCATGTACTATCGAATGCCCTTACCTCTACATACATGTTGTAATGTGTCATCAGTCATAAACAAGAAAAAAAACATTTTTGAATTTTTTTTTTTAAATAGACAAACCTCCTTGATACAAAGTATAGAGCGACTCTTTTTCTTTTCATAACTAATAAATGTTAGATTTTGTTAAAATGGAGCTTTTTTTTTTTTCACTCCGTCCAGTTTGGGTCAGTCATGTTTTAATAGATCTAGAATCTAGACGAACAATAATAAATCTGTACGATTAGAAATATTTTTACCAATAGTTTTTGTTTAGCACCATTTCGTGCCTTTAGCATTCTCAATGCTTGATGACCCTATCACTTGTCTGGACCAGTTGGAAAAGGGAGGGTGATAAAGAAGGGAGTATCTCGTGAATGTTACCGTGATCGCTTTTTAAATATATTTTATTTTAAAATGGCCAATACACTAACCACTGTGCCATCGAAGTGCTTATGAAAATAAAAGGTTTTATAATTATCTATTGTTAAGTTCAAACAACTAATTCTCTATACAAAGGGAACTAATTCAACTTATACTACCTAATTAGTCAAGTACATTTTTTTCCGATACCAAAAAAAAAATAAATAATTTGCAAAAGTTTTTCAACTAATTGGCTATTTTTTTTTAATCGATTCTTGATTCAACTTGAATCGAGATTAAGTGTGAGAGAAATAACGTGAACAAACCAGAGTCAGACAAGAGTTAATTGATATAAGCTTTGAAAAAATAAAACGTGTTTAGCCCCGCCACGCTCCCAACCCTTACCGAGAAAGAATCCTCTTGGCTACGCTCATAGAATCTGATGACTTGTATGCTTTAGTCTTATATTGAAGAAAGGGTTTCATCGTAAAAAAAATTTGGAGGGGGTTTCAAATTAAAAACCCCTTTGGCTACGCTCATGGAACAAGATGCCTGTTGTTTGCATCATTATTTGTTTTATAAAAGATGGGGGTTTTAACTAGAGGTTTTTTTTATTTTAAACTTAAAACCCACCTTGGATGGCTGTAGAAAAAACAAACAAGGTTACCAAAGACAGTTTGTGTGGAAACACAAACTCAAAATCGGCCCCCGAAGTGGTCCACCCAGGCAGGCTTCAATATTTTCAGAAAAAACATCCGAATGAAATTATATCAAAGACAAAATGAGAGATAAGAATGGAGGTAGCTTTTTCTCTTTAAAAAAATACTTGCCTAACTGATTTTAAAAATTAGATTTTTCGCTTTCAGAAAAAAAAAAAGTAGCCGTTGCATCAGAACTTTGAATGGTCTAAAATATTGTGATGTCCGATTTTCAATATCTTTTCTAGTTTACGAGATCTTAACGGGACAGACGGACAGACTGACAGACTTTTCACACAAAACTAATAGCGTCTTTTCCCCTTTCGGGGGCCGCTAAAAATCAGTCGCAAAATTCCACCCCTTTGTGAGAGGGGGTTTCATTTCGGGGGGGGGGGGAACTCGGCTACCCCCTGATCTCTGAACCTACCCATTGATCGTTAAAAATAAGAAAAGGTTATGTGATTGAAATGTGTCAACATTGTGGCTTGCGTCACATAACTACACGCTTTATAGAACTTCTTTTAGTGTGTACTTCTAGTCTTTCAATTTTAAGAAAAGCCAAAAATAGACTTAGAGCTACGGAGAAGCTAGTAAAGTGTAAGACAATCTCTTCGTTATAAATTGAAGAACTGGATGGCTGCTTGGTCGTACGGTTTGACCGCTGGACTGTCGTTTGGATGTATCGATGGTCTCGGATTCAAACCCTACCCGCTCCAATCCCCCGTCGTCCTGCGGGAGGTTTGGACTAGGAAGTAAACGATCTTCAACTCTGAAGGAACATCCGAAACATGTAAAACATTTTACATACAAACATTTTACAACTGATTTGGCTCCCTGAAGGTATCATTTAGGAGGAACTACTTTCTTTTTTCTTAGTCTTAACGAATACGAAATATGACCTACACTTAATGTCTGCTAAAAGCACTAGGATTGTTCACTTACATGACCTTCAGCAGCAAAGTCTAGGCCGAATGCATTTCGAAGTCCAGTGCCAGCGTCGATAAAGTGACCTACGCCTTGCCATTTAGTGTCGGTCTTACAGGGATGAGGAACAGAGTCTCCGTTGGGAATCTTTGTCTGATACAGCATGTAACCAAAGGCGTGATTCCACACCAACAGAAACGTCAGACACCTGGATATGTGCCAACTATTTTAGTTAATACTGTTTCGAGAAGTTTTAATCACCCTATTTTTTTAATAACTGCATTAGATTTATAATTAAATTTTTTTACTTTTTCATGATATTATTTTATTTATTAGTTGCATATAGATATATATATTATAACCCTGCCATGCACACCGCCATCCAAGTTAGTGCAGAAAGTGCGTACTGTTAGAAACTAGATTGAAAAGGATGTTTACATTAAAAAGAAGCAACGGAGTCCCGCCCAAGTCTAGAACTTATAAAGACGCTGCGCTCAATGCAGACAATATTATATGTGTTTGTGATGTCCTTTTTTGAATAAACATCTTATTTAATAAATGTGTTTTAATGGTTGGTTGTTTATAGTTAAGTCCGGGAGTTATGTTTGAAAATCTGTTGTTTTTTTTCTCTGTTATTGGGTAGGAGCTCAAAGTAAGCACGCTCGAAACCATTGTTTCAAACAACTCAGACTGTAACAGCAAAATGATCAAGACCAAGACCATTACAGTTTGCGAGGCATTGAAGAGGTGGATAGCTTCACCTAAACTGGCAGTATCATGAACTAGCATGGAGGAAAAGATGCAGATGTTAGAATCCGCGTCAGTAAAGCTCGAGCAGCCTTCAATGGGCTGAAAACACCTAAGGATCCAAATAAGCACCACCACCAATGTTCTTCAACATCATTGTGAAGCCAATACTATTTTATAGAACAGAGACCTGGATAATAACTTTTACCACCATCAAGAAATTTCAGGATCTATCAGTAACTGTCTATAGGAAATTATTGAGGTCACAAAGATCATCAATGAAGAATTGTAGCAAAGAACTAAGCAGCAGCACATTAAAAAGGCTTTCCTTTAGAGACGCTGTCGATTGATACACACGCAAGCCTGCATCCAACATCACGACAAGCTCTACCTGGAACCCTAAAGAAAAGAAAAAGAGGAAGCGCCCAGAGATACAAGGCGCCGAGATTTGGGTGAAAATGCGAAGCAGATTAATTATAGATCTAGATTTTATATAGCGCTACTTTCATGCTTATAGCATGCTCAGAGCGCTATGGTCCAATCTCGACCAGTGGGGGGGGGGGGGGGGGGGGGAGGGGAGAAGGTTGGGAAACACAAATCTGCTCGAACCTCGAGCCCCTTTCATAGGTAGCCAAGC
This sequence comes from Biomphalaria glabrata, assembly GCF_947242115.1. Classification (NCBI taxonomy): domain Eukaryota; kingdom Metazoa; phylum Mollusca; class Gastropoda; family Planorbidae; genus Biomphalaria; species Biomphalaria glabrata. The sequence continues at coordinate 25,507,639 of NC_074722.1, forward strand.
CAAGTTCAAGCGTACTTAGCCTCTAGACCACGCTGCCCAGATGAACACAACGTGGGGGACAGTTGGAGAAACTCGTTAAGAACCGAGCCGCCTGGAGGAAGCTGATTGGAGTCATATACCCCAGACGGAATCACAGGCAGAGATTTGTTTATCTCAAAACAATTCTTCAATATTGCTCATAGATAACTTTAACTAATTCGCATCTTTGATAATCTAAAATGATCAGTATGGAAGAAACAAGTAGAAAAAAAAAGCAGACGACAGAAGAAACATAAGAACAAAAAGCATAAACATCCAATAACTTACTACTTTTAATTTCATTTTCGTGATATAATCATTCAAAGACATTAAAACATAGTTATTATTGTCGTTGCTATTGTTGTTGTTCATAGTGTTATTGATTTTTCAATTGTCACTTTGAAAATATTTACTATATTCTTGGTTATTTAAATATGTATGTAAGACGCGATGAAAGAAATATAATTTGTTTTGAAAAGCTAAATAATTACCGTAATGTCTTTATTTCTGCCATCTTCAATGAGAACAAACTCTATGCAGTATAAATCCGGGTACTTCAACACTAGTGCAATTTAATAATATGGAAGATTGTCATAAGTATCTTACAAGTGTTATTAACGTTTCGTCCCTGTAGCGGCTTTGTCAGGATCAGGAAGTGCTTTGTGTTCATATGGGGCGACATCATATTTTTTTTAATTTTAAATAGAGAGAGAGAGACAAACAGAGAGAGAGAGCGAAAAACAGAGAGAGAGAGAAACAGAGAGAGAGAGAAGCCAGGCATTAAATAATAGGTGCGTTAGTTTCAAGGCATGAGAAAGCGCTAAACGTCAACAAGATAGATCACGAGAAGGACAGGTAGGACGATCTTAGAGGTCAGAGGTGAAACGTACCCAATATATGGTGGGTTCGCCTGTCAAGGGGAAGGTGGGAAAAAGTTTTAATGGCTGTCAGTGTCACATAGTACCATAGACGGAATAACTGTAAGAAGCGTAGGCACAGTAAGTTAGGCTACCAAGGAAGATTGAACTGACACCCAGTGTGTTCCCTTGGAGCACAGATAGAGATTTGGGATTCCACATAGACACTTTAGCCTAGTCTAGAAAGTCAACCATGCCGTTTGAGACAATAGAAAAAGGCAGTTTTCTCGATGAATTTGATGGTTCCCGGACAAAATAGCGCGAACAAAATAGCGCCGACAAAACAGCGCGGAAAAAATATTTTTAAGTCATTTTGCAAGAAATACTTAGATATCTTAAAATATGGATTGAGCCAATTTTTTTATTTTTATGTAATCATTTTTTTTAGTCATTTTGCAGAAAACAGGAGATATCTTAAACATTATGCAAAAATTTCAAAATATAGCATTTATTTATATTCTAAAAATGCACTTCAGAAACACGCAAACATACTTCCATACTTGTCACACACACACACAACTTGTCACAACGTTAAACTGTATGCAATAGAAACTTCATCAGTGGCTTGTTTCCGTACATTAGCAATATAGCTGCAAGACGTCTATTAAGTTGGAGGTACTTTGTCTTGCTGCAGCTTTACTTCGTTCTCCAGCATTGTACCTCAGAATCTTGTTCTTAGTGTTCAACTGTTCTCTAAAGAGTTGTGAGATTAACTTGTAGACACTGGGATGATGACCTGTCAATAGCCGCAATGCATGGTGCCATCCCTCCACTGTTTGTTCGTAGGAGATTGTCCCGTACCCAACCTCTAACATTACATAATGCTATAGCACATCTCGGAGTCACTCTGCGGTTTCGTCTCTGGCGACCAATACAGTTGTCCTCCCAATAGTCATACAACATCAGGCCGAGCATCATCTAGATCTTTGCACTATTTACATCGGCAGGTGGAACCAATGAGATGAAACAAACATTTGCCGAGATAAGTGATCGCAAGCTTAACTAATCCAGACACACCAAAGTTTGCCAATGTTGCGGCAAGAGACGCTCTGGTTTGATCAAAGAGAGATTCCGCAGGTAATCAAGATTTCTAATTATACTATAACACACCTCTGTAACACTCACATCATCATACCTAACCCTTGAACGGGGACACCACATTTCAAAATCATTATTATATTTTTACATTTGAAATATTGGTGAAAAAGAGAATGAGATACTCTCTTTCTCTGCAAATATGGCATACCATTACATCTATTGTGGGAAGCGTGGTCATAGCGCTTTGAGAAAGCTAAAAGCATGAAATTGTGCTAAACAAAAACAATTGGTAAAAATATTTCTAATCGCACAGACTTATTATTCTTAGTCTAAATCTATCGAAAAACACACCGGCTGATTTGTTCCCTGGCTTCTTTATATTGCTTTGTTTTGTTTGTTTTTTGCCGGAACATCTTATTTTTCTTTTTTTTTTTTTGCAAATTTCAGTAAATGGGTCACATGTTAAGGATCCCCCTAATATACTTTATAGCCCATGCATTAGTGTATTTGCTGCTTTCAAATTTAACTCCCAATTTCTTTTTCTTTCTCTCTCTCTCTCTCTCTCTCTCTCTTGCTTGCCAAGAAAAATGGGATAGCTTTATTTGAAAAGTTTGAACACGCACATAAATATCATGTGCTAACAACACATTGCAATATTGGCTACTTGTGTTCTGTCTTACATACTTGAAGTCTGTCTTACAATCTTCATTAGAAATATTAATAACAAAGTCACAGTCAATGTCGTTCAACTTCAAGGAACTTAACAATTTCTTCCTTTAAAACCCATATTCTTCTCGATACTTTGCCAATGCTAACCCAGCGGTTACTGCAGTGGTACTGAACATCGGAGAGTTGTGTTTCTAAATCAAGTAGGCTACTTCTCAGAACTGCCAGTGGTTAAGTCTCCTAGCTCTGGGTTGGATCACTGATTTAATTGGGTCAATAACATGTTTGATATTCAATTCAGCTTTGCACAAACTTTCCCCTGTAGAGTTTATGGTAGGGATATTGTTCTTCTATTTATTAACAAATTAATGTTTTTCTCAGTCAAAGCACGGCTCCATCGGCGTTTACACTCTCGTTCCATGATACCTAACTCTTTCAACACAGTTCTTCCTAGCATTGAATGAATACTGGCCTTTGCGTCGGATATTTTCGACATATTGCCAATTTGAATCACCTTTTTTTATTTTAAACGTTTTAGATTGTCACGTACACAATGCTTCTTTGGCCTCTTCATCATAAATATCAGAAGTTTCAATAGTTTATATAGATATTAAAAACTATTTATTTTTAATATATTTGCATTTTTTATATGTATAATCTGTCGGCACACAAAACTTCTGTTGGTTCCGCGGACCGCATAAAACACTATGGCGGGCCGCGTGTGGCCCGCTCCATAATTTGCCCACCCCTGAAATAGAGCAATACTTGTTAAACTTATGAAGAAGGAGTATTTGTACAAATTTGTCCTAGAAGAATGATAAATTATTGGCGATGATGCAGCTCATGATTCATGCGCCATACGTTTATATTTATACTAGATATATGTTACCCGCGACCCGCGGGTCTTTATTTGCGCATTACTGTTGATTTAGTAACTGAGAGTGTTTTGTAAACAATTAAACGAAATAATAATGTAATAAGTAAAGCAAATGTGTCAATATAAAAATAGTGTGAATGAAGCTATCAAATCAAAATAGCTAATAGGCTTAAATCTTTTTTTTTTTTTTTTTTCAAATTAAAACATTTGCTTGTAGGCCTACATATATTTGATTAAAATTTGAGATGAATAGACTAAATTTTGTATGTTCATGTGTATAAAGTATAAAGTATATATTGAGGTAGACATAGATCTAAATCTACACTAATCTAGAGTTAAACATTGGCTTTTATAGAGTTCATTCTGTGCTGTGCATGCGTGACCTTTTTTCATGAATGAATATAGGCCTATCTCAACACGGCTACGCAGCTTTAGCGAACAGCGAACGAATGTATTAAAATGCTTTAGAAAAACAAATTTGAATGTTAATTTGATTAAAATATGAAATGAATGGACAATAATTAGTATATTTATGTGTTAAAGCACAAAACTATCTTTGCGAAAAGAAGTTTTATCATCTTAGAGTTCAATAAGAGTTTTAGACCTAGGCCTAGGAATAGACTCAGTAGAGAGATGTGTTAATGTGTAACCATTGGTAATGTCTAATGAAATAATGTTCGCCAGGAAATCTGTAGTCACAGATATCAGGAACTAATTTATGTAAAAAATGCTTTTGAATAATCTAGTGGATTGGATTTAGATGTATGTTAAACTTAGCTAATAATCCATTCACGTAATTTCTCTTTCGTTACGAAAATAAAATTAGTTTTGCGAAAATGGGTTTACCCGAGGTCGATACATTCTTATCTATTAAAAAACGAAAAGAGCGATAGCTTTGTTAAATGAATGGGATTATAAAGTGAACAATTAAACGAAATAATTTTTAGTACGCGATTCATGAATGAATATAGATCTAAGCCTATCTCAACTCGGCTTCGTGGCTTTCGTAAATGTATGTAGCTTTAGAAAACCAAATTTGAATGTTTATTTGATCAAAATATTAAATGAATGGACTTTAATTAATATGTTTATATGTTAAAGTATAAAACTATCTGTGCGAAGAGAAGTTTTATCATCTTAGAGTTGAATTAGAGTTTTAGATCTAGGGATGGGATTATAAAGTAAACAATTAAACGAATTAATATTTAGTACGCGATTCATTACGGAATTGTCTAATGAAAGAATGTTCGTCAGGAAATCTGTAGTCACAGATATAAGGAACTAATTTATGTAAAAAATGCTTTTGAAACACATAATTGAAGGTTAATTTTATTATATAATGAAATCAATGGATCTTCTTTTGTATTTTCATGTGTCAAAGTAAAAAACTATCTGCGCAAAGTGTATTTCTTAAAATTAGATCTAGGTCTAAATCCTTTCTATCTTTTCTCATGTCAACATTGTAGACATGGCCTAGATCCATAAAATACTATAGCTGTAATAGAGTCGGACAACTTTTTTTTTTTTTTTTTTGAGGGTCTTAAGTTTGTTTTAGGGCTACAATACATACACTACGGTCTAAATTGGTACCCAAGGAACATTCCTGCCTAGTTTTATCAAGATTGGTCAAGCGGTTTTGATGTCTATAAGTAACATACATCCATACACCACACATTCTAGCGAGTCACTATTGCGGAACAGGCATGTTTGCGGAACAGCTCGTCGAAATTAGTTAAAATCTACTTTATTTTGAAATTTTCTGCTAAACTACTCTAACGGTACTGCGCATAGTCCATTTCTCTACATTTTCGATATACAGGGTTTCCTTTAACAGCAGAAAATTAATTTTGACTCCAGGTTAAAGTTGACAGGTGTGGAATCGTCCATTATTTTTCACGTACCAGGAGAACCGCATATGTCAAGGCTTAAGGCTTTTTAAAAATGATAATGACCCATCACCTGCATGATACACCTAATTTTCGGTTTATAAATGGATGTGAAAAAATGTAATTTCATAGCTATCCTTCTGGAATTCAATTTTTAAAAAATTGGGAGGTGTTTACCCAGGTTTTACCTTTTTAAAGATAGTCACAATTGTGGAACACTATAGATGTTATTCATTTGACCTGCGCATTTAGCTTAATATTTACATAAGGATTTGGATTTTCGGAATTTAAATATGAGTTTGCATTAGTATACATAAATTTAAAAACATTTAGTGAATAATATTAGATATAATATAGAATTTATGATTACCAGACGTCCAGAAAAAAAGTAGACAAATCATAATATCATATAGACCTATATAATATTACCTTTTACCTTTACCTATCCCTTAGTCTGTTGGACCGTTGGGGCACCAGGCAAGATTTGTCGACCGTCTTTCTCCATTCCTCCCTTTTTTTTGCCTTGTTCAGAACCTCTCTCAATGGCAGGCCTGTCCATTCTTTAATGTTGTCCTCCCATCGCTTTTTCTGTCTGCCTCTTCTTCTTTTCCCTGGCACTGTTCCTTGAAGAAAGGTCTTTGCGAGCCCCGTAGATCTCGTAATGTGGCCAAAGGTTTTTAGCTTTCGTTTTTTCACAATAGTAAGCAGGTCGTCATGAGCTCCGATCGCTACAGTAACACTGTCTCTGATTTCTTGGTTTGTGATGCGGTCTTTGAATGTGATGCCTAGGATCCTTCTGTAGCATCTCAATTCCATTGCTAGGATCTATATAATATTAATATAACAAAAAAGAATATGTGGAAAATAAACCTTGTAAGGAAAATCAGAGTAGTGTGACGTCAATTACAATTAAAGAAGAGGTAAAGAATCTAAAATGTGAGTCTTAGATCTAATGTGTGTCTTTAGCTTTAATTTAAAAAAAAAAAGTGTAAAGAGTAAGGAGTTCAAGTATTATATAAGACTTTATATAGGCTTTGTTCCGACATTTTTACCGTGTTCCGCAATTGTGACTTCTTAAAAAATCCTGTTCCGTAATTGTGACTGACCATATCTCAGTCGAGTTGAATTTTTAAATTTAAATATGTGTTGAAAAACTAAACAATGTGTCCATTTTATCGGAAAATGGATGGGCAACGCCTAGGTACTTTTAGTTTTTCCATAGGTCTAACAATTACGGAGCAAAAAATTCAAAACTAAAAGTAGCTGCAAACTGTTCCGCAATAGTGACTTTAGTATACTTTATAATATAGATGGCCCCACTGAGAATGCATTTCTGTTAAACTTGGTAGCCAGATTTCCTATTTGAATTTGTAAAACAAATCCATATATTCTATATTCTAGCTCTTTATCTCCGTTATTATTTTCCACATTCTGACAGACTTGTTCATTTTTCATATTTGTACATTCTACCATGTTTCTTCAATAACATTTTTATTTGTTGCCTGAAAAAGTTACTTTTGGTATATATCTAGAATTATAGGAGACTTTATGCTTTTTTATATAAAACAAATACAACTTTATGAAACCAAAAATTAATTTAATTTAATGGGGTCAATTCGACGATAGATAGTATCGTTAATTAGGAGAGAAAGAGCTAGATCCTAGTCTTTCATAAATCTAGATTTAGTTTTTTTGACTACTGGTAGCATTTCCTATCTGGCAATTCGTAACCGGAAATTTACAACGACTAATCTACACGCCATTGTTGTTATAGATCGAGTAGTGAATACCAGTCTTTAATAGATCTAGATTTTGTATTAATTTTATAAAGAACAGATCTATATTATTTGTTATCAAAGCTAAAGCATGATATTCGAATTTTAGACCTATCATTGTGAACTATGGATTTACTGTCTAGTTATGATGATGAAACTTCTAACACTTCGAATAGATCAGCAACTGAACAGGTTTGTAAGTTTGTAACTAACAGTTTAGTAACAGTTTGTAAGTTTGTATTATTTGTAACACTAAGTTAAGTAAGTTTGTAACGTTTGTTTAATATAATAATTGTTGCAAGACTTGTAACGATGAATGACTTCGATCGGACGAGATCTAGAATCTAGATATATCTAGAGAGTAATTTATTTATTCTGGACATTACATGAATCCGAATAACTCGCTGTTTTTTGTGGTCATTGCTGATTGCATCTTTTCTTTATTTTGATATTGAATGTGAAACTAGCGTGCTTTCTAAGTTCTAGACTCTAGATCTAGATCTAAATTATTCTAAATGTTAAAGTTAAAATTCAAAATCTAATACTAATGGTGCGTGTGCATCTTCAAATGTAGGGATGTGACTGATGTGAAATAAAAAAATTACCTTTGAAAAAACAATTTTTCGTTAAAACATCATTAAAATACTTTGAAAGAAATTTCCAATGGCCAATGGTGTATAAATTATGAATGTAAGTTGAACAGTAAGAAAGTTATGATTTTTTTTTGTGACGTTTTGACCTAACATTGATCGGTTGACATGGACTGTCATGGAATAATGAAGATGAGAGCGTCAAAAAGTTAAAATTGTTTTTTTTATTCATTTAATAAATTTCTTATACAGATGATCTTTAGTATAGTACAGGCTAGGATGGCCATTCTTGCCTAAATAGATGAATCCTCTATATTCTCTCTATTAACTCTATAAATCTAAATTATATTCTATAATATAGTCTATATCTATCTAGTAGGTCTAGTGTCTAGATCTAGGCATTTAACTTCATTCAATGTATCAAGCTCACTCCAAACATTTGCCCATTTATTCCCTGACTATAAAAAAAAAACAAGAAAAAAAAACAAATATAATATAAGATCATTAACATTGATGTCTGTTGGCTGTTTGAAATAAATTTTGGTAAGAAAATCATAATTTAATTCAAACACCCTATTAATTTTTTTATTATGGAATCAAACAACAGCACTAACCATACAGTTTTACATTTCTTTTCTAGATATCTATGAAATCAGGATCAGCTGGACTTCTTCAATCTGAATGGGAACATTTTGAGAAAATGATTGGTTCAGAAAGTGTGCCTGATAAAAAGGACGCTGTAAAGGAAGTTCAAACACCATCTGCTGAAAAAGTATTGGAAAACCCTATGCCTTCAAATTTATCTGAAAAGAAGGATAAGGAAGAAGAAGAGGAGGATGAGTCTCATCTTCCTCCAGGAGTGAGGAAGAAAAATAGATGCCATAGCAGTAGCAGTAGTTCCTCAGAGAATGAAAGTTCTAATTCTGATATGTCTACTGACTCTGATGACTCAGAAACAGAGTCAAAACCTAACAAAGAAAGTAAGTCACAATTGACATATCTTGATACTCTCAAATGTTCATGTGTTTAAATAAGTCGGTTATTAGTGAATATATAATATTTAAAATATAAGGACATTTGTATCACTAACTTTTAATTTCTATTTATTTGTACGAATTGCAGGTAAAACTGAGTCTAGAGATAAGCCTGAAGTGAAAAAAGATCTGAAGCAAGACTCACAAGAAAAGACTGCTGAAAAAAGGGTACGGTTGTTTTGAAATTTATATATTTATTTTTTTTTGTTCATCATTGTCAGTTGCATTAAATAGTATAGCTAAATAGGGTTAGCTGTCACATTTTGTTTCTCAATTCCTGGGTGTAACTAGTTAAGTTGCTATATATTGTCTTTCATTTATCCTGCTTTTCGTTAATACCAAAAAAAAAAAATAATTTTTTAAAGTATTGAGCCATTCGGAACCAACCATTCTCTTCAGGAACTCATTCTCGGCATTGAAAAGAAAGAAGGGGATTTTTTTTCCCTAGTATTTACAAATTAAAGAGATTCTTTTTTACATCACTGAGTGCCTTATAACTCAAAGCAAATTTTTTAAATCTTGTGAATTCAATTTCACATTTTAAAAAACCTGTCAGACTTATAGGGTGAGTATTTAACCCATACAAAGCTATTGTTTATTATGCGCGCTCATGTATTGATACAAAAGTCAAAAGCTGTTAGGCCTTTGACCACAGCTAGAGAACCCAAGTTTGACCTCTTGCTTGCTATATACATAGGTAATACTACTTCAAAAAGAGCTCCTCTTGTGAGCGGACCTGTAGTTGGTCCGTTATGCTGAACTAATGCTGGATGTGATGGTGTAACTTCCACAGTGTAAGTTGGGCTCGTCAGCGACGGCCCTGCAGCGTAAGTAAGAAGGGTCTGACATTTGTTTCAAACTTTTTGACCCTGGTAGATGTGACACTTTAGTAATTTATAATTTTGAGTATCAGGGTTATAGTTTCGAAAGCAAAATAATTATGGAATATGTGTAACTTTTTATATATCTTTAAATAAATTGTAACACAAAATTTGTTTTAAAAAATAGTAAATAACTTTCAGTTGTGTACAATACCTGTTGTTTATAAGTCATTGTCATGATCCTGGTGTTGTTTTGTTTGTATCAATAGTTCAGCTCACTAATTACAACAGGCAATGTAGAGTGTCTAGTTTCATTTATTACAGTATAAGTAACAATTAAAAATAAAAAGTGAAATCACTTAACACAAATTTATTTGTACATATTTTAAATTTTTTTTTTTACAGTAAGTTCTTGTTTTTTTGTTGTTAATCTATGTGCTACTAGGTTCGTAATTGTGTGTTCCTAAATGCATGATATGCACCTTTTTTTTTTTTCTTCAATTCATTATTATTGTTTTTCAGATAAAAAATAGATCAGTGAGTAGATCAAGATCTCGGAGTCCACATTCTAAACGAAGACGATCATCAGAACGGAGTAGGCATTCACGGTCCCGATCTAGATCCAGGCATCGTTCTAGGTCTAAGCATCGCAGGAAAGAAGTAAGCTATTTGTGTTTTGCAATAAATGAATGTTTACAGTATGAAAGAAAATAACGTTTTCTGATTTTATTTTCTGATAATAAAGAAACAATTATTGTGCATTATACTTAAGTGAATTTGATTTATATTAGATCTAAATCACTTTTATATATTCCAAAAGCTTTAAAATATGTGTGTGTGTATATATATATATATAGAGAGAGAGAGAGAGAGAGAATAGGGAAGCTGGTTGGTCATGATAGTTTCACTGGAGGATGAAATAGTTTAGGGTATGGAAGATCATTTCATGGTGTTTACTACTGTAGTGACAATTTTTAAGTTATTAAGTTTTGATTTATTCAGCATTGTTATATATATATTAAGTTCCCCTTTCAGACCTTACGATCTGTAAGGCAGGTAATCTATAGGTCATCTGTTTCTTTGGCCAATGGTTAACGAGCAGGGCATCATGTGGCCAGCACAAACACCAACAGCATTACTTTCCCCAACTAAAGTCAGGTACCCATTAGATTTGGGTAGACTCAAGGGCGCCCTAAAAATCCAGAAATTCAAAATCCTAGTCTTCACCAAGGTTCTAACCCAGGACCAGTATAGTTATTGGTGATGCTGATATGCGTAATTGTGTGTATCTGGGGCAGAACATTTGTACAGTCAGTGTTGCTTGTACAATATTTGTAGTGTATAAAAACTATGTTCTGAGGACCATGACAAAAAAAATTGTTAATGTTTTAATTTACAGCAGGTGAAGTAGGATTTTAGTGTATATAAGGCATAGAATGATTCATGTAATCAACAAGTTCTGTTCTCTTGAAATGGTTATTTGCTCTGGGTTCCAGTTTATTTGTATTTAACATATATAATTTTTTTTTTCAGAAGAAACACAGATCTCACAGGTCACGTTCTAAAGATCGACGTGGATCCAAAGACAGAGACTACTATCGGAGTAAGCACAGAGAACGTGATAGGCATAGCAAGCGCAGAGATTTCAGAAATAGGAGAGATAGTGAGCGTAGTAGACGAAGTAGAAGCAGGAGCAAAGATGGCCATGACCGTAATCACCGAAGTCGCAGTAGAGAAAACAGTGAGCACCGACGCAGGAGTCGCAGTGGGAGCAGGAGCAGAAGAAGGAATCCAAGCCCAAGGGGAGGAAAGGTATTTTTCTTGTTTATTGTGCATGTTAATAGAAATGTTGTCTGTGTATAAAAATAAATCCAATACATGTATTTAAAAAAAGAATAGAAAAAATAAATTTACTTATTTTAAAATTTCATTTTTTTGTACATCTAAATGTAAATTGTAAAATTACTTAGTTAAAAGCTTAATTTAGTTAGATACTATATCCTTTCAAAATGTTCTACACAAATCAAAAATAAATAAAATCTTAACATGGCTTCATCCTATCAATTTTTCTCTCTCAAAGTTACATTTCAAATGTCGGACTATCTTGTCATTACAAAAAAAAACTGATTTTCTGTCTGTATCACGTATTTCTAACAATAGTTCCCCCTTTCAGACCTTGCGACCTATAAGGCAGATGATTTAAAGGTCATCTGTTTCTGTGGCCAACGATTAATGAGGGTGTCATGTGGCCAGCAAAACAACCAACCGCCTTTATTTTTGCCCAACTATTGTCAGGTACCCATTAAAGTTGGGTGGACTCAGAGGCGCCAAAAGATAACAAAATTAAAAATCCCAGTCTACACCAGATTTCGAATCCGGGACCCTCTGTTCATAAGCTCAGCCACTGTGTCTCCATTTCTAACTTCTGTCATGTAAACTAACCTTTCAGTGTAGAGTAAATCAAAAGGTCTGTCACCCAACACTTTGTCATACACTGTGAGAAACATGTGATCCAGTTATATTAAATAATAAATCATAAATATCTTTTCTTTTTCTCATAAAATACTTTGCAATAATTTTTTTTTTTAAGGTGATTAAATATGGAGAAAAAGTCATAAAAGCAGGGGCAAGTTTTGGCCGGCCACCACCATCTAAACCAATGACTTTCAAAGAAAAAATGAGACAGCAATTGATAAAGGCTATTGAAGAAGGCGGAGATGTCACTACTGCTTTATTGAATACTGGTAAATACAATTAATAGTTCTGGCTACTAATTACCTAGCTGAAAGTTCATTCTACAAGCTTAATTATTCATCTTAAGACAAGTTTTTTTAGATTAAGAATAAAACCATTTATTAGAATGTAAGTAAGTTTAGGCTTAGGGGTGCCACTTCTCCATGATACACTGAGAAATTTGATTTATAGGGCTCAATTTTTTGTTTTTTTTTATTTACCTCTAAAACTAATGCCTCATTATAACCATTACCATTGAAAGCCCCATTAAAAGCATCAAACCTCAACAGTTACATCTACATCTAAAGCATCTTCAATCAAACCAACTAAAGCATCATCATACAAATTTCTATCTAAATATGTACTATATGAGGGTATAATTAAAATTCTACTGTATCTTATGTGATACAATTTTGTCAGTGTACACTTCATATACTTTTTAGTCACTCTTTCATAGAAGGATGTGGAATAATATTCACTTTCATATGGTTGATTTAAACAAGGAATGCTTTTAGTTAGTCAATGGACAGATTCTCATTCTTATTTTTCTAGTTTAAATTTTCAACACTTAAACATTCACTCGTGCACATAAGTTTCTGGGTTTAGGAAGGGAGGCTAATGTGGTTTCTGGGCATGTCAAAATTTGAAAGATTTCATGTTAGGGTAAACTAAGTGGCACCCCTGTATGAATTGTTGTTATTCTACTTTTAGATGGTACTGTCATATGTACTCAAACAGCTGGAACTCAACAAGTACCTGCTCCGAAGAAACCTCCAGTTCCTTTAATGGCGAATTTAATTACCAATGCAGCTGGTATTGCTGCAGCTACTATAACAGCCTCTGAAGCTGCCATGCAGTCATTGATAGAGCTACAGAAGCAGGTAAGTGTTTTATTGTCAGATTTTTTCTTGATGCTGACTCATCTGTAAAGATATTTTTTTTTTTATTTACTTTAATAATATACTCCAGTCATGCAAAGCGGTTAGGCCTAACCTAGTCCTTTCACTTCTATTCCTAAGTGTCTGGCCTACCTACTTATTATAATTGCTATCAAAATAAAGTAACCTAGATTTAGAAGTGAAGCGCAAGCTAATTTACCTAAAATATAAATTTACCTTAAAGTGACCATATGAGAGGGTAATAATTCTTTATTAAGAACATAATATCATTTCTATAATTTTAACCTATTTGGCATTGACCATCAGACATGTTCTCTTTTCCCATGCAAGATAATGGTGCTCAAACTCTTGCACCTATTCTGATTAGAGCAGGGGTGACACTTTTCCAGGGACCCAGGTTTTTAATGGTTTGGATTTCCCCCCTTTCTCTTTATTTTTTTAAATCTGTCAATAAAAGATTTTGGTCAATTATTTTCATCTTCCCTTCCCATTTATCCTAGTTTTTTCATAGACCTATGTACTCTACGTGCAAGCTGCCATTTTGGGATTAATTTGATAAGCCTTGTTTCACATCTCAGGATCTGTGAGACTTTCACTTTTCATCATGGATGCAAGATAGCCGGCATGCCGGCAAAATCGAAGTTTAAAAAAAAGCTTGCCGGCAAACGCCAGTCCGACTGATTGCCGATTCAGTATCGGACTTTTTGTTTTTTTGTTTTTTCACATTCACGTTTTGTACTTTCAAACTAAAACTTAATAAGTCGAATTCAAAGAAAGACAGGAAGTTACAATTCTTAAGCTACAGCGCATGCGCTATTTCCGAACTTTCGCTTTGTATCAAAAACGTAAACAAAAGTTAGAAACAAATCCGTATGGCCCCGGCCTGAGACGCCTAAGTTAGATCTAGCAAGTAGATCTATTTATCTAGATCTAGATCTAATTCTAATAAGTTTGATCTGCCGGCATAAAAATTGAAACCAGACCTAAAGGTTAGATCTAGTCTAGAGATCTAGATTCTAGATCTATTTCTACATTTTAAAATGATCTTAGAAGTTGAACGTATTTACCCGAAAATGCGAAATTACCGTACCGGATCATCGCCGTATTAATAATAATAGTAACGATAGTTATAAAACTTATATAATAATATAGATCTAGTCAATTCTAGTCTTGCCTTTTTTAAAATAAGTTTTTTATTTAGATCTAGTCTTAGAATCTAGATTTAATTATATCCAGGCCCAGGGACTAGACTTAGACCTAGTCAGGCTAGATCTAGATAATTGGAATAATTATCTAGAATCTTACAGTTACAATCTACCACTAGCCTGACTAGGTCTAGTCAAGTCTAGTCAACTCTAGTCCCTGGGCAGAAGCAGCATAGATCAAAAGTAGATCGTATCTATTAGTATTATTTTATAATCTATTATCAGATATAATATTCTACTAATAAAGTCTAGATTCTAGATCTAATTAAATCTAGATTCTAGATCTAATAATAAAAAAAACTTATTTAAAAAAGGCAAGACTCTAGTCTAGATTTAGATTTTAGATCTAGTAATCTAGTAGATGATTCTAGCTAGGGCTAGTAGGGGCAGGGCTCACTTCTATGATCTAGCATTACTAGATTAGTGTATATAGATCTAACTTCAAGATCTGAAACTAAATCTAGAGTATATAATTTGGATTTAGGTCTAGTCTATACCTAAATCTAGAGAAAATCTAATATCTAGTTAAATAGTAGCTCTAGTGACACTCTATACTCTATTCCTAGACAAGTTAAAGTCTAAACTTAGACTCAGAGAATATTGTATGTCTAGATCTGTAATACTTAATTAACTTAATACTTACTAGTTTCTTTATTAGACATAGATATAGATTATAGATAGATGTAAATTGATGGATCTACTTTGTTACTATTATCATAGAATTAAAATAACATCTTGACTAGATCTAGATATCTAGTATAAAAATCAGTCTAAGACTAAGTACTCTAAGCTACCATTAGTTAGAAGATCCAGTTAACTAGTTCTATATTTGGTAAGATCTACTGATTACTCTGTCAGCCAATAAATATTTAGATCTATTAGATCTTTTATTTGAAATAGAGTTAACTTTTAACATAGTTGCTACAAAGTTTGATTTATACTAATATAGTAGTAGTAGGTAGGCCTATCTATGTGCATATTATATATAAAAAAAAATGAAATAAACATACATGTAGATTATAGTAATTTAAGTAAAAGCTTAGAATTTATAGTTTGTATTTAAAGACATATATATTTATATATATATACATATATAGCGGTAAATGTTTTATTTATGTCGAGAAGTATAAGAGGCATCATGCTTGCAGGTTTTTTGGGATTGCCAACCCCCCCTTGCAGGCAAAACGGGGTTCTGTTGCTTGCATCCATGCTTTTCATGCACTCTTAGTTGTTTTTATAGAATGTTAACATTTTAGACAAAACGTTTTATATCTAATCTAGATTTAGACTAATCTAATATATAAAGCACAAAGTAAGGCATATGCATGTATGTCCCTCATAGAAATCAAAACCGTTTGACCAATCATAATAAAACTTGCATAAATGTTCCTTAGGGGTCATGGCAGAGACCCTAGTGTATCTTTAATGTCCTCCCACACTGAGGGGGCCTTAAAATTAACAAAAATACCTAAACTTATCTCTATTAAAGAGCAAAACATTTAGACAAATCAGGTAAACCCTGCTCGCAGCCCACAGGTCATATTCAGCTAGCATTAGTATATATAGATGTCTATCTGGTTTAGATCTAGATCTGAGATTAATGAGTAGATCTAGAATCAAGATATAATTTTAATCTACTCGCATATGTATTTCATGAGTAATTACTAGTTTAGTTAGTTTGAGAGTAATTGAAGTAGAGCATTTAACAAGGGTGTTACATAGCTAACACAAAACACTCTCCCACCTTGTTATAGCTCTTTAGGACAACCAAGCGCTATTTATCCTTAATCTTTCTGCTCTTGGTTTTCCATGTTTGATAGTTGTTTACATTCTATATCTCATTTGGTACATCTTAGTATTTTCATTTAGTATACCAACAAAATCTTGTCCACAATAATTGGATGGTCTATATCAAAAATCAACTTACAATAGGGGGTGATTGGGAGATAACAGATAACTTCTTGCATGTAATTAGTATCAAGATATCTTGATATTTTTCTAGTGGAATTTAATGACAGAAGTACTGATTAAGGTTGAACAATGACCCACAGTTTTGCATTTGTCAAAGATCTTATGTAGTGATCCTACACTGATTTAAACCTTAATTCTATTTATTTGTGTGAACAGACCACAGAAAAGACTGGTGTTGAGATTCCCAAATACTACAACCCTGCTGCCATCAATCCAGTCAAGTATGCTGAACAGGTGCAGAAAAGAAAACTTCTATGGTCAAAGACTAAAGAGAAGGTAGGGAAATAGTTGATCTTTTTTTTTATATATAGTTCGGTGAAACCACCACATACTATTTTAAATTAGAGAGTTTGAGCCATTGCTGCTGGTGAGACGTACAACCATGAATTGAACACTTGCAAATTGAAGGGAATTGAAATTTAGAGATTCACTTGAAGATTGTCTTCCGTGCTTCCTCTTTCTTTTCTTTGGTAGAGGAGTTAAGTTGCTGTACACAACAAAAAAGGCCTTTTTTTTTTTTAACTTGATTTTATTAAAAGTATACTTTGAGCACCTGAAGCTTGTTTGTGTGCTGACCACAGAGTGTTTTTCTTAAGTAACTCTGCTACTGAAAATATGTAACTTTTTATTTTTGAGCAGACTACCATAATTCAATTCATATCATATATTTTTTGTTAATGATTTGATGTTTTATCATTCTTAACACTCTAGGAAGTTAATTCTCAATGGCATGCAACTACCCTGTCCAGTGACCATGATGACAAGTCCAAAGAAAAATTCAGGAAGTTGATGGGCATCAAGCAGGAAGACTCAGGTCTGGCAGAGGATGAGGAGGAGCTAGAACAGAAGCAGAAGGAGCTGTTTGAAAAGTTAGACAAGGAATATCAATTTGCTCGCATGGCAACTCACACTCATAGAGGTGTAGGGTTAGGGTTTGGATCCAGCTCGTATCCACCTCCAGGAACATGACCTGCTGGACAAAGATCTTCAACTGAGTGTCAACTTCATTCAAATCTACTTTGTAATGAATGTATAGTTTTATACGAAAATCATTTATTATGTTGATACCTGGACAAAATAGTTTGTTAGTTCCTAGTATAAACTAAGCCACACACATAAATGTCAGGACATCTTGTATGTATTGTATCATTTTCATCAAAAGTTAATTTGCAATAACAGTGTTCAGTACATTTTTCAGTGGCTACTAATGTTGGCATCATAAGTGATTATTCAAAGTTAACTTGTGTTCTTGAGGGAACTTGTGTGTATAAGATATTAGTAAACTGCCACTCAGTGGTGTTAGTGTAATATCAGTTACCTGAGCTAACATTGTCATGTTGTAAATAGTATTTGTGATATCTTTGCACAATTTTTTTTTTCTGTATATGTCATGCTGTCCTCATGATTAAGAGTGTTTGTACAGTTTTAATTTTAAAGGAATGATGTTTTATTCTTTATTTGTTTGGGAGATTTATTTCTTCCTTCTATTAGAGAATGTGTGGACTTCTGCTGTAATGAATTAGATATATCAAACATCAGAGCTATGCAGGTTATGACTATCATACTTTCATAACTTCTAGGTTTAGATCAATAAGATAATCTTCATTTAGACTACAGATCTATACTTGAAAAGTTAACTATGATTACAATTGGTAAACGAAGACTAGTCCATAATTTTACACCTACTTTCAATAGTGACTCACATTAGTCAAGTTGGTAATTAAGCAGATATTAAGTATGCAGACCTAAAAGAGGTGAATGCTGCAAAAAAAAAATTTAAAAATTCTTTTGTCACAACAAAAATGTTGCACGCACACCTTATTAAATGCTCTACTTTTTAGTACCAGGTTATCATAAACTCTACAGTGACATTGATGCATTATTTCAATAGATATTATTGGAAATAAGGCTATAGATTTCATAACTGATAATTACCTTTTCATATAAAATGTTCACTGATTAGATATTTGGAAATATTAATTATCTATTTATAATGTGCATTCCTACAGACCATACCAAAGTAAGCCAAAAACTTTGAGTAATATAAATAGTCTATTATTTTTTAATCCATATCTGATCATTATTTTTTTTTTTTTTTTTAAGTCATTCTAGAACTTGGCTTGTATGTTTGCTTATTCATTGTTTTACTTGAATGCCAGCTCAACAAGCTACAGGGAGTATAACTTTAATAGTATTGATGTTTGTTGTGAGTGACTATATTTAATAGCTGTGGTTATGCAGTCTTCATTACATTTCATTTGTTGTTGAAGAGACTGTAAATACTCTATTGGGTGTCCACAGTCAGTTTTGCCCATGTATCTCATTGATTGTTTCATGTGTTTATACATTGATCTGATAAGTACAGGTTAATACTATCAGATGTAAATAAAGATGTTTCAAAAGTAAATGTGTGTTGTTCAATTGATGTAGTACAGATGTGTGAACATTAAAAAAAAACATTTGTTCAGAAAAGATTTTATTTACTTAAAATATATATATATAAGTATTTAAATGTGTACAGCTACATTTAATAATTTATAATAGTATTCTAAAGGAAATGTTTTACATAATTGAAGAGAGCTTCTTAAATTAATAAGGCATACAAATTCTAGAAAGTTTTTTAGTTTAGAAAAGACGTAGACGAAGCACTACTTAGCACTAGCTTTACTGAACATTCATTTAGTGAATTATGGATTTCAAACATTGTAAATGTATATGCAAAAATAACCTAAAACATTGTTTCATATAGACCTATAATGACATGTTTTTGTTTCTTTTTCCTTACGGTATATCTTAAAACAACACCAGACTTCTAACTGGCCATGGGAAGGAGGGTGGTTGCACAGATAAACAGTTTGAGAAACACTGCTTTAAAGGCAAATGCTTTTTGATTAGTAACAGGCAACTACATTTTTTGTTTTGTAATCAACAAAGCACATTGGGACAACCAAGACCTTGGCGAGACTCTAGTACTAGTCAGCAGTAGAGTAAGCAATAAGATCACTTGCAGGTTGTAAGTTGCCTGGAATAACATCAAAACTTTTTAAACACTGCGTCTCTTATGTATTAAGACAATCTAACAGCCAAGAAAACCAACCATTTGGCAGAATTTAAGTCTGATTAACAAGCATGACTAGATTGACCTAGGAACACGCGTACGACGTAATCATCTTTTTTGAAGAAGCTTCTGTATTTTATTTTGCGTCCCTTTTTACCACCCTTAATTCATACTCTCTCCACTGTACCTTGTAAGTGAATGTAGGATGACTTTTGACAATTAACAACATCTGATAAATGAGTGAACTATAAGTCTATTTTGTGTTAATCGTTTTTTTTTTTGTCTAGCTAATGAAGGCCTCGTGACCCAAACATCCTCTGTTTTTACTTGATACGACAGGGTTACCTGTATCATGTATATTTATTGTATTTTCTATACAGTCGTTCACCCCTGCATAGTTGGCTTCCTTCAGTCGTAGAACGACTATGGTTCATCTTGTGGAGCACTTTTTCATGTGACTGTGGAGCCCTATTTTTGGAGAGATACAAATATCGCAGGTTAAGGTGGCTTTCGCTTTGGTGGTAGAGAAGCTGGCCATTTTTCGTATGATACGCTTTTCTTCCAGAGCTGAGGCCCATATTTTTTCACTGTCCATAGCTTTCTTGGTCACCGTCTCTCTTCATCTTGTGCAGTCTAGGGCTATGTCTTCCCAATGGTCAGTATCAATGTTCACTGTTTTGAGGTCCCATTTTATTTCATCCACGTAACGGAGGTGGGGGGCGACCAGTTTTTCTTGAGCCAGACGCGAGTTGCCCGTAGAGAATGACTTTCGGGATGCGATTGTCCTCCATCCGGCGAACATGTCCAAGCCAGTGCAGAAAGCTTGTCTGAGGGCTGTAAATATGCTGGGAATACCTGTTCGCGCAATGATCTCAGTATTGCACATTTTCTTTCCATGTGATTTTCGGAGACAGCGCAAGTGGAATGAGTTTAGTTTTCTTTCTTGCTTTGCTTAGGTAGTCCACGACTCACTGCCGTACAATAACGTAGTCAGAACAAATGCCTTGTACACCTACATTATGGTCGCTGTAGTGAGATTCTGGTTTTCCCAAACTCTTGGTCTGAGTCTAGCGAAGTCTAGCTAAATGTAATTGTATCCTTTCACCAAAATATGTTGGATTCTGTGCGGTTCAACGGTGCTTGCACCACAAGTTTCAGTATAAACAGCGGAGTTAAACAAGGATGCCCTGGCCCTAACCCTCTTTGGAATACTATTTTCAGTGTTAATCCACAACGCGTTTGATAAATCCACAGAAAGCATCTATCTCCATTTCAGATTTGACGGCAAACTTCTAAATATTGCCTGACTGAGGGCCAAAATTAAAATCAGAACTACCCTCGTAAGATGCAGCGGTAATGGCACACTCACGAGAAGAACTTTAGTCACTATGTCCGTCTTCTCTCAGGCACGTAAAGAGTATGGCCGAAGAAAACAAATGTTATGGGACCACCTGCTACAGCACCACCCTCCATCCTCGTAGACGATAACAAGCTGGATGCCGTAAATGAATTCTGCTATCTTGGATCTACAACTCAAGATGCCCTGTCTCTAGAAGAGGAGATCAACCCTGCAGCAGTAAATCTTTGTTATCCTTAATTCTTTCAAATTGTGCCACGTTAATTATTTATTTCTCAGTAATTTACAGGTAAAAAATGTGTGTAGTGCAAGGGTAAAGGGGGGGCACTATTAGGCCTATATGCTACTAAGTGTATTCTTTGTTTTAAAATGTGATCATTTGAGGGGCGTAAACAAAAAAAAAAAAACAAACCCACTCCACTCAGATATTATCGAATTCACGGGCAAAATGTATATGTTTTGAAGGGGTAGGGACCGTAGTGTTATATAGAGGGATGTAAGGGACGGGGCGAACATTTTTGGGAGAGACAAAAGTGATATAGAATTCATAGGCCATAAGTCGAGTGCGTTTGTCTATTGATTGGGAGGGCGTTTTAAAGCGGGCCATTTCAATTAGACTTTACACATACTAGTCACGGGTATCTGCTTGTTATTTATAATTTTATTATTATGAAAGCGGTTCGTACCCGAGTTCATATCCTGCCCGCTGCCATCCCCTGCCGTCCTCCTGGAGGTTTGGACTATCTTCTTATCTTATAAAATACAGACGTTACTTTAAAAAGAAGATGATTACGTGAATTACGTCTTCTAGTAAGACGATTATCTTCAACTCTGAAATTTTATTAAGAAACAAGCAGTACAAAAATATTAAATCATAAAAATGATAAAAGAGCGAAATCGGAAACGTATAACATGAGGTCAAAGTGGATGTCAATGTAAACATTCACACATTGTGTTGTTAGATTTATTCTAATTATTAGAGCTATCAATTATCACTAAAAATAGTAAAAATATCAGGGCCAGCCTTAATTATTATATTAGGTTATATTATATAGGATGATTTTACTTATTGCTTCAAATTTGGCCCCGTGCCTGGCAAGGGCTCGCAATTTTATTTACATTTAGAATTTAGAGTCTAAATACTAGTAAATAGTGATAATCTAAATTCTAAATCTATTCTACTCTATAATAATAATAATATCTATATATTTTATATAGATCTCTATTATATACTATTACTATAGTATAATAGTAACTATATAAACTATATTAATATTTTTATATTAATATTTATATATTAAACAGACTTTGCTAAGAAGAAAGCAATGAATAAAGGCCCACTTTTAAATTATTCTGTGTCATTATATTATTAATGGTAATTGATTTTGTTGAAATAATTTACAACAATTATGTTTTGAGTTCCTTCCTATTAAGTTGTCTTTATTTGTTGTTTGCCAGGAGTTGCTGTAAGTTTGAAAATCATCAAAGTTTGAAATGAAGCAGAAACTACACACTTTTGTTAACTCAATAACATTGGCAACCAAGAATACCAAATTCATAGATGGTTCATCAAAACAACAGTTACTCTATTCAACTTCTGTCCCAAGTTATAATTATGGTTTATCAGGCCAAGCCAAATACAAAAGGTATTAAGTGTATTGTTGTTAAATCGTAATCAGTAAGCTTTTGATTTCATCAGAGTTTATTAGCCAGGGCCTACTTATGAAGTTGGTTAAAGTTGCATTATATTTGATATAATAAGCATGTTGTTTGCAGTGCTTTGTTACTGTCAGGGGGAGGTACGGTGAGAATGAATATGTTACTTTGATATTTGGGTATGATAGTTATATCCCCTTTTTTATGTACTCCCAGGTTATGAATGTGAATAGTCTTGCACGTGTTATGAACTGAATGATTTAGTCTTTGTTGAATGTGCGAGAGAGTGTGTGTTAGTCAGTGAGGTCTTGTTCCTGGTCCAGGAAGGTTGGACTGTTACTTCCTGGACTGGTGTTTTGTATTATTTACTGAGATGTCATTATGTGCATATTGAATATTAAAGTATTATTTGTATTATATGGATATCTGGAGTTGAAGTGTGTTTAGAAATAATTGTTCTTAATAGTAATATTTAAGTAACCCCTAACGAGCCAAGCAATAAAAGGAACCCGACAGTTACATTTTACATTTTAATAAAAATGTACTTCATCCTTCATAAATAAGTCTTTGTTGAAAAATCTTTGACTGCCCAGCTAAAAATTTTAAATTATTAAAAATTATTATTAAAAATTATTTAACAATTATTATTAATTGATCATAACTTGAAGGAAAACTATTATATCAACCCCTTAACCCATTTATGCAGAGTGTTTCATTATTGGAACACCCAACCCCATTGGGTAGTTACTTATATCCTACTGATCAAGGCCACCATAAAAATGTGATATTTTCTTGGGATACACCTTATCACACAGAGTTAGTCACAGCATAGCATAGATAGGTGTGCTGTTGCCTCCTGAAAAAGTGATGTAAATTTTGGCCTTCTGAAAAAGTGGTAAATTTTGGCCTCCTCAAAAAGTGGTAAATTTTGGCCTCCTGAAAAGTAATGTAAATTTTGGCCTCCTCAAAAAGTAATGTAAATTTTGGCCTCCTCTTCTTCTTCAGCTGTTCAGCACTGCCGTAAAGGGTGTTGGTTATGTTGGGCTGTAGTGGAAGTAGGGTCTGCCTAAGGTGGATTAGGGAGGGGCATTCAAAGAGGATATGGTTTACGGTTTCAAAGGGGTGGGCGCAATGTCTGCAAAGGGGTAGTTGTGTGGAGTTTATTTTGTTCAGGTGGTAATTTAATAGTGGTGTGTGTCCTGTTCTTAGTTGGAAGATTGTAGATTGTTCTTTGCGGGGGAGGAAGTTAATACTGTCCAGTTTGTTAGGGGTAGTCATTTCTCTGTACATGGCTCTGCCTGTGTTTCCTGATGCCCATTGGTTGAAACACTCCTCTTTGTGATTGTTGACTAACATTGACCTTAGGGTGAGGTAGTTAACAGGTCTATCTGGTTGTTCCATAGATGAACCTGCCTTTGATAGCTTATTGGCCTCCTCAAAAAGTGATGTAGATTTTTGCCTCCTCCAAAAGTGATGTAAATTTTGACTTCCTCAAAAATTACTGTAAATTTTGGCCTCCTTAAAAAGTAATGTAGCTTTTGGACTCCTGAAAAATTAATGTAACTTTTGGTCTCCTGAAAAATTAACGTAAATTTTGGCCTCCTGTAAAAGTTATGTAAACTTTCTGCACATTTTTGATGACCTGAAGGCATACTATGAACTATGTCACGTAGAACTACTAAAAATTTTTGGTTCTGTTATTTCTATAATAGTGTTGCTATCATGCTGTGAAAAGAAACTACCAAAATAATCATTATTGTATTAGTTACAGATTTCTAACTTTGAATGTTCCATTTTTGGAACACTTGACAAATCCAGTACCTGTACCACTGATAATAACTTTTAAACAAGTAGAATCTCTCTGAAAATGCGCTGGAAATGAAGAACAGATGCACATAATGTTCTCGTTAGTGTTGCCATGAGACATGATCACTATGAAACCATATTTTCAAACTTTTATGTTGCTCACAATACAAATTTGTATCCAACGGACAAGCTTTTCAAGATGTGACCTCCCATAATAGAATGAAATAATTGTTGAATGATTTAAAATGAAATATATTCCAGCTTTGATCAATCAAACCATTGCTCCTTTTTTCAGTCATCATGGGTGCAAACTATTTATTTGCAGTAAGATCATTCATTGTGACTTCAAGTTATAAGTGTGGTACCACTCATCTTGTCTACATTTGCTGCTTTCAACCATATCTGGGCAAATTCCCAAATATAATTATGAGGACTACAGTGTCGTTAGCAGGCACATTTTGGATAATACATCTTTGTGTTCGATACCCTTTTCACTAGCTTTGCACTTTTGGATACACCCAGATCAATTATGCATTAGGCAACAGATACATTGAGAATGGATCTCATTGACAAAGAGCCAGATGTAGTGCTCAAGACAATAAAAAGATGTTTCTTTTATTTTTCTACATACAACATATGAATTTCATGAAAAAAAAAATTGCTACCTGATAAATCATTTTTAGGAAGTAAGTTACATTATGTGACCAGGTATACAATTGATGTAAGAATTAAAATGTAAAAAAAAAAGTTTTCACTAAACAAAATACTTTTTTGTTTTTAGATCTCTAGGTAACAATCTTCCATCAGTTAAAGGAGAAGTATTATTTGGACTTCATCCAGTTTTATTAGCATTAAAAAGCCAGAAAAGAGAAAAAATCCATGGCATTTTTATTGAAGACAAATTTCAAAATGAAGGTAAAATATATTTATTTATTTTTTAGTTTTAAAGCATTAGAAACTAGTTGCAAATATTGAAATTACAGCAACTTTACTTTGTATTCTTTGTGACTTATAAGTTTCAGAGTTTCCTTCAGAAATAAAAGTTATATCCTCCCCAAACTTTCTGTGGGGTTGAAACTTAGCACAGTCATGGTGAGAGTCCTTAGTGCATTCCACAAGACCAAGCTTGAATAGAACTGAGTTGAAGATAATTTACTTCCTAGTCCAAACCACAGCTGGATGATGGGGGATGGCAGCAGGCATGGTATGCACAAAGGGCCATCGAGAAGTCAGAATGACAGTCCAACCAGGCAGACTTATCCATTCTTTCATGTGCTCTTATCTTTTCTTAGGTCTTCTGCATTTTTTTCCTTAGAAAATCTGTACATTTTTGGCTTTATTTCTATTTTAAGACAAAATGCAAAAAGGACTTTATTGGATGACCTCTTGCACAGAGCTCTAGGTATTGTTATGACTTTGCCATGCGCACCGCCATCCAAGATAGTGCAGAAAGAAGGTGCGCACTATCAGTGACCAGACAAGTCGGATGTTGACATAAGAGACTAACGATTTCCGCCCGAGGAGAGAGCCAATATGGAGATGCTGTACTCAAGGCAGATGCCCCTTTGTGTTTGTCATGTCTCTATGTAAATAAACATCTATGTCCTCATTGAGTTGCCTCACTTAAGTTATTACAATTGGTCTCAGAAGTGGGATTATAGGCAACTCAACGAGAGGAGGTAGGATTTACAATGGCAGCTTTGAAACAATTAGACCAACTCTCGGTCAGAGAGCTTATTAAGGAACTTCGTAACCGATATGAGATAATTGGTGGTAGCAAGTAGGTGCTTACAGCTCGTCTCCGGCAAGCCTTGATTGATGAAGACGAAGATCCGGAGACCTACCTATTTAAAATTGAACCGGAGATTTATGAGCTTATTGGCAAGATAAATGAAGGTATTGATGCATTGTGTGAACAAATTAACAGTATGGGGAAAAAGGTAGATAAAATGGTGTCTCGAGTAGACTCGTTGGTAAAGGAGCAGTTGCCTGTAGACTCGGTAAAGAAGTTGCGGGTCAAGACTGTGGCTGCACAAACAGTGGTGACGGAGACACTGGGAATTGGAGCGCCGTCTGTGTCTGTGTTGTGGGCAAGTCTTGTGGTTGTGACTTTCAAGACGAGAAACGTGACAACGATTGCTGTGATGATCTCAACGAGATGTACCGAATCGAACGGAAAGAGACAAATGAAGAAACTGAAGACTGTTACGTGCCTGAAGCGTTTGTTCCTGTTGTACCTGTTACCAATACCTTAACTGAAGTCTGTTACGTGCCTGAAGCGTTTGTTCCTGTTGTACCTGTTACCAGTATCTCAATGAGCCTGACGGAGCAAGACAACGTTGGGTCTGCGTTCAAGCCTGTTGCTATGGACCTTAAAGACCTCTGCCTATCTGTCGGTGCTCACGAGGGAAATTCGAAGCTTGACAACTGCATTCAGAAGCTTAGCATGAACTCTATGTGCGGCGCATCACAGATAGAATTTAGATGCCAAGAAAACCACCAACAAGGCATATGTACTTCTACCATCATAATCGACATTGGAATTGATGAATGTCAATCAAACCACTCTAAATCTGAGCTGTCAAGAGGAAGACATTTTCCACTTGAACCTGAAGAAACCTATCTTCTGGACGTGAGACTGTTATCTGAGGATGACTGCGGTGCATTGGACTTTGTTTGCAACGTGGCTGCATGTGAACCTGCAGCTCCCTTGAGAGGCGTCTGTCGGGAAGGTCTGCTGAGACAGCGTGTCCGATCAACGGCTGTGCTGAAAAAAACAGTGCTTGACACTATCTCTTTGTGTGTCAAATGGCCACATCATCGTCGCAACAACAGCCTGGTCAACTGGAGAAAGAGAAAGCGGCACTGGAGGAAAACAATGCGGATGGCTTCGTGGGGAACACGCTCCCTGCCGCCTGTGGCTCCCACTGAATGACCTCCACCTGAACTGTCAAACCTCAGCTGCAGTGTTTCTTTTCGGGACGAAAAGTGCTAAGACGGGGGCAATGTTATGAATTTGCCATGCGCACCGCCATCCAAGATAGTGCAGAAAGAAGGTGCGCACTTTCAGTGACCAGACAAGTCGGATGTTGACATAAGAGACGAACGATTTCCGCCCGAGGAGAGAGCCAATATGGAGATGCTGTACTCAAGGCAGATGCCCCTTTGTGTTTGTCATGTCTCTATGTAAATAAACGTCTATGTCCTCGTTGAGTTGCCTCACTTAAGTTATTACAGTATCAATGCTATTTTATTTAAGAGTGTTTCACTAGACAATGAAATTGAAGATGTGTAAATGTGTTGTTGTTTTTTTTTTAATTTTCCACCAATGGAAGGAGTATGATGACTTTTGTTTCTCTGAGTATGGATATTTATCAACAACCTTTTAGTACTATTGCCATTGTATTCTTGAGGTACAAATGAATAAGAATATATTTGATATTTGTTGTTGTTTTTTAGGTAGCCAACATAAAGTGAAATCAGAGATTCTTGAAGTAGCATCACTTTGTAAGGTGCCAGTGTTTATTGTTAAGGCAGATGTTTTGCAACAACTTTCAGGAAGCAGGCCACATCAGGTAAATAATTGAAAGCAAAATAATGAAAGCATTTCCTGTTGTTGTTGAAGGTGTATACCGGTATGCCCTAAGCCAATTGCATGGAGAGTGGGTAACTGATGTGCTTTGAACACAGCTAATGCCCAGGCTTTTATCTCATTTTCATGAGATGATTCATAGTCGTTTCGCGACTGAAGGAAGCCACATGGAATATGGGAAGGCTGAGCTTGCTTTTAAATTTTATCAATACAACATTTTAAAAACAATCTTAAAAGATCATATTTAAAATTTTGTTTTTGTAATCTTCTCCAAATGCATTGCAATAAAAGAATTTTGAAAGAACTGCATCCCTTAATCCCTAACTTAAGTGGTCTGTTGGAAGAAGAAAAAGTGTTTTGCCTTCCACTTAACACTTTTTTTTTTTAAATCCTTAATTAAAAATTATAAGAAAAGAAATTATTAAAAAAATAGAGAAAATTGTTGAGCAGGTACAAAGATAATAATCCTACTAGTATCATATCTTTTTTCTTTTTGTATTGTTTTTAATTTTTCTAACAGTATTCCATGTTATTCTACCTTCTCTCAATTGAAATCCAATTCACTAAATTGGAAACCTTGGAGAGACACCCACTCAGAACAAAAATCCACAAAACTGGCACAAAAAACCGTCTCAAAAGGACCAATTTCATACAGGAATCTCTAAACCTAAAAAAGAAACACCAACTTGAAAAAATTACTCTGGAATCCTCGATACACTATAATGAATCTCCACCCTGGGACGAAAGCCCTCTTCCTACTATAAGGGACCATATTGAAAACATAAAAAGAAAATCTGATTACAGACCAACAGAGCTCAAGGAAATAGTGAACTGTTTTCTACATACCAATTACCCTAGCAATCAGTGGATCAGAGTTTACACGGATGGCTCATCCCATAAAGCCACCACAAATGGAGGAGCTGGAATACTTATCAAATGGCCAGATGGAGGAAAACTAGAAAAATCCTTTGCAACTGGAGAGCTCTCTGACAGTCACAGAGCAGAAAGGGAAGCACTAGCACTAGCTGCTACCATGCTAGCAAATCATCCAAGTTCCCCTCACAGTCAGATTGTCTTTCTAACAGACGCAAAAACAACCCTCCAAAGCCTGCAAAACTCTGATTCCCCTTATATTAAAAACCTCAGAACAGCACTCACAAAGCTCAACCACAACAGCAAAAAAACTGTTATTCAATGGATACCAGCTCACATACAACTAGCAGGAAATGAGAAGGCTGACACACTCGCCAAGAGTGGGAGAACAAACTCACAAGTAAACTCTGCACTCTATCCAGAAGAAATGAAGAAATTAATTGTAGATAAAATAAATGAGAAATGGATGAGCTCCCATCCAAATCACAAGAAAGATGATGCTTACTATAAGCTATCCCGACAAGACCAACGTCTAATCTTTCGACTCAGGACTGGACACAACAGAATGCGACAACACATGTTCCGGAAGCTCAAAATTGGAACCAGTGAAATCTGCCCATGTGGAGTATCACCAGAAAATGCCGACCACGTCCTCCAAAACTGCTCTCTCTACCAAGAGGCCCGTATAAGACATTGGCCCCAAATCACCCCAATAGAAAGAAAACTATATGGAGAGCTCCCTGATTTGGAAACCACTGCGCAGTTCATCTCATGTATTGGTCTAGTCATATGAACACTCCAACATAACAATGAGAACGATGAAGAAGAAGAAGAAATTGAAATCCTTCACCCCACTTTTTTTTTTCCTGTCCCTAATAAAATAAGCATCACTGACGTAAGTTATAAATATAATCTAGAAGTGTAAAACATTTAACCTTTTTCTTTGTTTAGATTTTTTTAAAACAAACGCTTAGGTTGCTGTTGTCTGAAAAACTAAGAGAAAAAGATGCTAATTGAAGTAATTGCTGCCATTTCTGAAGATGGCAGGGTTTAACTCCCTTTCTGCTATATAAAACAAAATTAATTAATTGAAATAGGTTAATTTTTGGTTTTGTTCGTATATTGTCATCGACTATAAATAATTATTCAAAATTTCAATGTGATATGAGAATGCGAAGTGGGAGTAACAACTTATCAAAACATAATAAGGGGATTAAATCCATATATACATCTCTCATTAAGCAGCATTTATACCCCTTATTTTGATATCAATTATCAATAATCCATTAACTAATTGGTAAATTTTTTTGATTGTTTCATTTTCTAACTCCATATAACCTCATTTCAAACTTGTTTATTTGAGTCTGTATTGAACGCCTCTCAGTGATTATAATTTTTTTAAAAATGCTAAGCTGATAAAACTTTTCTACAAAGTTAAAACATTAACAATATTAGTCAGCTTATTAAGTGAAGGAGGCGCAGTGGCTGAGTGGTAAAGCACTTGACTTCCAAACCAGGGGTCCTGGGTTCAAATTCTGCTGAAGACTGGGATTTTTAATTTTGGGATTTTTTGGCACCTCTGAGTCCACCTAGCTCTAATGGGTACCTGACATTAGTTGGAGAAAAGTAAAGGTGGTTGGTTGTTGTGCTGCCCACATGACACCCTAGTTAACCATGGGCCAAAGAAACAGATGACCATTACATCATCTGCCCTATAGATCGCAAGGTCTGAAAGGGGAACTTTACTTTTTTTTATTGACTGAAAACAGAAAACACATTAAATTTGAGCAACAACCAATTAAATAATTGGCTTTTTTTTTTTACAGGGAGTATGCCTGGATGTAAGCTTTCTAAAGATTACTGAATGGAGTGAGCAGAAGTCCCTTCCTAGGTCAGTAGGTTTATAATAGGATATTATGAATATAAAACAGATCTAGGTAACGTCTTCCTAGGCTGTATAAATTGACCTGATGTTAAAGATCACTAGGCAATGAGCCTTGGTTAAAATGATTGACAGTTGGCTATCTTATGCATCCTAGTATACCTCTAGCCACTCCGCTTCCAGGCCAGTGGGCTCTGTTATATCAGGATAAGAGAATAGAGATGATGCAGCTCTGTCACTAAAATCTCTGCACAAGTCTAGAGATAAAACATAGGATAAATAACTAACATAAAGAATTGTATTCTTTGTTGTCCATGTAGTCAAAGCAGTTTGTTACATTAAACACAATGTTGAAAATGCTATCATTATATTAATTACCATTATAACTTGCTTTCTCTCTTTGTTTTGTTTTTAAATCTTAATGGTCTGTTCATATTAGTTGCTTCTAAATATTTATTTTGTATTTCAGGACATCCAGTTTGCCCTTCTGGTTATTACTACACAACATACAAGTAGGCTTTAGTTTTATTAGTGTCTTTTAGTTAAAATTCATTGTCATTCTCTCAATACCCATCAGCTCCAGCACCTTTAAGTAAGCAGCACTTGCAGCCTGCTAACAAATAAGGTATCTATCACAAGACAACATGGCAATCTTAGGAGGCATGGTCTATGGTATTTGGTGAAAATGTTTTATTTAAAATGACATTCTCATGTAAAAAAAAAACAACTCATGGATCTTCTGTAAAGACATCTTTACAGCCCTCAGACAACACCGCTTGCGCTGGCTTAGACGTGTTCGCCAGATGGAGGACAAATGCATCCTGAAATTCATCCTCTACGGACAACTCGTGACTGGCTCAAGAAAGACTGGTCGCCCCCACCTCCGTTACATACATGTAATAAAACGGGGCCTCCAATCAGTGAACATCAATACTGACCATTGGGAAGACATAGCTCTAGACCGCACCAGATGGAGAGACAGTGACCAAGAAAACTATGGATAACGAAAGAACATGGGCCTCAGCCCTGGAAGAAAAACGGACTATGCGAAAAATGGCCAGCTCCTCTACCACCAAGGCAAAAGACACCTTAACCTGCGATATTTGTGGAGGGGAGTGTCTCTCCAAAATAGGGCTCCACAGCCACAAGAGGAAGTATGCGAGATGAACCATAGTCATTCTACGACTGAAGGAGGCCAATGAAGTAAAGACATTAGAGAAACAACATTGTACTTTCCTTACTCTTTTTTCCCTTTCAAGCATCATCCAGAAGATAAATATAGATCTATATCTAAAAGTAGAGAGAGAAGAAAGATCTAGTCAGTCTGTTCATTAATCTTCTTACTTTCTTGGATTCTTGTGGCTAAATTTCGATTTACGGTGCCCCCGCTGCAAGGAAGAAGATGAAACCGTGCCACATATTCTGTTTGACTGCCCCAGACAGGTCTGGGAAACCAAAAATTCTTGACCTGTATGGTGACGCGTTAACACTACGCAAGACAGCAGGGTTTCTGTCCAAGGCTTTTGCAAAGGAGGATTTAAGCCTCTCAAGCCCTCACTCAAATGGAGTTTGATGATGATGTGGATATATCAATTCAATTTATAAATTATTCAAGTTTTAGTTCGCAGATTTTGTTTCTGTTATTTCTTCTAGTACTCACATCTGAAGTGAGAAAAGAAAAGTCACTAAATCTAGAATGACTTCAGTGTGACCCCCTCCTTTTTTGTGATTTCCTGTCCATGTACATGTTTCCTTTGGCCTTTTTATACTTATACTCGGAGCAATGGGCTGCAACCACACCTCTTCCACCAAACTAAGTTCTGAGCAGCTTTCTTCATCTTCTTCCATGAGATAATCTTCTTCCATGAGATGTCATTCCAGTAACCTCATGATATAGACTCGTGCCATATTGCTTAAATAGTGGAAAAGGCAAATCTAGCTTCATTGATCAGATTTTTATATAGTCATCAGTTCCACTGTCTTTACTAACCATATTTCCCAGATAGGTGAAGTGGTCCATAGGTAGGATACTTATAATGTAAAACTATTTTCTGGTGTTACACAGTTTAAACACAAAAATGTTGTGAATTTGCATACTATATGTATATATATACTTTATATATATGCTATAAGCATGAAAGTAGCGCTATATAAAAGCTATAATTATTATTATTATATATTAATTTACTTTATAATGTATTATATGTTGATTTTAAAATTTTCTATGATTGTATTCAGTACTAGTCTATGTTTTTTATTGTTGTTTTTTAGGATCCCATGAATTTTGGTGCTATTTTGAGAACTGCTTATTACTTGGGGCTTGATAATATTGTATTTCCATCAGTTAACAGGTTAGTTGGAATGAAGATTTTTAAAATACTTTTTAAAAAACAAAGCTTTTCTAAGGGGAAGAATCACTGTCTCTTAATACTGCAGGGTTTAGCTCTATTTTTTTTAATATGAAAAATATACTAAATTACTACTAATTGTGTAACTAATTGGTTAATTTTTTTCATTGATTAATTTATTGTCATCAACTAAGTTATTTAAAAAATTAGCACAATATCAGAAATACTTTTTTAAAAAACAAAGCTGTGTGAAGTGAGAGCACCATTCAATCACTGCCATATCTTTCAATATTGCAAGTACTATCTACCCTTTTTCTGTATAAAACAAAATCACCATTTGATCTAAAATTGGTTAATTTTTTTTTTCGATTCATGTGTTCTCATCGACAATGAATAATTGCGCAAAATTTCAACTTGATCTGAGAACGGGAAGAGGGAGAAAAAAGTGTAAAAGCATCCACCCAGGCAGACAGAGTGAGTTCATTTAAACTTTGTAATAAGATCCAATTTTTTAAAATTAATTATTATGTTTTCTATTTTGGACTTGGCTAAAGAAATGAGGGTGTTCAGTTTCCCTGGGAAGGCTTAATTTTTAATTCATGATATGATAGGACTTATAGCTGTACATCATTTTCATAGTCCCCTATGTCATAAAGGAAAACTAGTTAGAAAATTTTTTTTTGCATTCATTGGTTTTAAGTATAGACTTTTAGAAATAATTCCCAAATTTCAAGGAAGTTTTTTTGGTTATGTTTGTTGTTCCTAAATCACAAAATCACCCTAAATTAGTTTTGGGAAAAAAGACAAGTCTAGAATTTTCATGTGATATGGTGGGTTTAACCAATGATCTACTCTCTGACATCCACAGAGCTTTTTTAAAAAAAGATACAGCATTTGACACAAGATATAGGTAGACTGTGTCCCAGGCTTGCTCTGTATAATTGTCAAATCCTGGCCCCTACACAATACCACTTTCAGTAGTCCCATAATGTCCTGGCCACTACACAATACCACTTTCAATAGTCCCATAATGTACAATTGTTTTTTATTTTACAGTAACAAAACAAACATTGACCTTTTTAACTCTATTTCAAAATTTTCTAAGTTGCAAACTTAGTCCTGTGGTTAGTAAAGCCAGTGCAGGAGCTATGGAGGTAGCGAGTCTGATTAACATCCCAGTCACCTCATCAGAAACTTTATTTTGTAAGGTGAGTCATTCAGTGGAGTCCTCTATCAATAATAAAGAAAGATTGCCTGATAACTAGGAGGAAATGCTTTGAAAAACATAATGTGAATGTCATCACCAGCATAATGATTCATTACTACACAAAATGTTATATTAGCAGTGGTGGCATCGTCAAGGTGGTCAAGTTGTTGGGACAGGCACTGGTTCAAACACAAGGACAGTTGATATAAATTCAATTCACATGACAGAACCAACATTACTGATTTTAGGTAAGATAAGCAGTTTTATCCACCGCAGTGACAACTTTTAAACTAGAAAACTATATTTTTCAGCATTCAATTATTGTTGCATATAGATCTCATAACCTTCCACCACTTGTATTTACTTGGTGGGTAGCCATTTGCAGTTGATGATTTTAGGTTGTAATTATTGATTTAGCTTAAAGTTTTAAATATGTATGTTTATTTTAGCTGTATTTTTTTCCCCTAAATTTTTGTTTTGTTTAAATTTTCCTGTGAGGATCAATAGATTGTAAACATTTCAATGGAAATTCAACTATGATTATGGTTTGAATATTGTACTTTAATTACCAATGATAATAAATGTGATGTCGGGGGAAGTGAGGAAGGTAATGGTGTTCCATCCACTGAATCAGTTTTTAAATATCTGACTGGTGAGGTGTTTCTTAGCATATTTTATGTTAAGATGATGATCCACTGAGTTTAAATTAATCAACATTTCTTCAAGTTGCAGTCAGTTTGTAAAATCAGTTAAAAAAAAAAAGGAAATTTTAAAAATTAAATCAAATTGTGTTAGTGTTGGTTAATATTTTCCATTGAACTAATAACTGTTGCATTTTTTCAAATATCTATCCAAACCTATGTTAAGTTTAATGATTAATTATGCCTACAAAGGTAGAATTTGTTTTTGAAATTATTTTCTCAATCTCTTTAAGGCAATGAAGGCTCTGGCATGGGAACAAAGCTAGAAAACATATGTGATATTGTGGTCAGTATACCAGGATCAAATACATCTGTGGACTCATTAAATGTTTCTGTGGCAGCAGGTTGGTTCTGATAGGTCAAATACATTTATTTTCTATTACTTAGGACTTACTACAATTTTATTGAATAAAATTGAATTTTTTTTTTAAAGGAATCTTGATGCACTGGATTAAGAGTTCAAGAAATAACAGACAGAATTTTTCAGCTCAAGATACTGAAGTATAAATGTAATTTATTTTGAATGTATATAATTGTAATAAATACAGAGCAAGAACAAGCTACAAAGTCTTCATTTTGTTTTTCTTTATTTAACCATGTTGTAACCTGTGCATATCTCTCCGAACTCTTCAAATGCAATTACTTTACACAGTACAGACATTACTAAATCAAGTCTTAAGGGCAATTAGATTTTTCAAATTAGATTTTAAAAAAATTTCACTCTACTACAATGTTCAATATGTATGTAATTGAATTAAAATGACTATTTTTCCAATACCAAATAGAAACATCAGATGAAAATCCCATCCAGAAATATACACAGATTAAATTAAAATAATTATATCTTATCAACATAAAAGTGCTTTCAAGACAGAAACTTGCTGAAACTGGTCAATACTCAGATGCACCAGGGCCTGATTGCAATGTCACATGATGCTGTCCCCATGGCCTTGGCCTAATAGGCTCTTTGCTGCTGTGGGTTATTCCTCTGTTGGCGATTGCGGTTACCTGACAAATTAATCAAAGGTGTTCAAGGTTTGTTTTTAAATATCAAACAATATGCAGCAGGAGCAACACCTACAACTTAGTAAAGGATTTACTATTTAAAAAAATACAAATGATAGGTATGTTCAATTTAAATATGGAAATAATACATTTTGCTTATTATGTGTAAGAGATTTTTTTTAACATTACATTTATCAATGTAGTTGAAATGTACAATAGAAGCCTCCTGGAAAGGATATACAATGAGGTACCAAAAATTACACTATTGACATCATGAGAACATTTACAGAACTAGATGATGCCTCATTAAAACTAAGTATTTTTTGATGACTTGATCATTCTGAAGAATAAAATATTCAAACCACCAGCCCCATATATCAGTCTTGTACACCTTACCTGATACAGATTGTCATAGGATAGTTAGAGGAATTGGGACTTGAGGGAAAAAGGGTTTTAAAAAATGAGGTAACATTGGGGATGCCTGAGAACAGAGGGGCCAAAACTCAAGACAGGAGACTCAAAGACAATGAATAAAATGGCTTGATGATGTGAAACACTCAGAATTCGGTCATGGAGATTAATAGCTCAGGAGAGATTTGAATGGATAGATGTGTTAAAGCAAGCCAAGATCTTTCATGGGCTTTCATAGGGATAGTTAAATGGGTGTAAAAAAAAAGATACTATGAAAACCTTCTATGTGATTTTTAACTCTATCTACTGGCTTCAGTCAGTTTCTATGTTCTACACTGTACTGGGTACATACCCCACTGCTGCTGTGATTGCTGCTGATGCTGGTGTGGGTTTTGATAGCCCTCTCTTTGATCTAGACAAACACAAATTAAATGAGAAAAATAATTGACAGGTTGTGAATTCTACACTATTAGCAGATCTAAATTAATATAAATTTCTACTTATTAACACTGTCACATTAAAATAACAAAACTTTTTTTTTAATAAAGCTGTAACACAAAATAAAATAAAAAGATGAATTACTGATACAGCAAAAAAAAAAAACAACAGAAAAGCTGCCAACAAAGATGACTATTTTTTTAAACCAATGTAATGTAGCAATTTAATTGAATCAAACATGAATGTAAAAATAAAAAAACACACAATCACACACACACAACCAGTATTACCGTATCCTGTTGGAAAGCAAGAGGGAAAAGAAAACAAAAACATGTCCAAAAAATAGTCTCAAGAAGTGTGGCATCATGTTAAAAGTGATAAATTTCAAGAATTTCAATTATTAATTTACTAAACTTTTTATTAGATCTAGTTTCTTGTTTATGTTTCATAATAGAGACCAGACTGTAGAGGAGTATGTCTTCATCATTATTATTTATAGATAATAGTAACAAGATTACCTAATGATATAATAATACCATATTCATCAGAAACACTACTCATAGGGTAATTTTCTTTTTTAACAAACATTTGCCTTTATACAGAGCCATGGCAGACCATTTTAGTTCCAAACCTCAACAGAATGTTTAAATGGAGTTAACAGATTCCAATGTTTGTCTAATATAAAATAAAAGTACAGATGTTCTAAAGTTGATCTACCCTCTAGTTGTTTTTTTTTAAGTTTTACAATTGTATGTCTGCTTCACTGATAAAATAGAATGATGGCCATGTACACATACACACACATAAAAGGGGTTAGTTATGCAAGTTGACAGAACCAATCTCTGATTAGAATAAAGTACACAGTGAAAAAAAAAATGTATCTGATATGATATTGATTGATGCAAAGTGAAATCAGTTTAAAATCTACTTTAAAAAAGGGAAACTGTTTCAATTAATTCGAAATAATGTTGCATTTAATTATTTGATTGGAAAATATTATTTTTAACTTTATTAATGACAATTTGGAGTTCATGAAAATAGGAATAATTATTTTATGATTACAACCTCCCAATTTGTAAACAGTAAACTGGCATTTCAAAAAGAATAGCAAAGACTTATTTAACCCTTAAATGTATATGCTATTAGAGATTTTCATTAATGGCAGAAAAAATGATATATAGCTTAGCTTTTAGGTGTATTCTTTGTACAAAATAAAGGAAGTGTTCTTAGGATTTGTTTTTTAAAAGGTATAGGGTTATTTTTGTACTTTTTAGCACTGCAGAATCTAAGCTTTGCTGTTTGAAGAATAAAATTTCAATAAAAAAGAATGACTTAAAACCTATAGAAAATAAAATGGGCTACTAACTAGTGGTAATGAAAATTGATATGAAGTTCAAATGCTATGCATTATGATCATGTTTAAACTGTAGTTAAATTGGGGGGGGGGGGGGGGCACACATCTGCCTATTGTTGGATCACAGTGACCAAATGTCTAGTACTAAACCCCAGCAATATACATTCTAGAATGAGCAGTTTTTCAGGCATTATAACATGTTTCGGATGTTCCTTCAGAGTTGAAGATAGTTTACTTCCTAATCCAAACTTCCTGCAGGACGACCGGGAGATGGGAGCGGGCAGGGTTTGAACATGGGACCATCGATAAATCCAAACGACAGTCCAGCGTGCAAACCGCACAACCAGGCAGCCATCCATGTTGCATGTCAATTATTGTCATTTTGTGGCAATAAAACTTGTACTTTATGGCAGGTACCGCATGGAAAAAATGTGTTGCATAGCTTACTTTCATCAATACAAAGAACAAAGCAAGTGTTGAGGGAAATTATCAGCAAGCAGTTTTTAAAAACAATTCCAAGTGAAAGGATTTTTTATATTCCATCTCAATCATTCTAAGATCTAGTTTTTTAAGTTGATGAATAGCGATAGAGAAACTGATATCTTCTCAAACTGAGTAGTGTTCTTTAAAATATAAAACAACAAGGTCAATTGTAAATAAGTTGGAAAATACTTTAGACCATATGTTTGGACCATGTTCATTCTAAATTAATATCAATTGGTGCATCTACTATAAAACATAAGCAATAAAAATACTTAGACCTAAACTAAAAATTATTTTGCTGTTTTTTTTTCTAGCTAATTGTGGGCTATCATCACAATTTCATTGCATAAGTAGTTCCTAAATATTATAATTCAGAACCCCCCCCCCCCCCCCCCCCCCAATAACATAACTTATTCAAGATTAACAAAAAATAAAATAAAATAAACTTCTCCATAAATAATAATGCAAATAATATAAAACTTGACAAAGTGTGAGCTCATTGTAGATTGAGAAATACTTAACACCAGCATCTGAACAAAAGATCAAAGTTAGAAAAAAGCCCAAAACCAAAGTAGTTACAATGGGATGGCTGTATAGTGTTGTTGCTTTATTTCAATGACATGAGCTGTGAGAATGACACTGTTAGAAAACTGTGTGAAGTGAAGCAAGAATGGAAGAAGGAAATTTTACCAGGCTTTGTCCCTGGATGGCCTTTGTTAAAATATACAGCATACATTAATTTAAAAAAAACAACTTCACTAATTAATTCAATTAAGCAGTGAGTATATAAAATTATTAGTAAAAATTGTAACGTTCAATCCAAACACACGCACGCTAATATAATGAATAACTAAGTCAAAAACATATAACAACTAGTTCAACAATTCTTTAGTTTGTTTATCATAATAAACTTGTGAATAGTAGCTTCTTTTAACACTACATAAACTTAACAAGAGGCCAACATATGAATGGCCCTTTCATTAATTTCAACACCTGACGTTTTGTTTAAATATCTCTTGCATTTTACTATGTCAAAAAAAAAACACTACTTTTTTCTTCTCTAGGCAACACCCTATACCCTTCACTTTAATATATTCTCTAAGTAACACCCAATACACATCAGTTGAATGTATTCTCTAGGTAACACCCAACACACTAAAGTTGAATATATTCTTTAGGTAACACCCTATACACTTCAGTTGAGTGTTATGCTTGAGCACCCCAAGATTTAGTGCAAAAAGAAACAAACTACAAACTATATGTATTACTAAAAATAAATCTCTTACTTTTGTTGAAAAAGAAGTTGCCTTGTTTGATTTCCATAATCCTTTCATTGTTTTCTACTAGGGAGCCAACTTTTTCTGACAGCTGAAGTGCTAGAGATTGAAGGCGAGTTGGCTCAGTGCGGTGCATCACAACAATCTGGGTGGGCTCATCAAGCGATGCCTGCAACACAAATACATTTGATATAGCAACTAGGACATCAAAATTAACAAAAGAAGTTAGTATACAATCTCTATATAATAACAAACCAAGAACTCATTGTTCTTTCCATATGCATCTCTTGAGTGCTATTTTGCTTTAGGAGCTTGTCTATATGATAGAATTATTCATAACTATAAGTTCAATTAAACCTGACAGTCAAAAAAAAAAGTAGTTAAAGATTCTTATCCAAAGTAAGAAAAAAATCATTTCAACTTAACCAAGAGACAGTAATGCTATGCAGATATAAACTACTTACCATCAGCTCTTCATTGATGATCATTTTGCTGATGGTTGCATGTGCTAAAGTAGACTCAATTTGAAACATGGCAGCCAGACTCTCTAGACTCAATGAGTCATACAGAGAAGAATAACGGAATAAGTAAGTACGCAAAGACTCTTCCTGAATCTTAGCACTAATCATATCCCTAACTTTGTCAGCTTGAAAGAAAAGATCCCACACCTGCATCAGTGAGAGGAAAACAAATATTGATACCGGTAACACAAGTTAAAATACAAACCAATAAGTCGTTTTCTTAAAAGTTATTTTAATTCTATATTGAAAGGCTTGCCTTTGCGTTCATTTTTTCATTGATGATGTAGTCTCTGCATTTTTTCCAATCTCCATTTTTCATGGCTTTACTTGCAGCTACAACATGTTCTCTCATACTCTCTGGGGGACCAGTCAGGGTTTGTCTCTCACTCATCTTCAAGACATGGTGAAAGTTTTTGCTAATCATTCTCTTTCTGACATCCAGCTCATGGGCTAATCATTGAATAATCAAATTATAGTCTGTCTTATAACACATTATTCTAAATATGAAATAGTTGTAGAGATAATAAAAATATAGTCCAATTTTCTGACAAACAGTAGTAGTTGTTTTTTTTGGGCTTACTTCCACTTTGGTTATATAGAACTTATCCTTGATTGCAAGCATTAACTGGATTTGTAAATTCAAATAAATATTACATCTTCAATGATTTTATTCTAAGTATAAAGAAAAATACTATAGTTACAGTATTAATTATATAAGGTGCATCAGTGACTTCTATCACTCACAGAAGATACAAATAGTGACTCTTACCAGCCATATAAGGTATCTCCAAAAGCATAGCAGAGACAAGATACACACACTCCAATAATTCTAGATTAATGTGTTTGTGGTATGGCAGAAGACGTCTTTTCTCAATCTTTTCTTGCTCGGGTGAGCGTTCGTGTTGTCTTTGTGGAACAAGACCCTAAAAAATTATTAGAGCCTTTGGTTCAGAACAATCAAAACTAAACTGAAACACAAACTATGACAACAGCTAACACAACTGGTAGAGTAGAGTAGAGTCTAGCTCTGTCGACCTTGTGTACCGTCAAATAACAACAGCTATCCTGGGCATGGCTAAAAAGTTTATTCCTCGAACTTACCCTTGTAAAAAATTCAAAAACTTTTGGACGGCTGAAATCAACAAACTTGTTATGGCTCGGAGAAGGGCATACAAAAAGGTCCAAAAGAACCCAAACAATCCAACACTCAGGCAGAAATACAACAGACTCAGCCTACTAGTCAAAACGTCTGTTAACAGGGAAAAACGAGAACGTTGGACCAACACCTGTGCAAGGTTAAACCTAAGGGATAGCTCTAAGGCTTGGAGTCTTCTGAGAAATCTCGAAAATGCTGGGCGTACGAAAACAGCAACCCC
Source organism: Biomphalaria glabrata (assembly GCF_947242115.1). Taxonomy (NCBI): domain Eukaryota; kingdom Metazoa; phylum Mollusca; class Gastropoda; family Planorbidae; genus Biomphalaria; species Biomphalaria glabrata. Next base: position 25,549,414 of record NC_074722.1, read on the forward strand.
ATTATCTTCACCGAGTGGGGTAACCATTTCATCGAAAAAGAAAATTGCCACCTTGTTGAACAAATATTTTGCCAAGATCAACAAGGCTGCCAAGAAGTCCCCAATGTCCAAAGCCATTGATAAAGCTTGCAAAGCTGATGAAAAAAAAAGACCGAAAGGAACCACAGACCGAAAGTGCTGAGGGAACGATGAACTCCCCATTCTCGATAGGCGAGCTTAATGCTGCCATAAGGAAATGCCAGCTTAAAAAGGCTCCCGGGCCGGATGGTATTACCCCCGAAATGCTTAAACATGTAGGGGGGAAAGGAAGGGCCGTGCTCTTGGCATTCGTAAATAGAACCTGGGCAGATGGTCATCTGCCCAGGGCCTGGAAACGTGCCACCATTATTCCTATACCAAAAAAGGGAAAAGATGCTTCCACTGCTGAGGGCTACAGGCCCATCTCACTCACATCTTGTGTGGGAAAGATGGCTGAAAAAATGGTAAATGAGCGTCTGGTTTGGTACCTTGAGAGTGCCCGTCTTATAGCTCCAGAACAGGCTGGTTTCAGGGCTGGAATGTCCGCTATAGACCAAGTCAACATCTTTGTGCAGAGCGTAGCAGATGGATTCCAAAGGACCGAAAGCACATACGCAGTCTTCATTGACTTAAAACAGGCATATGATAAAGTATGGCGGCCTGGTTTGCTTCATAAGATAAGAGCCGTGGGGGTGCGGGGACGGATATATTACTGGATTAGAGACTTCCTACAAGAGCGTACAATAAGAACAAGGATGTACGGAGAAGTCTCAGGGGAAATGACCCTCGAGCACGGCCTCCCCCAGGGCTCCGTCCTGTCATGTGCCCTTTTCACGGCCTTCATAAATGACCTACCGGCTCAGCTAAAATGCCAAAAGCTGCTATATGCTGATGATATTGTCCTTTGGAAATCCGGAAGGAGCGCAACCTCTATACAAAAAGTGCTACAAGAAGACCTCCATACGCTCTGCTCATACACACAAAAATGGAGGCTAGAAATAAACACCTCCAAGACGGTCTATTCTCTGTTCACGCTCGGGACTGGCATTCTCGGGCAACCTTTCCAGCTCTCCCTCAACGGAGTGGCTCTCAGCATGGAAAAGCTACCCAAGTACCTTGGTGTAACTTTAGATCGCAAACTAAAAATGTGTGAGCACATCCAGGATGTTGTAAGAAAGGCCTCAGGGAAACTTTGCATTGTGCGGAAGCTGGCATCCACGAAGTGGGGAGCCCGAGCAGACATGCTCCGATCCCTGTATTTAGGAGCAGTCCGATCACAGATAGACTACAGCCTACCTGTGCAAATTTATGGCTCTAGGACTGCTCTTGAACAACTTGATAAAATACAGTCCCAAGCACTAAGATTTGTCTGTGGAACCTTTAGGACAAGTCCAGTGAATGCGGCTGAAATAATGGCTAATATAGCTCCACTAACCCTTAGGAGGGAAAGGTCAGTACTGACCTGCTACTGACCTGCTATGAGCGGTATAAAAGGCTGGATGAATACCTCCCAGCTAGAAAACTAGTGGATGGTTGGAGATGCAGAAGACGTATCCAGATGCAGTCTTTTATGCATCATGCCACTAGACTATCTGATGAAGCTGGCCTCTCCACCAACCGACAAAACATTCAACGCTTTCATCCCTTTCCCCCTTGGTGTCGCCCAACAACCCCAGACATACGCTTGAAATTAGTAGACCCTAATGCCACTAAGCAAAGCCGTTCATCTATCGACCTTCAAATCCTAGCTCTGGAGACCATTAATACCTTCAAGCCCAGTGCTATTTTTGCATACACTGATGGATCGGCATCAATAGATTCTGGAAGAGCAGGCTATGGAGCCTACATCGACTTTCTTGGCTCTCACACAGTCAAAATCTTTGGACCATGTGGTAGTGTTTGCAGTTTTGATGCAGAGACCATGGCAGTCTGTGAAGCCTTAAAAGTCATTGACTCTCAACTCGGCAAGGGACATTTGAGGGCAACACAGATTGTTGTGGTCACTGACTCAAAATCTGTACTACATGCTTTGCAAAGCCCCGGACCATGGCCCCCTAATATCAACACTGTCATCATGGCTTCACATAACATCAAACAACGCTATGGCACCCCTGTAATAATGCAGTGGGTACCGAGTCACATAGGTGTGACTGGCAACACAATCGCAGACTCTTTGGCCCACCAGGGAGGGCAAATTCCACCCACTGTTTCAGGCTGTAAGCTTTCATCAAGCCCTGGCTATAATACAAAAAACAGAAATGGAAAAGTGGTTTGAGTGCTGGGACAAGTCCCAAAAAGCCCGTGGAGTCTGGGAGCGCATGAGGCGCCCTGACCGCACTTCCCCGTGGTGGAGGCTGTCCAGGCCTGAGCAAGCTATTATAGCACAGTGCAGGACAGGCCACTGTCCTGTTGGCTCATATTTCTCTTGGCTATGGCCAAATTTCGATTCATGGTGCCCTCGCTGCGGGGAAGAAGAGGAAACCGTGCCTCATATTCTGTTTGACTGCCCCAGACTTGCTGATCTCCGTCTCGACAGGTCTGGGAAACCCAAAATTCTCGACCTGTATGGCGACATTCATGCACTACGCAAGACAGCAGGGTTTCTGTCCAGGGCTTTTGCAAGAGAGGATTTGAGCCTCTCAAGCCCTCACTCTAATGGAGTTTGATGATGATGATGATGAACACAACTGGTGTCAAATTGTGCAGTTGATATGTGAATGTTTCAACACACTAAATCAGTTCAAATGATTAGAAAATATCCCACAATTTGATATTTTATTTTCAAATAAACGAAGCTTTAAAATTCTTTTAAAAAAACATGTTTTCTTTTTTAATGCTTCAGAATTGTTATTTTGTATACAATGTTGTAATATTTCCCTACCATAAGTACCCTGAAAAATATATTTATTTTAATATTTATTTATATGTTTTAAATTAGGTTCACATTTGCAATACCAATCAACATGAGGACAGTGATTGTGGAAACAGTTTGAAAAGGTATTTAATTAAAAAAAAACTACCTGTGCCAGCAACTCCTTAGCTCTGTTACTGCTCTGTATATCAACAAGAGCATTGTGGGCATCTCTAATGTGACCTTGTCTGAATGCACAAAGTCCAAGTTGAACCAATGTGCGATTGTATAGAATCTGTTGATACATAAATACATGATATTGAGATCACTCACCACAAAACAAAATCTGACAATACAGATCTAGGTTTATTAAACTTTTACATATTTTGTTCTTTTTTATAAACTTATAAAAAGTAAAATGTAGAATCTTTCAAACAAATTTCTAAATAACCAGAGAGTAATTATAATATATATATTAGCAGTGTGCAAACTTATAATAACTTATTTTAAAATACATTTTATTTATAGAACAAATTCCACTAATAAAAAGGAGAAAGGGCAACAAACCTGTGTAGAAACGTCTGAATGCTGAATGTTGTCTTGAAGATGTGACATGAGCATCAGGTCCCTAGCCTGGTACCAGCGATCATGGAGAGCGTGGTGATATATGTGGCACAACATCGCCCTAGTACGCAAGCGATCTGTGCTGTCTTTAGCATAAATATACTTACACATTTTATCCATAACTGCCTCAGAACCATTTTCCTGAAGAAAATAATCATTTCATTTTTAAATCCACAAAGCAAGTTGACAAACTCTAAGAGAATAAATACAATATGACACTACTCAAGACACATTGTAAGTTGACAAACTCTAAGAGAATAAATACAACATGAAACTACTCAAGACACATTGTAAGGTGACAAACTCTAAGAGAATAAATACAACATGACACTACTCAAGACACATTGTAAGTTGACAAACTAAGAAACTAAATACATGACAATACTCAAGACACATTGTAAGGTGACAAACTAAGAAACTAAATACATGACACTACTCAAGTAATGCTTGTAAATGACTTACTTTGTTTCCTTTCAGATCAAAGGAGGAGGCATCAAACTGGTAACAAAAAAATAAAAGGTATCTTAAGTAGGCAGACTATTGGTACAACACACTACTAGCATTGTCAGTCAACAGGTACCTCCTATTCTAACTAGTTTTCTTCCTTTCTAAAATATTTTAGTGTGTGTACATTTTACATTAACATATTATTTCATTTTGTAATTTAAACCAAGAAAACTTGTTTAGAAGCCCTCCACAAACAGTACCTTATAGTAGAGATGCTCAATCTTCCTCAGGTAAATGCGACACATCTCCTCACTGTTTCCAATCTTCTCAAGGTATTTCTCTAGTTTGTCAATTATATCACACATAGCCTGCTCATCCTTCAACCTAGTTATTAGAGATTTTTAATACATGATTAAATCCTTCCCAAAAAACTATACAGTGCATCAATGTAGGGACAAATGTTTTGTTTAAAGTTTCATTAAACAAAGTCAATTAAATAAACAAATATTTAAACTTGATTCAAATAAAAACAGTCCTAAATAAAAACAGACCTCTCTACAAATTCAGTGCTATGAGCATCACAGGCTTGAAGCATTTTGGTGAATTCTTCATCCAACCTTTCTACCATTGTCAGAATGCAGCCTCTGATACGATAAGGAGATTTCTGGAAAATAAATACAAGTTGTTGAATTGATGCATTCATTCTTTTCAAAGAGAAACCTAATTTTACTTAACAAGGTTATATCATAGTTTTCAGTTTGTCTGAAATTCTTGTAGAACTTATGGGCAATAAATAGGCGGCTTTATTTTATTTAAAACAATTTAGAGATGAGAGGCTTGACATTGTACAAGTATACTGAATCTTAATGAGAATCTGCATGTTCTAAATAAATAGGTAGCAAGTCAAACTGTGTATAAGAAACATTTGTATAAAGCTGACAGAGAAAATCAAACATTTTGTTTACTCTTAATTCTAATTGGACATGTATTCATTAAAAAAAAAAGTATTGAGGATTAAAATGACTAACAGGAAAGTTATTCTACTAAAGTTTCTACTGAACTAAGGATAGATCAAAGCTTATTACATTTATTTGACCCCATCACAGAAATGTTTAGACAATATTTGTTTTAAATTGTATCCAACCAATAGATCCCCACATTTTACAAATTTAACTGTCAGGGAGAGGTATGGCGAGAATGAATGTTAGTTTTTGGTGTGATTGTTATATCCCCTTGTTATGAATGCGAAGTGTTGCACGTGTTGTGAACTGAGTGATTAAGTCTTCGTTGAATGTGCGAGAGAATGTGTTAGTCAGTAAGGTCTTGCTCCCGGTCCAGGAAGGTTGGACGTTTACTTCCTGGACTGGTATTTAAGCATTTATATATTTATAAGTTGATGGACTGGTGTTTTGTGTATTTCATAAGAGTGATATAATTGTGTGCTTTATTAAGTATTAAAGTATTATCAATATTCGTGAATATAAGGAGTTAGAGTTGATGTATATTAAGTGTTCGTATTTGAGTTAAGCAAGTATTGAATTATAATTGAGTAACCAAGAAAGTACCAAGCAAGTATTATTTAATATTCAAGAAACCCCTAGTGAGCCACAGGAACCAAGTTAAGAAACACAACAAGACAAGAGACAAGCAGAGCATAGCAGCAGAAGCATATATATATAATTAAGAACCCTGACATAAACATAAGTAGCTTACATCCAACTGTTCACTCTCTTCAGGAATATTTTCACCCACAACAATGTCATTGTTCTCAACCAAAGTGTCCAATAATTCCTGAATGGTAGGCAAACAAGAGCTGAGGAATACAACAGTACAATTTTGTTTGAAGGACAAAAAATGTGTTAATGGAACTAAAAAATAATGTACCTACATCTTTTCTCTTAATATGTGGGTTCATATTGTTTTCAGGAGTCAAGGCTATCATTAATATTTTTTTTTGTCTATTTTGTCCAAATAAGTGGAAAACATCAATGATATTATGATATTAATATTATATAAATTGTACTAACTTTTCCCACATATCATTTTTCATACAAGTGGCTATGTTGGGGTTGTAGTCGTAGATTGCAGCCATAATGTTGAAGCATATTTTCACCATAACAGGCTTCCCCAGGTTATTGGCTTCAGCGATCGTCTTCAATTCACGCAACATTTCAATCATGACTGATCTGTCAGTTCCTTTCTTGCCTCTCATGGCAATAATCTCGTTCAGTTTCTTCACTACAGCTTCCACTGTAATTTCCTGATCTTTTGCAAACATTTTTGGCTTTTCCTTCAATAATAATATTATACAAACAATAAGCAATTACCTTCATCTCAATACAAAAATCTTTAACAAAAAACTATTTCTACAGCGTAACATGCTAAGTAGAAGTTACAATTTTAGTACCATATTTTCGTTTAAATACCCAGCACACATTTCAAGACATTTTAAAAACCGTACAACCCACACCCTTATATACCTCACATGTGCAAAGCATGACTTGGCGTAAACTACCAGTACATAAAGTACTATCATTAGTATTCTTATAAATATAAAGACGTTAATTCAAAAAAGATTATTACGTCTTACACTAATTCCTAAGTCAATCCAGTGTAAAATCTTGCATAACCCAGACCTGCCTACCAAAAAAAGTCCAAATGCGTAACGCTGATGGTCAAAATGCGTATTTTGGCACCAGAATGCGTAACACTTACACGATCCACTATTTTGTCACATATATAATATTAGATCTAGATGTCATGATTAGATCTACAATCTAAATCTAGATCAATACGATGATATCTAGACTAGATCTGGATCTATGTCTATATAATGAATATAATCTACACTAGATCTGGGCTCAAGAGTGTTACTGATGCCATGGATCCGCTACAAACGTAGGTCTACTCCAAACTTTCATAGGCCTACCTTCATCCTTGATCTATTCTATACTAAGACTAAGAATCTAGTCTAGATCTAGACTAGATGGTAGTAGATGTTATCGATCTAGATCTAGACCTAGTCAATCTAAATCATACTACAACTAAATTGGATCTAGATTGTAGAGTAATGTAGAGAATCATGACATAACGTAATGACTAGCTAGACTCTAGCTAGATCTATTCCTGTATAACAAGTTATCTAGATTCTAGATCTAGAATCCAGATCTAGATCTAGACTAGATATCTACAATGTCACTCAATGTGTTTTGAATCGATAGCACTTCGATATTTTTTTCTATACAAATGAATACTGGAATCAGGGATTCAACATAATTAATTTCTATTAATGAACTTACAAAAAAAAAAAAAAAAAAAAAAGTCACGTTGGTATATCTGCTCACTGACAGTACCAACCCTCCAACTCCCTCACTGTAGTGTTCTTTATTTTTAGACTAAATCTAATTGCATTGAACCAACCAACGTATAGATCTGGACACAATGTGTTCCCCCACCTTTTCAGCCCCCCCCCCCCCATCCCCAACAGGACGGCTTAGCGTGACCTCCGTGACCGCTCGTAAGCTAGTCAAGAGAGAAGGGAAAAAAAAAGGATACGAAATGCGTAACACGACGGGTTAAATGCGTATTTGCGTACCGGCAGTCATTTTTGGGAGATTTTGCATAACGAATACGCATTTTGCATAACGGTAGGCAGGTCTGATAACCCATGGGTTATATGTGCGATAATATCTTAATTTAAAAAAAAACACAGAAACATTAGATGTTGAAAACAAAACTTAAATCAATAAAAACTAGTATGTAAGTGTCAAGTAAGCCATAATGCCAGTATTATTAAATAAATGACCAAAACAAATCTCACCACTGGTACACTTGGTGGGCCACTGGTAACCTCAGTCCATCCACTTTCATCATCTTCTTTCCTCTTGCCTTCTTTCTCTTCCTTTTTCAAACGTTTTTCTCTCTTTCTCTCCTCTCTCCTTTGGGCTTCCTGCTCAGTGGTCCTATAGTGTTTGTAAAATTAATACAAAAAATATAAACTGTGTGCAAATGTTTATTATGATATAGCAAAGTCAAAATGAGAACACTGTATTTATTATCAGTACTTACGACTTAAGAAAGTATTCAGCAGTCAGTTTACCAACAGCAGGCATGTCATCATCAGAAGAGGAGCTTTCTTCACTGTCCTCTGACCCCCAGTCACTGTCATCATCATCATCGTCATCCTCGACCTGAGTCAGATATGCATAATTTCCAAATGAAATACTTCAAACTCTTTAGCAAAGATTGCTTAAAACTGCTATCACTGGCATTTTTTGTTATGGGTACTTAAACTTTAAGAAACTAATAGTTGATTATGTGACAATACAAACTAGATTTTTTCCCAGACTAGGCATTAGAGTACATTGAAGCATAAAATTGATACCAACAAAACTGATATAAACATATCCAGATAAAAAAAAATTGCACTAAGAAATACTTACAGCAGCTTTAACTGGCTTAGAAGGCTTCTCTTCTACCTTTTTAGCAACCGGTTTAGGTTTTTCATCTTCACTCTCATCATCTGCTAGTTCTTAAAAGTATAAATTAAATTTAAAAAAAGCAGCTTAGATTTTTATGCAATAGAAATGTATAACTTTAATCTCAAATACCTGACCAAGAAGACTGTCTAATCTTAGGAGATATGAATAGTCACTCTCAGAGCTGGGGATACCCAGACCTAAATGCCAGGGGAGAAGAAATTGAAGAATGGCAAGCAGAGAACAGACTTATCTTGCTTAATAAACCTGAGGACAAACCAACCTTTTTTTCAAGAGCCTGGCTAACATCAACCACTCCAGATCTAGCCTTTGCAACAGACAACTTATCCAAAAAGTGCACCAGAGAAGCTGCAGACCAGCTAGCCACCAGTGACCACAGACCCATATTGATCAGTATCGATACCTCCTTCAAAATATCAGAAAACTCCACCATCCCCAGATGGAACTACAAAAAAGCCAACTGGCACCTATTCTCAAAGCTCACAGACCTATACACAACTTCAATAAACTGCAAATCAAATCAGGTTAATAAGTCATTCTCAGCTTTCTCCAAAGCAATCCTCCTAACAGCTAAAGAATCAATTCCTAGAGGAGCAAGAAAAGATTATATCCCCAACTGGTCTGATCACCTTCAACAACTCCACAATGCCACTATTGAAGCCAGAAACACAGTAGAAAATAACATAAATCTAAAAACAGCTTACGCAGTTTTCAGGAAAAATTACCTTTCCGCCATGAGGAAAAGTTGGCATGAAAAAACAGAACAACTAAACGTAGAGAGAGATGGCCACAAACTCTGGCGTATAGCCAAATGTCTCAACCAGGAAGAAAACAGAACAACTCCTATAGTAATAGAAAAGGACAACAAACCCCTGAAAGGCCAAGAAGCAGCAAATGAATTCATTAAGTTTTTCCAAAGCGTAGGACAAATACAAATTAATGAAAGTAGAAATAAAGATGTAAACTCAGAAATCTAAGATAAAATTAAAGAAAACAATCCAGCTTACTCCTTGGGAATGACCACTAATCTTAAAATGAAGGAACTAGATGAATCCCTAAAAGTCCTCAAACCAAAACAAGCCCCGGGCCCAGACAAAATATCAAATGACATGCTTCTTCACTTGGGTCCTCAAGCCAAAAGAAAACTGCTACAATTATTCAATGCTAGCTGGAAATCTGGCAGAATTCCAAACATCTGGAAAAAAGCCATTATGATCCCTATACTAAAGCATGGCAAACCAAGAAATAAACTGGATAGCTACCGTCCCATCAGCCTCACTAGCTGTACTTGCAAACTGATGGAAAGAGTAATAAATAGAAGGCTGACATGGATCCTTGAGTCAAATAACCTACTCACTGAAGCCCAGGCTGGCTTTAGAAAAGGCAGATCAACAGAAGATCAAATTGCCTTCATCACACAAGAAATAGAAGATGGCTTTCAAGAAAAGAAACCAACAACAATTGTGTGGGTTGACTTAGAAAAAGCATTTGACAAAGTCTGGGAACAAGGTCTCTTGCTCAAGCTAATCCAGCATCACATATCCCACAGAATGTACAACTGGATAAAGGAATACCTAAATAATAGAAAAGCCTTAGTTTGCATGCAAGGACAAAGAAGCCTCACAGTGGGTATAAAAAATGGCGTCCCCCAAGGAGGAGTCCTATCCCCCAACACTTTTCCTAATATTCATAAACGATCTAAATCAAAACCTACCAAAAAAAGTTAAAAGCAGCATGTATGCAGATGACCTTGCCTTAATTAGCACAGAAGAATATGTAGGAACATCGAAATTTCGATTACAAGATGCTCTTGATAAACTCAATAATTGGTCCAAAGACTGGGGCATGTCCATTAACACAAAAAAGACAACATATACCATATTCTCACTGTCAACAAAACAACAAACAATAAAATTAACATTAGATAAGGAAGCTTTAGAAAAAAATGACAGCCCTACTTATCTTGGAGTCACCTATGACCCGAGACTAACCTGGAAAAACCAAATAGATAAAACACAGAGTAAAGGCATCCAGAGACTATCCCTCTTGAAAAAATTAGCTGGCACAGATTGGGGAGCTAATCACAACATCCTGAAAAAGACCTATACCAGTTATGTAAGACCTGTACTAGAATATGGTGCCACAGCATGGGGCTCAGCAGCCCAAACCAACCTAAGAAAAATAGACAAGGTTCAAAATATTGGTCTAAAGATAATGACAGGAGCAATCAAAACAACACCCATAAGAGCTATGGAGGAAACCGCTGCCCTGATCTCTCTGGATGAAAGAAGAGAAATAAAAATCCTTTCCCAATTCACTAAATTGGAAACCTTGGAGAGACACCCACTTAGAACAAAAATCCACAAAACTGGCACAAAAAAACGTCTCAAAAGGACCAATTTCATACAGGAATCTCTAAACCTAAAAAAGAAACACCAACTTGAAAAAATTACTCTGGAATCCTCGATACACTATAATGAATCTCCACCCTGGGACGAAAGCCCTCTTCCTACTATAAGGGACCATATTGAAAACATAAAAAGAAAATCTGATTACAGACCAACAGAGCTCAAGGAAATAGTGAACTGTTTTCTACATACCAATTACCCTAGCAATCAGTGGATCAGAGTTTACACGGATGGCTCATCCCATAAAGCCACCACAAATGGAGGAGCTGGAATACTTATCAAATGGCCAGATGGAGGAAAACTAGAAAAATCCATTGCAACTGGAGAGTTCTCTGACAGTCACAGAACAGAAAGGGAAGCACTAGCACTAGCTGCTACCATGTTAGCAAATCATCCAAGTTCCCCTCACAGTCAGATTGTCTTTCTAACTGACGCGAAAACAACCCTCCAAAGCTTGCAAAACTCCCCTTATATTAAAAACCTCAGATCAGCACTTACAAAGCTCAACAACAACCGCAAAAAAACTGTTATTCAATGGATACCAGCTCACATACAACTAGCAGGAAACGAGAAGGCTGAGTGGGAGAACAAACTCACAAGTAAACTCTGCACTCTATCCAGAAGAAATGAAGAAATTAATTGTAGATAAAATAAATGAGAAATGGACGAGCTCCCATCCAAATCACAAGAAAGATGATGCTTACTATAAGCTATCCCGACAAGACCAACGTGTAATCTTTCGACTCAGGACCGGACACAACAGAATGTGACAACACATGTTCCCGAAGCTCAAAATTGGAACCAGTGAAATCTGCCCATGTGGAGTATCACCAGAAAATGCCAACCAAGTCCTCCAAAACTGCTCTCTCTACCAAGAGGCCCGTATAAGACATTGGCCCCAAATCACCCCAATAGAAAGAAAACTATATGGAGAGCTCTCTGATTTGGAAACCACTGCGCAGTTCATCTCATGTATTGGTCTAGTCATATGAACACTCCAACATAACAATGAGAACGATGAAGAAGAAGAATCTCAAGAGTGGCTACTGAAACTTGTTTTTTTTATAAATAAACATTTAGCAGCTAAGTGTATACAATCAAAACAGTACTACTCCTAATTGTTAAACAAGTATCTGTAGGTGTGCTCATACAATGGCTTGTTCTTAAAAATTATTTATTTCAAGTATGCACAAAAACAGAAAACAATGACTTAGAAACAAAAAAAGATTAAGAAGCTTATCCTCTATTGTTTCAATATGAATTAATTGAGGCCAATTTGTTTAGATGGAGTGTCAAGACCTTTAAGTTTTGAGCCAATCTTTTCTCACATTAACATTTTGATAGAACTGTTGTTGTTTTTTTTTAATGTATTTTTTATGACTTATTTAACAGGTTTACCTTTTGGTTCCTCTTCTTCTTCAGCCTCATCTTCAAAGGCATCTGGATTCTGAGAGAACAAAAAAAAACCCATTAAAATGTTATCAGGTACACATCTGTCTTAGCAAAAAATAATAATTTATAATTTAAATTGCAAAACAAAATGTATTTAGATAATGATATTAAAGAATTTTTACAACTATAATGATTACATTTTCTAAGTCATCAATAGATAATACAATACCTAATGGTTTAACATACATTAATTAACAACAAGGTTAATAAATACAAATTTTTTTAACTATCAAAGGTTTCCAGACATTTATATCTAACTAACAATGTCAAGTGCCTTGGTCTTCTTTTATCCATGGAAATCCTTACAGTGAGAGGGTATCAATTTTCAAGCAAGAAAAGGTCTAAATGAATCATACAATATTATCAAACTGTTATTTAATATGCTTGGAAACATTTAACATGTTAGAAAAGAAAAAAATACAAACCGCTTTAAAAGAATTGATATCAGTCTCAAAATCTCTGTTGTACTTTTTTATTTTTTGCCGAACAGAAGAAAGACCTTTAGAGTTGTTTTTGGAGATAGTTTTTCTCCATTCTCTATCTTCCCAGCACTAAAAAAAAAATATAATAAAAAGTGGATACAAAAGCAAAATCAAAAAAAGAATAAAATCATAACTTATGACTGTAACAAAAAATTATATAACATGAAATTTGATGTAAAAAATATTTGTGTTACAGTTCTTATGACTAGACAGAGTAACATGGTAACAAAGACTAAAAAGTTTAAAGATGTGCACAAGAATCATGACTTGAAAGGTTTACCAGATAAAAGTATGGGAAAAACTAATGTGATACTTGTTTGAAGGACAATCACAAAGCTGTACAAACTGCAAATTCATAACAAAATAAAGCTCAACATATGTGAACATATTAAAAAAAAAAGCTCATTGCTCTTACCTCATTGATAAAGTCCTCTAACTCAACAATGGTCCGGATATAAAATTTAGGTACTCCTTCTTTGTCAACTACTTTTCTGGCTTTCTCAAAAGCTTTTGTTAAGCCTTCAAAATCTATTGAATTTAAAAACAAAAAATCTAAAGTAGTCAGTAATTAAAATTTTTTTTCTTACATTTCTAGAAGAAATTTCAATCCACTAATTAAAACAAAGCCATTCAGGGAGGACAGTTTTACTTTATTAGCTATTACTATTGACAAAATACTTGAAACAAGAATGTGTATTTACTGTATATTTAAGAGTTCCGCAAGGTTGTCATTGCCGAAAGTGGTAATGGATGTAAGCTCTCCACTACCTATAGAATGCTTCCTAATGGCATGCGCCTCAAATAGCCTCTCACAACAAGTTCAACTCCTGGCCTTCACGCATGGCTCAGAAATTGAGTCGGTGGAACTGTTCTCACTAGCAGAAGAAGGGGCAAAGGCGAGTAACTGGCACCGTAACCAGTAAGCTTCGGGCAGGAGGGGCTCATTAGCCATGGCTGGCTACCCACCTAGGAGACGGAAAACTCTGAATTCAAACCTCTGTTACCTTGCAGCTATACCCAATCATGGGAAGGGCTTCGGGAGTCAACCCTGAGGAAAAATCAGGAGCTGGTGACCCTAAGGCAGTTTGCAGCATCCAGTGCTACACCCTGGCAGAACTGACGCAGCTGACCCCCAACTGTATCGACATTGCTGTTCCTTTGGATACCACAGCTGGGTGAAGAGAGGGGAGCTGATGTGTGGGCAACATCATTTCGACCACAGCTAATGCCCAGACATTCATCTCATTTCCATGAGATGATCCATAATCGCTTCGTGACTGAAGTAGGACATAGAGTTTAAAAGCGTACTTGTACAATCTCTACTTCAATTTTTCTTTTTGTTTCTTACTCATAAATTCTACCAAAGGTGGCAACACCGAGGTTGCTTTTGCCATCCACTGTGATGTCATTTGTTAGAAAAACTGTTGTTCATTTCGTACACTATGGCCAACTCTCAAGGTCGCATAATGCATTATAAAATTCTATTTTAGGTATTTTTTTCCCTGCTTACACGTTCTTAAGTAAGCAGCCTATCACAGATCATAGCAAGAGAAAAGAGGTTAACCTAATAGGGAAAATTTATCTAGAATGATACCGTCTTCAAGAAGTTATCACATCACCCTAAAATTGTGCCCTATATATAACCAGCTTAAAAATGTTTTGAAATTTATTTGGTGATGTCAAGGCTTGTAATATACATAAGGCACAGAACCTAGTGACAAGAGGACTTCAGTTGAGCTGCTTTGTTTAATTTATAATACCTGTTTGGCTTAAATATACTCCAATATTGTATTTCAACATGTGGATATGTTATGTGTAATTTACTCATTTTATTCTTTAAAGGACAAGAAATCTGTCCAAATCTATTTTCAAAATATAATTATTGTTCCGATTGAATATACACTGTATCAACAAAAACACAACAGATATTGATAATATACAAGTTTGTTTCTTTGTCATACTTTTTGCCTTTTGTGATTTAGGTAACTATCAAACGAAGAAATATTTTTGTTAACTCTTAAATCCATGATCACTTACCAGTGAGAACATTTGCAAAATCTTTAATTTTCTTATGATTTTTTAGCTGCTTGATGATAGTTCGAATCTCTTCAAACCTAAAATGTAGTAATATAATTTTCTTTTCCATAAAAAAATAAATAAATAAATATATATATATTCAGCTATCAAGTAAAAGCAAAATAACCCTTTTCAGACTTTGCAATCTATGGGGCAGAGGATGTAAAGGCGTCATGTGGCCAGCACAACAACTGATCATCTTTACCTAACTAATGTCAGTTACCCAATAGAGTAGAATAGAGGACTGAGGAGCACCCTAAAAATTCTGAGATTCAAAATTACAAGCCTCACTAAGATTTTAACATGAACTGGAGGCACTACTCAGCCACCAAGCCCCTAACTATTGGCACTACTCAGCCACCAAGCCCCTAACTATTGGCACTACTCAGCCACCAAGCCCCTAACTATTGGCACTACTCAGCCACCAAGCCCCTAACTATTGGCACTACTCAGCCACCAAGCCCCTAACTATTGGCACTACTCAGCCACCAAGCCCCTAACTATTGGCACTACTCAGCCACCAAGCCCCTAACTATTGGCACTACTCAGCCACCAAGCCCTTAACTATTGGCACTACTCAGCCACCAAGCCCCTAACAATGAAGTCCAAGTCCAATGAACTACTAAATAGTGCTGACAAACTTTCAGCGCAAAGTGGACAGCAGCTATGTATGGCTTACAAACGGTTTTAAAACTCTTTAATATTTTTACATGTAAAGTAGTTCTTTAAAAAAAAAAGTGAGCTAAGTAAAAATAAATATACTTTTAACTCTGTCAAGGCAGCATCTCATTTTAAAATGATATTTTTGGTTGAATGACATTTTTTTTTAAAAGTTACCTACCTTTTATCTTTCTCACTTCTAACTACACGACGTGTTTCCTCTTCATCATCACTAATCTGCAAAGCCCTGAAATATAATTTTCAAATAACAGATCTCAGACTTGTACTTCAGAAGTTTTCCAGCAGAAAATATTTGATTTCAGGAGCAGGAAAAAAAAATGAACTTAACATTTAGTAATAAATATAAGAACCAACGTTTAAAAGAACAATTTAAAACTAGATTTTACACACTACCAATTATCTATTCCATTGGAATTCTACTTCATGAATTATTTTTAACATTACCATATCTATTGGATCTATAAAATCTAGGTCTGAATCATAAGGGAAGAAATGAGTAGTAAAGCCAGTTAGAAATTTGAATTGATTGTAAGACAACAAATAGTTATAATAATATTTTCTTTTATTTCGGCTTAAAAAGTACTATTATCATTATAGTTTTAGAATTGGACTAAATCTAGAATTTAACTGAGTACATTTTAAATCTTTATAATTACTCATTACTGATTTCAACAACTGCTCTGAAGTGAAATTAAAATAGACCTAATCATGTTCTTGATAATAACACTATCAACATTTAGCAGAGACTTAAAATTTATCAAGAGCCTAAGACAATCTAGGGCACTATCTAGATCTAGATTAAATCTAATTAAATATAATATAGATCTAATATCTATATAGTACAGAGAATAAAATAATATAATAAATTTCCGATTTCCAGAAGCTCCTGGAAAATCAAGAGGCAGCCGCAACCCTGGTTTTAAAGTTGTTGTTTTTTTATTAATTTTAATTGGATTATTGGAAAAAAAAAAACTTGTTCTCTAACAAAATGTGGCTAAAACAGACCTACCTTGTGGGTGCAGCTGTACGTATTTCCTGTATCTCATCACCACTGGACTCTGACTCACTCTCGCTGTCAGAGCCTGCTCTAAAAAAACGTGACATGGTAATCTAACAGTCAGCCAAAGTAATATTTTATCCTTGTTGGTAATCTATGAAAAGAAAGAACACTCTCATGAACTTAAACTTCACTCCACAAATGAATCTAAAATCTAAAACTTCACTCCACAAATGAATCTAAAATCTAAAAGTAGACCTAGAGTAATTTCTGCTATTCAAACACCAATAGGCCAATAAGTTTGACTTAGCACATTATTTGATAATGGTTTGACATAGAAAAGAAAATGAAGTATCTTCTTTAGTTTAAGGAGAATAAGGATGACTACTTATATTTGTACCCCTAACCTATAATTGTTGTTATATTTACGGTCTAAGAGGCCATATGTTTTCATTTAATTCAAACAAATTTGTTCACATTCATTTGATTCCAAACACCAAAATTTATTCTAAACAGTCTCTTTTTTTTTTGGCATCAATAAGCTTAGGATTTAAATTCTATATTAATATTAACTAAATTTTAAGATCCCCAGGCATAGTCCCTCACATGAAATCATAAAGATGTTTTCAAATTATGCATAAAAATGAAAAAAAAAAAAAAAAATTTGAACACACTTTTTCTACCAAAATTAAATCACTTGAATAGTGACTTCTACACTGACTTTTAGACTTATTTTATGTTTGCATGATTAGATGTGTGTTGAATGTTTGTGTTTTTTTTTTGTTGGTTTATTCATTTAATAAATTTCTAATATAGATGATCTTTTGTAGTCTAGTACAGGCTAGGATGGCCATTCTTGCCTAAATAGATGAATCCTCTATATTCTCTCTATATAAATCTTGATCTAATAGGTCTAGATCTAGACATTCAACTTCATTCAATGTATCAAGCTCACTCCAAACATTTGCCCATTTTTTCTCTATAACAAAATAAAATTTTTAAGATCATTAATATTGATTTCCAAAACTGGTTGTTTGGAATAAATTTTGGTAAGAAAATCGTAATTTAATACAAACACCCTATTAATTTTTTTTTTATGAAATCAAACAACTTGGCTTATCATGGCTTATGAGTCAAATAAATCAGTTCCAAAAATGTAAACAGAATAAACGTTGGCAGGCTCATTATCATAGACTTATCCTACCAAAAAAATATAGTCTTAACCCTAGGCCTGTAGGAAAGGTGAAGAGGTAAAGTCATCCTGGTAGCAGGAAAAAAAAAACAATCTGACTTACAAATTTGAAATTATTTTTTCTTACATAAAAAGACAGCTAAAAGAAAGGAAATTGGGTCAGAATCATTGGAAAATGGACAAGCACATTATACAGTGCGATTGTTTCATATTAAATATCAAAATAAAGATTTAATGACCACAAAAACACCAAGCTGTAAAGGATTAATGTAATGTCCAGAATATAAATAAATTACTCTATAGATCTATATAGGTTTATAGTTTATATATCTAGCTTATGTAATGAAAAATGTCTCATGCCATAAGATTGATTGTATTGTTAATAGACCTAAAATAGATGATAATATTGTTACATTATATCAGCAAAAAAGGGCAACAAAGATTACGATTACTAAGAAAACTACTCGTTTAATATAAGCGAAAAGGCCTTGGCTATGTTTTATCATGCTCACATCTGCAATATTTTAAGTTTCAATAGCACTGCCTGGTATGGCAATCTGAGCATTAAAAATAAACTTTATAACTTTATAGTTTATAGATTCCTAAATGCTGCTGGTAAAATTATTGGCAAAAAAACAAACCCCATTTGGGCAGTTGTTTGAGACAAACATCTATAAAAAAGCTAACAAGATACTCGAAATAAAAAATCACCCTTTGTGTCAGGATTTTGTGATTTTCAATTTTACCATCACAAAAGAGATACAAGACACTGATTATTTGATAGCAAAGACAAACAGACACAAACACTCTTTTGTTCCCCTGGCAATCAAATTATTAAATAGGACATAATAGGAACAATCTGATATAAACTTTGTCACATGTAAATTATGAGTGAGTCTGGTGTGAATGTACACTTTGGACTTCGGTTTCTTATAGTTATGTTTTTTGTTTTATGTAATGCACAAATTGTAAGTCTAAGACAAATTTCCATACGGACAATAAAGATTATTATTATTATTATTAATCTAGAATATATGATTATTTCGTCATTTGAATTATAATCATGATCATTATTTATTTATTATGTCATTATGAATAATTAATATAATTATTATAATTATATTTATAGTAAATAATGTTAATTATTATTAATATGAAAAATGAATCATAACATAATTAATAATTATAATATTAATATAGATTCTAAATATGAAATTCAAGTTGGCTCTTCTTTTTCACTAATAACTAATAGTAAGTAATACTTGATAGATCTAGAATCTAGAATATAATTCTAGAAATATCTAGTTTAGATTTAGATCTAGATTATTCTAGATAGTAGATCTGGTAGGAGATCTAGATCCTAAATCTAAAAAAAAATAACAATAATGTAACAAATGACTTGAAATGTCAACTCAATAATCATATAATGATATAATAATGACTAAACTATCGATAAAAGGATATTCTTAAGTTAATTCTATGCCGGACAAACTGTCTCAGACAATATGTGAATAATCATGACTTGAAAGAACTAAGATTTGGATCTATAGACCTAGACCTGTAACAAAGGAAAGCTCTAGATCAAAGTCGTGTGTATGATTATCATAATTGTGCAATAAATGTAATGTTTACAATAATAAAACGAACCCGTTTTGTATAATATAAGACTATTTTATGCACGTGAATAGCATCTAATCTAGGTGTTAGGAAAACACTTCTAGTTTAAGTTAGACTAATTACCGAAAATATATGAAGGTCGTAGTTTACCTAGGCTAGTGACTAGAGCTACATTGTTTTTACCTAGGCCTATGTGAGTCTATTTCTGTCAATTATAAAAATAATACAAATCTAGATTTGTTTTTATCTTTAAAAATATGTTTCATAAATAATTTTAAATTTAATATGTGTATTAGTATAATCACATAGACTGTTTCCCATTTAAATTGTATTATTTAATTAGCAGGCAAACAATTTATTTCTCGGTATTAAGACTGATTTTCAAAGAAACATAACCAGGTGGTCGAAATAGACTAATATCAACATGGGCAAGAAATTAAAGGTTGGAAAAGCAAGAAAAGATAAATTTTATCGTTTAGCCAAGGAAACAGGTATTTTTTGTTTAATAATTAAGTTAATTAACCTATCTAGATCTAGACTTCAAACTGATTTGTGTGTGGTGTTAATACTGTTATTACTTTAGTCTTTACTACTCACTAGATTCTAGATCTATTATACATTATAGTATTTATACTATTCTATAGATTTAAATCTGAGTAATGAAAATTCAATTTAAATTGTTTGTTGTAACTTTAACTTAGTGAACACTCTCGGTGTGTTAACGAACACCTCATAGTTCTTGTATTAGTTGTATTTAAAAAATGTTATCTTTAATTTTCTATTTTTTATATACATTTTTTTTACATTAACCAAAGTCAGACAAGTGAGTGTTACTTTTCCCACTTTCCATGGGCGTAACCAGGATTTCCCCCCCCCCCCACCTCTGGCATGAAAAAAAAATGTATGTGTGTGAGTGTGTTTACATAACTAATCTTTATTACATTCTGACCCTTTATTCTTTCGGAAGACGTTTATTGTACTCTAGAATATGTTCTTCCTAGAGTTAGTGGAAAAATTGTAGACTCCTCGTCCTTACCAGTAAGGGGGTCTGGAGGAGCACTGGGAGCTCCTCCAGCGCTGGGCAGAGACCCGCCGCCAAGCAATTTTTCCGGTATTGAAAGCCAACAAAATGCATATTCTGAGGTATCTGCGGTGCATTATCATGCTATTAAAAAGTTTTATTTCAAAAACCTAATGTGCAATTCTTACTGACTTAGACCCTCGCCTTTCTGTCATTGGCAATGTCTGAAGCCTCTTCTCACCTGCTCTAAGGACCTCCATGAAAGTGTGGCGCCAAGTACTAGGATGTCATCGCAATGATATCGCAGTTACTGAAGTCCTTCGAAGAGCGGGTCTGCAAAGCATCCACACAATCCTGATGCAGTCCCAGCTGCGATGGGCAGGACATGTTTGCAGAATGGAAGACCGCTGCATCCCTATCATTTTGTCAGAGAACATGTCCTGCAAACCTCATGCGACGCTCTTTCACATCTTTCTATGGGGTCGACTCCCAGTTTGGCATAGGATTGCCTTGATTTCTATAGTTTGTCCATCATGTTTCGATGATGACCATTTTGTCATCCAGTGGGCTGAGGGCTTTGCACTGGGGTTTTATGCCTCCTCATGTGGCTGGTGAGACCTATGTGAGCCCAGAATGTTTGGCTGCACACTGGGCAGGTTATTCCAGCTGGAGCTAGTGTTATTGGCCATGCTTTTCTTCTCTGGCGTTTTTCTTCTGCCAGCGTTGTTCTCTTTTCCTCAGCAACCTGTGCGCCAGTTTTCGCAGCGCAATGCCATGATGCTCTGTTATGTGCCTCTGTCTCCCAGGTGGCTGGGTCTATGCTGAACGCCTTCAGAGAAGTTTTGAGGGTGTCTCTGAGGTGCTTTCTTTGACCACCTTGTGAGCGTTTTCTTTCGCTTAGTTGGCCATACAAGAGTCATTTAGAGATGCAGCGGTCTTCCATTCTGCAAACATGTCCTACCCATCGCAGCTGGGACTGCATCAGGATTGTGTGGATGCTTTGCAGACCCGCTCTTCGAAGGACTTCAGTATCTGGTATTTTGTCTTGCCAAATCCTTGATTTAGACCCGATCTTTATAACTGACTCCTAAAATCTGTCTTAGCCATCTTTGTTGAGCCACATTTAGTGTTTTTCAATTTCGGCAGATGACTATTGACTGCACTTTATTAATGGAGCCCAGCCACTGGTAGAAATGTGTAACCTCTCTTGACTACGCTCTTGGAATTAGGTGACTGTAGTTTGCTTTAGTTTTTATATCGAAAAGGGAAGTTTTATCGTCAAAATCATTTTTTGGGGTAGGGGGGGCTTTAAACTAAAAAAACCTCTGGAGTTGTTTTTTTTTAAATTCAAAATCCCATTTAGCTACAGTCATAGAATTTGGTGACTATTGTTTGCTTTAGAATAGAAGAGAGAGGTTTTCAACCTCAAATCTCTCTGTAGGGGGATTTTGAACTCAAAACCATCTGGAGGGGTTTTAAACTTTAAAAGAATGCCATCTGGAGGAGGGGGGTTTAAACTCAAAAGCCCCCATTGGCTTGGCTACTCTGAAAGAATTTAGTGTGTAATTTGCTTTTGTTTTTACATTGAAGAGGTATTTTTTAGCATCAAACCCCTCTGAAGGGGGGTTTAAACTCAAAATCACCTTTGTCTACGCTCATAGCATTTTGAGTGAGAAAAAAATTTGCTTTTTAAAAAATATTAATGAGGTATTTTTTAGTTTCAAACCCGGCTGAAAGGGGGTTTAAACTCAAAACCCATTTGGCTACGCTCATAGAATTTTGAGTTTGTAATTTGCTTTTTTTATATTGAAGAGGGGGTTTATTAAAAATTTTGGAGGAGGTTTTAAAATCAAAATCTTCCTTAGTTGTGTTCTTGGAATTTGGGGATTTTCATTGAATTTTTTTTTTGTTTTGTTTTATAGAAGAGGGGGATTTAACTGCAAACCCCCCTGGTAGGGGGTTTTAAACTCAAAACCCTCAGGGGCAAGTGATGGTTTAGTATTAAAATCTCACCTAAAATAAACAAAATCAAAGCAAAAAATCAGTCACTAAATTCTGACCCCCAGTGGGAGGGTTAAACCCCAACCCCCTGGCTATGCCCATGCCACTCTCGATTGCTTCCTTCTCGCCACTCTTGATTGCTTCCTTCTCTGTTTATAACGAATGCCACAACCAGGCCATTAGACACTAGTTTTACCTATACTGTGTACTGTAGCATAACCTAGGTCTAGTTTACCCAAACTGCTCGACCCCTGCTTGTCTAGCCTGGTCACTCTGCTCAGTGACTGTAGCCTAATTTGGTACCTGATCCATCAATGATTGTCCTTCCCTCTACTTTTTTTTTTTGTTTTTTTTTTTACATTTGTAGAGCATTGGTGATGTGTAAAAAAAGTAGATCTAGCGTTCGTTAGTGTCATTGATAATAATAAGCGAATATTAGTGAACACCCCCTATTTACACAAAGGTTATGACATGTATGTGTTTTAAGGCTATTTAGAGGAATTTTAGATAGGTTTTGTTTAGCTGGTACCTAAATTTTCTATAAAAAAATCTCCACCCAGAACCTACCCTCCGTCTGTCCTAGAAGTAAAAAAAATGGCATCGTCCTACCTGTGCTCTTTGAACCCGTGTAAAACACTTGTTTTTCAGAGTAAACGAAACTAACTGTGTCTGAACTATAAAGAAATGGAGTATAAACAAAAACAATAGACTAGTTTTGTATTAGCTATCAAAATAAATGCTCATTTTAACAAATATTGAGGGGTGTTCGCTAATATCAGAAAATAGGAGGTGTTCGTTAGACGGAAATGACTATATATAACTTATGGAAACATTTTTGTAATGGTAAAAATGAGCAATGGGTAAAGACTCCCAATCTAAAGAGTTGCTTTTGTGCTCTTTAAGTTCAAAATGTCAATGTACATGACGATTAGAATAAAAAGTTGATAACCTTCTAGCAAGGGCCAGTAGTGCTTTTGGACGCCTCCAGGAGTGAGTTGGCTGAATAAATTGTTCCATTCCGCCTGCCTACAAAAATCAGTGTCTACCAAGCAGTGATTATCTCAACCCTTCTATATGGATCATAGACATGGGTATTATACAGAAAGCAACTAAGACTACTTTAACGCTTTCACCAGAGATGTTTTTGCTCCATCATGGACATACAGTGGCAAGACTGCACTACAAAGAGGAATGTACAAGTGAACGCTGGACAGTATAGAGGGACTTCTTATGATCCGACAGTTATGCTGGAGAAGCACTACCCCATAAGGGGGGACAAACATTTGCAAAAGGCAGTCTTTTTTGTGAGCTGAAAAGTGGTAGATGTAACAGAGATGTCCCTCAGAAACGCTTAGGCACCAACTTGCTTTAACTTTAACTGACATAGAAGAGGTCATCTGACTGTAGGCGAGATAGCTGTAGATTTTTTATAACGGCCACAGGATACACAAAAGAGGACAGGTGTAGACGGCGAAAAGAGAATCTCAATCGACCATCGACATATAATGGTTATGTTAGTGTTTGATGTGGCAAACTATGTGGTAGTTATAAAGATTGGGCCATAGCGCTCTGTGAATGCTATAAGCATGAAATTAAAGTTGTACCATAAAAAAAGATATTCAATTATTACAATGCAATTCATAAATATTCATCGCTTTTTATTTGATATTTTAATAATGCACAAACACTTAGTAGATTGATTTATTATGGAACTATGGAAGAAAAAAATGTTCTGAAATAAAATTTGCAGAGTATGTTTGGTTATTGTGTTTTGCGAGTTTTATTAATTGTTTGCACTCTTATTGTGCAGAGGTGACTTTTACTTTGTTGACAAGCTTACAGAGCCTACAATAAAATGGTGCACAAATGTTTAATTAGGCCAATTGATTCATTAAAACTGTTTTTTCCAAAGAAATGTTTTAGTGTACTGCTGTGTAAGACAATAAAACACACAAGCAATTTATAAATACATGTTTTTTAAACCATTGACCAAAAATGATTATTTTTTTTTTTTATAAATTAAAAAAAAAATGTGTGCAGAATTACTTCCCTTCCCCCCAAAAATAATTTGTTAACTATGCTCTGAACTATCTCAGTGGGTACCCCGACAAAATAGCGCAGAAAAAAAAATATATTTCAGTCATTTTGAAAGACATACTTTAGATAACGTAAAATATGAATAGAGCCTTTTTTTTTTTGTTTGAATGTTATCATTGTTTTTCAGTCATTTTGCAGGAAACACTTTAGATATAGTAAAACATAAATATGCAAACAGTAAGCAAAAATTATAATAAGCTAAATTGTACAATTTCAAAATATATCATTTAGTTACATACCAACAATGTACTTTGAAAACAGTCAAAGATACTTGTCAGATTTATACACACACACACAAACTTTCACAAAGTTAAATTGTTAGAAATGTCACATAGAAATTCCATCACTGCTTGAACAGGGTCCTCACATTTCAAAATTTTATTTTTAGCAAGTTATGCATTTTAAACATTGGTGAAAAAGGGGAATGATATTAAATTTAAAGTACTCTCGTTCTCTGCAAATATGGCATACATTCAGATCTATTTAAAGATAGAGACATCAACAAAAATGCTGCCCAGGACAATAAATTACTAAAAATCCGGTACTTTTGTACAAATCATATATAAGTTGGCGCTATTTTGTTGGGAAATTTCACGCTATTTTGTCGGGTCAACATAACTGTGACGTGTATGGCAATTAGTTTTTTCTTTTCTTTTGCACATGGTAGTTCACCTCTTGCTTGACCAGAAAATACCTGAAATAAAAGAATTAGATGATTAAAGCATTTTTTAAATGCATTGTGTCTGTTATGGTTTATATCGTCATCAGGGAAAAAATGTCTGATGGCGTTTACATTTTGTCATACCTACCCCACCCCTCTTTGACATCAGATTTTATTTTAAATATGCGTGTTGAAACTTGGCAACAGATCTAATTTTATAGACCAATAGATGACAAGTTTATAGATGTTTTCATTTTTTTTTTCTAGGGCTAGCCGATAGTTATAGTTATTGCATAGACTATTTATTTGAAAAACCCTGAAATAAAAAAAAATATCAAACTTAAAATAATAAACATTACATTATAAAATAAATTACATTCAGCAAGGAAAAGGCTGTTTATGTAAGGTAGATTTACACTCGGAGGAATGCTTTTAAATAGGTATTACAAAGCAAGTTACTTTATCTATACATAGTATCCTATAAAAACCATGAACCTACTTTTTGGGCTACTCTGTAATGTTATGAATAACTAAAAAAATGTATTAATTTTTCTATGTGTTTTCAAATGTAGTAGCTATTAAAGATTTAATGAACACCTTTATTTTATCTTAAAAAAACAATGAAAGTACGTTGTATGCAATTTTTATACTCAGCTATCCAGTGAGTGTTGGGGGATGTCAAGACATTATTCAGCATAGAAAAAAAAATGTCCGTAGATTGTTAAGACCCCCAACACTTTCTGACATGAATTTGATTGTTAGTTACGAATGTATAGGAATGGAAAGCAAAGATTTATTTGTATTGTCTGAGGACATTACAATTTTATATAAACACCCTGTTTTACAAGCTTTACTGTTAGTAAATCTGTATAACTACCTTGAAATAGCTTACTCATTAATTTATCCCAAGAAATTATTTTGAGGCTTCAACATCATTTAAGTTAACTACTAGTTCATTTACTGGGTTTACATACATTTTACTAGTATATACTCATACTGTGTAAAGATCATTTTAATTTGCTAATATAATATATCTATACTTATGATTCGTTGCAGGCTATCGATCACGTGCTGCTTTTAAGCTTATTCAACTAAACAGGAAATATGAATTTTTGCAGCGTTCAAACATTATCCTGGACTTGTGTGCAGCACCTGGTGGATGGCTACAGGTTGCTGCAGAGAATGCACCTATGTCAAATATTATCATCGGTAGTATTTTTTTTTAGAATCTTTTTTTAGGTGCTTAAAGACATTAAGTTATTACATTGAAACATATCTATAATGTAGTTGCTAGATAGTTTTCCTCATTTACTAGTTACATATAATCTTTTTAATAACAAAGATAGAAAAGGCACTTGGCAAGAAATTAGTCACAGGAAGAACTAACACATTTCTGAGATTTGTTGTGCTGTAACTTTTCTTGTTAATCCAAGTTTTTTTTTTCTTTCCTAGTGAAAAATAGAAAATTTAAAATATTAACAAACTTTCAGTATCTTGTTAGCATGGACTAAATGTATCTATACTTCAGTAGAATTTAATCTTTGTCAAAAGAATGCCTATAAATTATAAAGAAAGGAAAATGATGTCAGTGAATGAAAAAAAAAACTTCTCTAAAGCTTAAAAACTTTTGTTTTCAGGTGTTGATCTTGTTCCTATTGCACCAATTAGAAATGTAATAACATTACAAGAAGACATAACTACAGAAAAATGTAGACAGGTACAGTTTCATTGTTTTTTTGTTTTTGTTTGTTTAATCAGATTCCTCCTTTTTTTTTCATGTTTTGCCTTCAGGCAGTAAGTTTCTATTTTAAATATATTTTTTTTTAATCTAGATGTTAAGAAAGGAATTAAAAACAGCAAAAGCAGACTGTGTTATGAATGATGGCGCTCCAAATTTAGGAACTAACTGGGTACTTGATGCATACCAGCAAGGTAAGATAAGTATACAAGCATCTTTGATAGTTTGTAATAAATGTTAAAATCTTGAGTATTTAGTGAAGTATTATTGAATTGTCTTTTGCTTTCTTTCCCTTTGTCTTACAGGAATATTAAATGACATTGTTTCATCTCTAATGTTTAGTTATGAGTTATGGGATGTTAAATGACATTGTTTCATCTCTAATGTTTATTGATGGGACTCTATTTATTTTTACAGCTGAATTGACTTTACATGCTTTAAAGTTAGCCACAGAATTTCTACGCAAAGGCGGCTGGTTTATCACCAAACTGTTCCGGTCCAAAGATTATGATGCATTATTGTGGGTGTTCCAGCAAATGTTCAAGCAGGTGCATGCTACTAAACCTCAAGCCTCAAGAAATGAATCAGCAGAGATATTCATTGTTTGCCAAGGTTACACAGCCCCTGATAAAATCGATCCAAAATTCCTTGATCCCAAGTTTGTGTTCCAAGATGTTGATAAAACTCCACGCCCTAGTATAGATCTTATTCATCCAGAAAAGAAACGAAGGTTTGGATAATCGTTGTGCTATAATTAAGTAAATAAAAGGACAGTTTTAAGTTACTTAAATTTTATTTTTCTAATTTATTAAAATTTGTGTTTAAGTTTGATTTATCTCAACTACAGTGAAATCTCATAAAATTTCACAGACCATTCAGTTTAGTAACATCATATAAGAAGTTCAGAATTAATTTATGTTAGCGATTCATTGCTCTGAGACCCAGATAAAGTTGTGACTTCAAAATAATCAGATATTGAATATTACTAAACTTGTTCAGTTTTGTGAATAATTTAGTGCAAGTACATTTAAGCAAAAATTGAAGCCTGGATCCTAAGCTCAGTAGCTGTACCACATTAAACTAACTGATCCCATAATTTTAAAGGGTTCAATCCTAACAATGAGAATTTCTTAACTTCAGTGTTTCTAACAATCAAATCTTTGGTTCTGCCTTTTAATTTGATATTGTAATTAACAATGTACCCAATGGTTTACTTGTTTATTCTTCATGTGCAGGCAGAGAGAAGGTTACCCTGAAGGAGACTACACACTTTTCCATTCTTTGCCAGTAACAGAATTTTTAGCAAGTGATAACTACATGGAGTTACTTGCCCAGTCTTCAGAAGTAATTGGTTTTGACTTTTTTTGTTGATAGGTTAATGTGGGATTTTTACATTAGGGTAACCCATTAGCTCCTTCTGCAGTTTGAAACGTTTTCCCGTTTTTGTCCTAAACCGTTGTAGAACGTTTCTAAAATCCCCCATTCAATATACTTGCTTTAAACTTTTTAAAAAGATTTCTTCTAGTCTCGTTGCAAGCGTGATTACAAATCATTTTGGAGATTACCGATTCTATTTTTAATAAAATCGGGAAGATTTTTATTGTTTAAATAATTTTTCAAACGAACAGGCCCATAGCCCCAGTGTATAAACCCCACTTGTGAAAATGGGTATTTTTGAAGCTTTTTTTATATTCTGATGGTATTAAAAGTATATATTTTTTATTAACTAGACATATAGTTTTATTTTTTAAAGTTGTTTGTTTGTTTATAAGTATTAGATCTTAAATTTGATTATCTTTTAAAAAAACATATTTTTAAATACGGAGTTATCCCTTTTGGTTAGGGCCTGAGAAGTGTTTTTCTTAACTGGAAAGGAGTTATTGGGTTAAGAATGTTGTTGATAAATACGGAGGGGGAGAGAAAGCTATTTCTCATTGTAAATCAAAATTACTTTCATATTTTTTTACTATGAAGTTCTTTTTTTGTTTTTTTTTTATGATCTGTGAAGATGTAAACTTATAGTAGTTTATGTTACTACTGTAATTAGCTGTTAAATTTCATGATCTGTTGATTCTCTGTTCTTTTTTTTTTTATTTTTTTTAACATACTATTGGTATAGTGGTTGCTTTTTGAATCTGTGACCCTTGGAGAGTTGGTTTTTGTGCTACAAAATATCTGAATCGTATATTTGAGTCCAGAGAAACATGAATGTGTACTTTAATTATGCTCTATTAGCCTTGCTTTTTTTGTTTACTTCCAGATTGCCTTTGACTCGGAAGAAATAAAAAATCATCCATTCACAACACCAGAAATAAAAGAGTGTCTTAAAGATATTAAAGTTTTGGGTAAAAAAGATATTAAGTAAGTTTGCCATCAAAATCACTGTTCACATTTTAGGCTGTTTTCTTTTTTTTTTTCTCCTGCAATGTTGCGTTAATTTGAATTATAATTACATAGATTTCTTTTTCAGAGCAATATTTTCCTGGAGAAAAAGATTGTTAAAAGAATTAGAGAAAAAAAAAGAATCTGAAGCATCTCAGAAAAGGTAAAATTGAATTTGTACTTTATTTGAACAAACAAATATGAGAAGGGGGGAATGTGTAAGAATAATTTGTAAAAACTAAAAAGGACATGAATTTTCTTTCAGCTCAAAAAAAATACAAGAAGAGGCTGAAACTGATGAATCTGAGGAAGAAGTTGAAATGGATGATAAAGAAATGGAAGAACTTGAAAATATTTTAGAGCAACAAAATAAAGAAGAGCTAGCCACAATGAAAAAGTAAGTTACCCTACAATATATTTTGCTAAATAAAGTATATGATCTTTCCACTAAAATAAAAAATATAACGTTTGTGAAATATTTTTCTAGAAAATTAATACTTTAAATTGGTCTTCTTACTAGAGCCAAAAAAAAAGTACGCAAGCAACAAATGAAACAGAAAATTCGGATTGATATGAAGATGACTATCCCAGGGGATCAGCCAGTGATCCAGGATGACATCAGCATGTTTGATATAACCAAAATTAGAAATCATAAGGTAGGCAAAGTTTGGTAGCTAGTAACTAAAAGTGAGAATGGCAAGAGTAGTGATTAAATATTGTGCACTTAATAAGGGAAAACAAGAAAAACATTTTTAAAATACTTCTTTAAAAAACAAAGCTTATATTAAGTGTAGTTGTATCAATTAGTTTCGATCAGTCATGTAATTATATATATCATTGACCTAGACATAATAGTTCTGTGTGATTAGAAATATTTTTGCCAATTGTTTTTTTTTTTAGCTATAGGCTTTCTCAATGGGTTATCACTTGTCTGGACCAGTTGTGAAAGGGGGAGGGAAGAAGGGAGTATCTTGGTGAAAGTTTACATGATCGTTTTTTAAATACATAAAAAAATGTTTACTCAGGGCTTTATTGTCTCCCTTTATATAAGGACAAAAAAAGCTGCCACAAATTTTTCAACCTTGTTTAGATCCTGCTAGATGCATGTTGGCTGAGAAGTAAAGAGTTTGCCTTCGGAACCTAGAGAGTCTCAATTTGTAATAATGTTGCAGACTCTGATTATTTATGTAGGGATTTTTAGGTCGCCCCAGCATCCATCCAACTTAAATGAGTATCTGACACACTTTTGGAGAAGTAAAGGCAGCTGGTTGTTGTACTGACCACAGGACACATTCATTAATCATCTGCTTTAGAAACTGATTAGCTTTAGGTCATCTGTTCTCATAGATTGCAAGGTCTGAAATGGTTACCTTGTTTACCTTTTAGATCCTGCTCCTCAATGTCTGCTGTTTCAGCTTCTCCTCTTTGTTTTGTTTTGTACCCAGGCTTCTGGTCTGTTTCTCTACTGACTTACAGATGATTTTGGTGTAAATGGTGGCTTATAAATTAGTGGTTGCCATATCTTTGTTGGGTTTTTTACCAACAATCTTTAATTTCTGTGATGTTATTTTGTGGCCATTTAATTGAGGGAGAAAATTATTTTCTAGCCTTTAGAATTAACTTTTCTTATGCTGGTCTAGGGATCCGCTTATGCATAGTTAATGTGTAAAAATACCATTTTTAAGTTTTTCAAACATTTTGTCTTCAGCAACTGTTAGAGGTGGAAAAGGGTGATCTGAGCCACATGGATAAAGGAGATATGTTTGAGGACTCTGATGATGACAGTGCAGTGAAGCTGCCAAAAAAAGAATATTATGATAAATATGGTGAGAAAAAATACAGAGGCATTGAGGGCGGTGAGAGTGAGGAGGAAGAAGAGGAGATGGAAGAGGAGCCCATGTTTAATGAAGACCCAGAGTAAGTTGAATAGTCATTGTTAATTTTATACTCTGTCATTAGGAGGTAGGGTCAGTTGATGTATTTTATGCCCAGTACATTGACGAGGTCTTGGATTAGATGCACAACCTGTGATCGCAGCTGTGCATCAAGGATTGGCCTCTTTAGTTACACATGAAGTTGCAAAGGGAAAAGATTATGTCTTGAGACGTAAAAATACCACAGGATTAGGATAGAGTCAGTTAGTCTGGCCTTTGATTTCATTTTGATTCTTGGGTGTAAAAGTAATATATTTCTAAGCACTTAAACTCATTGGAAAATTATAAATAATTTCATGTCTGTATTTGTTTTGTAAGCAATTTGAGTTCAAAACTGCAATCAATTGAGATCACTAGAAAGAAAGAAAAAATTAACAAATCTTTTAATTGTGCTGTTTTGTTAATTTTTTCAACGCATTGTTTTTAACATACTTAACCATATTAATTTCTTGCTAATTTGACTCAAGAAAAGAAGATGAGAATGGTGTTGAAGAGGAAAGTGAAGATGGTCAGGATGAAGAAGACGAGAAGAAAGCCAGCAGTAAAGAGAATAAAAACCCACTCATTGTAGATATGGGTGAAACAAAAAGGTTGTTGCAGCACAAACAGAAAGCCTGGTTCAACAAGGTCAGTGATAAACTCCAGTGCTGTTTTGATCACATCACATTGAGACTAGTTATACATTTTTCTAAATCATCATCTATCAACTTTGGGCATCTTAGTGAGCTTTTTCTTGGGAAATACAAAAAACATACAGTGCATATAATAATTTTTAAGATACTTTTGATGATCATAATGTCTCCTAAGAGATATTGTGACATTGCACACCCAGTCAACACTTTTCCTACTACTTTCATGAATATTTAATCACGATACACTACATTTGCTTTTACGATAGGGGGGTATCTCATGCTTTCTAGCACATTTTGAATTAATAATTACTAGCATTTTACTTTTGTTTTTTTGTTTTTTCTTTTAGGAATTATTTGCAAATTTAGATGAAGACGAAGATGATGATTTTGAATTTAATGACCTTGTAGCCTCTGCTGACAATAAAAAGCAGGAAAGGAAGTCTAAAAAGACATCTAAAAAAGATTTGATGTCACAACATGTAGATGAAAGTGATGAGGGTGATGATGATGATAGTGATAGTGAAAACAGTGATTATGAATTCAACTCCTTGCTGCATACAAGTAAAAAACAACAAAAAAAGTCATCAGAGCCCAAAGTGTCTAAGATAGGAGACATAGAGGTTGTACCAACAACTACCTTGAATTCAAACCTAGAGTTGGATGCTGAAGGTCTAGCCATGGGTGCAGCAATGGTTCAATCACATAAAAGAAAAAGGGAGATAATAGATGCTGGTTACCATAGGTAATTTTCTTCATGACATGACATGACCCACTAACTACAAAGGTGTTTCGCACAAATTGTAACAGCCTATTAGTTTTGTATGTCTGTTATGTTTAGATCCAAAAATTAGAGAAGCTATTGATAATCCTGTTTCACTATCTTCTAGTTGTGATTGCTGATATTTATGTAGTTCATAATTTCCAGTATTTCATGTTGTAAGTATGAAGACCCTTTTTTTTAAGCTGCATTGCTTACCAACAGTGGACCATTAACTAATGCATCTGAGCTTTTGTGAAAACAGTTTTTGTTTTCTTTTTACAAAGCTTATATCAACTCTGTCTGTTTGTCTGCCTGGCCAAAAGTTAGTACGTTATTTCTGAAACTTGGATCAAGCTGAACTTTGGCACAATTATTTCTTGTACCTGACAACACAAGAATCAATTTGTAAAAAATTAACCAATTAGTTCATTAACTATTGATAATAAATTACTTTGTTTGCTATCTAAAACAAAGGAAAGAAATAGTACTTGACTGAAGTGGTGGTGTACGCTGAATTAGTCCCCTTTATAGTAGGCTGAATTAGTCCCCTTTATAGTAGGCAGCCATCTCAGGCTTAGTGAACACAAACATGAAATAGAAAAAATACATAACTATACATTCTTCCATGTTCACACACTCTTCGCTAGTAGTGTGGCTACCATGTTGACTTGATAAGCCTAAGAAGGCTTTTGCCCACAAGTTGAAATTCAGGTTGTTCCTTTGAGAACGCTAAAAGCATGAAATTACGCTATACAAAAACAATTGTTAAAAAATATTTCTCATCGCACAGATTTATTGTTGTTAGTCTAGATCTATTACAAATTTAATTACACTGACTGATCCAAACTAATTGATACACATATATAAGCTTTTTTTTTTTTTTTAAAGTATTTTTTTGTATTTCTTATACTGTTAATTTGTTTTTCTAGCAACTGTTATCTAATACCTTTTCATTACCTGTGTGATTGCTAAATTTTCTCAACATTTTTTTTTAGTAAATTTTCTGTTTTTCAGTGGATACTTAGTTAATGTTTTTGCGCTTAAAGAATGTTACTTTTTTTATTTTAGATATGCCTTTGATGACACTGATTTGCCTGACTGGTTTGTTCAGGATGAAAGAAAACATTTGAAACGATTACGACCAGTATCTAAGGTAATTTCCATCAACTACTAATAGACTTCATTAGTTTGGGTCCAAAGGTTAATGAGAAGTGCTGTATTTCATGTATCTATCTGCTCCTGGGAAAGCCTACTCGGATCCAAGCATTACTATAAATAGACAGGATATAAACGCAGTGGACAAATTCACATATCTTGGCAGCACACTCTCCAGAAATGGAAAAATCGATAGTGAAATCGACCTGCGTATCGCCAAGGCCAGTGCATCCTATGGCAGACTGTCTACAAATGTCTGGAACAGATGTGGTATCACCACAAACACCAAGCTAGGGGTCTATAGAGCCGTCATCCTCCCTACATTGCTCTATGCCTCAGAAACATGGACAGTGTACAGTAAACAAGCAAAGAAACTAAACCACTTCCACATGACATGTCTGAGAAAAATACTAAATGTCAAATGGCAAGACAAAATACCAGATACAGAAGTCCTTTGAAGAGCATGTCTGCAAAGCGTCCAGACAATCCTGATGCAGTCCCAGCTGCGATGGGCAGGTCACGTCTACAGAATGGAAGACCACCGCATCCCTAAACGACTCTTGTATGGCCAACTAAGCGAAGGAAAGCGCTTGCAAGGTGGTCAAAGAAAGCGCTTCAGGGACACCCTCAAAGCTTCTCTGAAGGCGTTCAGCATAGACCCAGGCACCTGGGAGACAGAGGCACATGACAGAGCATCATGGCGTCGCGCTGTGAAAACTGGCGCACAGGTTGCTGAGGAAAAAAGAACAACACTGGCAGAAGAAAAACGCCAGAAAAGAAAAGCAAGACAGACAACACTAGCTCTAGCTGGAATAACCTGCCCAGTGTGCATTCCGGGCTCACATAGGTCTCACCAGCCACATGAGGAGGCATAAAACCCCAGTGCAAAGCCCTCAGCCCCCTGGATGACAAATTGGTCATCATCGAACCACGATGGACGAACTTTATATATATTTCATGGGGGCTATGCAGTCCCAGCTGCAATCCATATATTTGCCACATCCAGTGCAGACATAACAGTTTCTGTCTGTGGTGGATTTTGATTCTCTTTTTGCAGTCTTCATCTGTCCTTAGCAGTGGATTCTCCTTTGGTCTCAAATGTGTACAATAGAAAGGGCTTTACATGCAGAAAACATTGAAATGAAAGATAGTGAAATGATTTGTGAGAAGTTAATACAATATAAACTAAAGAAATTCATTTCTGTTGGGGGGGGGGGGGGAATAAGACTAGCTTGGATGGCTAGCCTGTCTGTATATGTATGGTGTGTTAATGACAAATGTAGTGAAATGACTTTTGCAATTTATGACCATATTGTGAGAATAGTTAAATGTACCAACACTAACTTGACTGCACAGCATCTCTGTTCCAAAATTGTTTCTTCTCGATACTTTTCCTGGATTGGATTTAAAATTCAACTCTGTGACTGTCTCATCCTTGCCTCATGGATTTTCTGTGTATCACAAAGATACCATTAAACAGTCTTAACAACTAAATGAATTGGTTTGTAAATGAATTGTAGAAGAAATTGTTATAGCATTATACCTTCTGGTGTTCATTTTTTTTCTTCTTCTTACTTATCAGGAGGAGATGGAAGAGTATAAACTGAAAATGAAAGCTATTGATGCCCAACCAATTAAAAAAATAGCAGAAGCCAAGGCTAGAAAGAAACGAAAGGTATTTTTTTTTTAGTCCATTACAGTAAATTTTATATCAAGCTGATTATACTGTATTTCCATGTTGTTACCGGGTATTTATAATTTTAGAGTTACCAATGAAGTTACATCTAGGGAAGTTTTATTTATAGAACATGATTTATTGTCAGGGTTAGGGTGGTTTTTATTAAAAGTAGGAAATTTGTTAACTTTATGTTATGTTTTTATATTTAAAAATGTATCAGAACTTTTTGATTATGATTGATCATTGGATTTTAAATTTATTTTAAGATGCTGAAGCGCCAGGAAAATGCCAGAAAAAAAGCAAATGCTGTAACAGATAGTATTGATGTCTCCGAAAAAGAAAAATGGCAACAGATAAAACAGTAAGAAAATGAATTAATTCTTCTATTGTACATGTATACTTTCTGGATACCGTTAATTTAGCATAAATCTAATTTTTTTGTTTTTTTCTATATTATATATTTCATTAAGAAGTTGTAACAGTGAGACCTTGTTAGATTTCCTAGAAATATGAAGATATGTGGAGCTAATAATATAGCTAACTGTTAGGACTTCCTAGAAATATGAAGATCTTTGGAGCTAATAATATAGATTTTACTATTCAATCTCAATGAAATGAAAAAAAAACCCCTGTAATTTAGCTTAACTGACTTTAATACCAACTTCAATACTTGTAGATGGATATCCATATTTCTAAATGATTACACCATTATTACACATTGACCTTCCTCTTCTGTTTATCATACCTTAGTAAGTTTCCCAGCATCATCGTAAGGAACAAAGATTAGGTTTTCATTGTATTGTTGCCAACAGTATATGGCGATATTGTGTGGTCTGTGCAACAAACAACTTCCCAGATAAAATAATTTTGAAATTTTTTTATTTTTTTTCAACCAAGATTTAAACTCAGAACCTTTGGTTCTTCGGCCTAGCAAAATGTTTCCATGCTCCTCACATTTTATCAAAGCTGTAGTAATAAATAATTTAACTTGTCTATTTTCTTCAGAATCTATAAAAAGGCAGGCCTCTTGAAAAAATCCAAGCCAAGTTTAACTTATGTGGTAGCCAAGAAAGGTGCTGGCAAAAAAGTCAGACGTCCAGCTGGTGTTAAGGGACTGTTTAAAGTTGTTGATGGTAGGATGAAAAAAGATTTAAAAGCAAAATTGAAAAAGGAATCTAAAGGCAAGAAGGGAAGCAAAGGTGCTAAGCGTGGAAGAGTAAGAAAATAGTATTTAAATAAATCAACAAATATACTGTCCTGAGTTTGTGAATTTCTTTGCATTTGTTTCATCTTATTTATACATCTATTTTATTAGGTATATTTAAGTTTATACTATTTTTATTTTTAATAAGTTTAAACATACATAGAAGTCACTAAATATTTATAAAAATAATCTGATTACTAGTCTAAGCAGTCATAATAGTCACTTGTATGTTGCTAGTAAAAAGTAACCAAACACGGTGGTGGACAGGGCTAGCCTTAGGCTTAGGCAAACTAAACAGCTGCCTACGGCCTCCATTAAGTGGAACCTCGGACAAGACTAAAAAAAAATTTTAGAGAAAAAATTGCGAAACTTGGATCAGATCTCTTCCATAAGTAGAGCACTATGACTCAATGTTTACTAGTCTAACTCTTGACTCTTCTATGCAAAATGAAATATATGAATTTCAGTTATTTTTAGATATAGATGGACAAGTTTTTAATAAATTGCATAATTTTATTTTTTTCGCTGTTTCTTCTTCTTTTTTTTTTTTTTTATTTCATTTGGGACCACCAAATTCACTTCGCATAGGGCTTCCAATTATCCAAGGCCTGCTCTGTGGTGGTCAACTATTGAAACATTTTTTTCCGTGATTTTTTAAAATTATATATTTGCACAGAAACTGGATGTAATTTTTTTTAAAGTGCAGATCATAAAAAGTTTTTAGCCTGCTTACTTCTTGTGAATCTTCAACTAGTTCTCTTTTTTTTTCTTTCCTTATTTTCTCTTAAACATAAACACTAGTAAAGTAATGTCTTTTTAAACAAAAAAATCAACTGCAACTGGGCTAAATCTGTTGCAAGTATGCAAATGTGGTTTGAGCTGCACATAAACAAGAAGTACACTATGAGGTACCATAACAGTAATTCTTAATTAGGCACAGTTTACAATACTTCATTGATGTGGAAAATGTGAAATAGCACAACATTGAAATATAGTGCATTAGAAAAATATAAATAAAGCTGGTTGAAATTTCTTTTTAGTGATATTAAAATTATATATTAAAAAAAAAACAACACTTGGAATGAAAAAAAAAGTGGAATATTGCTTTGACACTTGTTTTTAGTGATTCAAATGATTCACAAATTACATGAACAG
Source organism: Biomphalaria glabrata (assembly GCF_947242115.1). NCBI lineage: Eukaryota > Metazoa > Mollusca > Gastropoda > Planorbidae > Biomphalaria > Biomphalaria glabrata. The sequence continues at coordinate 25,587,176 of NC_074722.1, forward strand.
TACAATGCCTATGTTTAAAATATTTCTAGTATATGTATTTGTAACCTAGGTTTCTACAAGCTTAGAGGGACTCTACAATCTAGATCAGAGGTGGGCAAATTACGGCCCGCGGGCCACATGCAGCCTGCCAAAATGTTTTATGCGGCCCGCCGGCACCTAAAGAAATCAGGTGTGCACACAGTGTATACATATAAAATTGCAACTATATTAAAAATAATATCTATATAAATAATTGAAACTCATTATAAAAAGTTCAAAGTACACGAAGAAAATGTTTATAATACACTCATTAGAAGACACAATCTCTGATCAGTATTTATTTGATGCTATGAAGAACTGTGTTGAATGTTGGGTAGGCTTGGAACAAGATTGCAAGTGTATCAACTGATGGAGCTCGATCTTTGACTGTTGTTATTGTTTGTTTTTTTTTATTAAAAAAATATGCCAACCATAAACTCTAAACAGGAAAGTTAACACAAAGCTGCATAAAATTTCATCGCATTATTACTTATTATAGCATAGTAATGGAAATTAGTAGAACAAGTGGTGTAAATCACAGATATTTTCGATTTTTGAATATTACAGTCCATTGTATCCGCTATCTTAGCATGGGCAAGGCAAATGAGAACAATACAAAATCTCATGGAAGAAATTATGTTAGGCCTACTTGAAAGACATTGACTGCAACTTTGTTACCAATATTTCTAATGAAGAGTGAAAGACAGATTTCATGTGTTTCATGATTAATATTGCAATGGTGTTTGTTTGTTTGTTTTTTTTGCATATGAAATGTAATGCATGCTAAATCTTTTCAAACTAGGCTTTCCCATTTCTACAAGCAAGCGAAAGAAAACAGATTTTGTCACTTTCCTTTGCTGAAAGGTGAAACTATTTCTAATGAAATGATTAAAAGTACAACACTTATTACGATTCCTTTAGTGTGCAATTTATAAAATCAAATTTTTAAGACGTCAAGAACTAGTTTTCAATACCATCAGCTCACCATTTAGTGCAAAAGCTGATTCTGCTCCAGAGGACATGACTCCAATCAAAGAGAAGTTTGAGTCAGTCAGTACTTCCACTGGAGTCTTATGGGTGCCTGAAGCTGCAATTCCACACTATTTGTGTACACATACATCTGTTCTTTTTCGTTCTCATTGTACATGTTGGACGGTTCAGATCAGTAATCCTATATCTGAGATTAACCACGCAGTGGCTTCCAGATCAGGCAGTTCTCGGAATAGTTTTGGTTCTATAGGAGGGTTGTGTGCCCCGAGGCTTGTTCGGGCCTCTTGATTAAGCATGCATCATTGAAGGACATGGTCAGCATTCTCTGGCTAGAGTATCTTTCTAAGTTGTTTATACATATGCGGCCCGCCATTCCCAAATTTTAAACAATGCGGCCCTCGATACAAAAAGGTTGCCCACCCCTGATCTAGATCATTGCAAAGAGAAATTTCTGGAATAGAATGTTGTGAGATTCCTTGCAACTAGCTTAACAATTTAAATGTTCAGCTATCTTGACATAGCTTGAATTTACCTAAAAAAAAATATATATATATATATAATACTGTTATAAACCTGGTGGTGGCACAGGTGGGGGTAGTGTGTAGTCAGCCGACGCAAATCGCCCCAGGCCAGCGCTAGACGAGCGGTCAACTGTGACGAGTTACGACGGTCGGCCGAGACGAGTGTCAACATGATGGTTCGGGAAGGATCGACGTCGTGAACAGAGCTCAGGAGCGTCACGAGGGATGTAGTCATCTGACCACCCACAATGATCGAGTGACGTTCTGTCCGGTTCTAGAAGGCCCGATCTACAGTTCGTTACAACGGCTCAGTACAAGTCCGAGACGAGACAGAGAGACCAGTGCAAGAGTTGATACGGCGGAGAGATATTTGTACAGTCTTGTGTTACGTGATGCCAATTGTACAGTGTTGGCTGTTATTTATTGACATTAAACTATTACGTTATTTTGAAGCCCAGAGTTGTCAAGTTCTTTAAGTTGGTGGTGTCGTTTGGTGCAATTTGCAGCGAGCCTGGATAGGGAGATTCCTAACAATACTTTTTAAAAAAACAAGGTTACAAAGACAGATATATTTTTACCAATTGTTTTTGTTTAGCTCAATTTTAGGCTGACCAAAACTCTGTCCTGACAGAAGTGGTGATATAAACTGAATTAGTTCCCTTTATAGGTAGTCTTCTTATATTATCTTATATAATACAGACGTTACTTCAAAAAAGATGATTACGTCCTACGCGTCATGCATTTAGTCATGCATATTAACCAATGACTTTAATTCTGCCAAGCCACTGGTTTTCCTGGCTAGCTCAGGCAACCCATTCCATGCTCTCTTAGCACTAGGGAAGAAGGAGTAGGCCTATTTGTACAAATTTGTCCTAGCATATGGGACGAGGAATGAAATTGCGCTAAACAAAAACAATTGCACAGATTTATTAATGTTAGTCTATATCTATTACAAATTTAAGTACGGTACATGACTAATTGATACAACACTTAGTATAAGCTTTGTTTTTGGAAAGTATTTTTTAAAGATTGTTTTTCTTGTATTTAGAAGAGAGTTTCAATATAGACTTCAGTGGTTCGTGTTATTAAAGGTCTAGATTTGTTGTTATTTTGTAGCGACATTGCGTTTATCAATTAAAACAATATAATAGGCCTACCATGACTTGAAAATTAATTCTTTATCCATGGGAAGACCCGTCGGGCGCCGCTTTTGAGTTTGTGTGATAACATAAAATCTCTTTTTAATTACCGTACCTTTCTTTTGATTTTATTTTATTTGTGGGCTGAGATAGCCTTGTCACCCTTTCCATCCCCATAATTCGGTCAGACATATAGGCTTTTTATTTTAACGCCCATCGCTTCCATCCAGGTCATGTCTAATAATATCTTTTTAACGGAGGTGCGGCGATCATATAGCAGACCTAGACCTATAGGACCTAGGCCTAGACCTAGACCTATAGGACCTAGGCCTAGACCTAGACCTATGTTAATCGAAACTCCATCTTTCTGTATAGGCTCATGGCCCACCCACTTTTTAATAATTTTATTTTCATACATTTAAAACAAAGGATGAACAGTGCGCTGTGTGTGTGTGTGAAGCACGATCAAGCCAGTGTATGAGGACTTGTTCCTCATTGCAGTCACTACGTGGAGGTCTCTATCTCTTACTTGTCAAATAGGGGTGCGAGTGAAAGTCCTACTCAACTGATAGGATCATAAGATAAGATAATTTGTATTGATCCAATGAAATGGAAATTCGGTTTGACTACAATTGACAACCTTATAGCGTAACTACTGTACAATAACAATATAAATGCAAATACGAACAACATTCACACACGAAAACACATACACACTCATAACCAGCGCTTTATAAATTAGACTTCTGTGTACTCGATGACGACAGATAATCTTGTAACACTCTGACCGAAAGTGGGATGAAGGAGTTTTTAAATCTTTCTGTTTTAGTCCTAATGGAAAGGAGACGACCACTTCGTTCAGATCTTATGTAACAGTGGTTTAGTGGGTGCAGGTTATCTTTAAGAATCGTGAGTGCTTTGGAAAGGCATCTTTCATGAAAACGCTCTTCAAGAGATGGTAGTTGTGTTCGAGTGATATATGATGTTTTTTTAATTAGCCTATTTAGTCTATGTCTTTGTGCCAGTGAAGTATAAGGCCTACCATACCAGCAGGTGATGACAAAGTTAATTAGACCATGGAACTATATACTAATGGAACAACAGCTCCTAGTTTTTACTGGGGGAGTGCCGTCGCGCATCTTTTTTCGCGCAAGGTGCAATATGGAGAAATTCAGGAGGATGCAAAAGAAGAAATTTACTCCTCCAGTCACTTGGACTGACCTTCAATGAGAGTAAAACTTTCCTACGCTTTATTTTATTAGATCTCTAAAAACTTCATCCATTTTCTCACAATGTTTTGTGATTTATACAATTTTCCTGAATAAGGGATCGTCACAAAAGTTATTTTTTTAAGGCCACCCCATTAAAATAGCTGTTTTCAGTACTTTCACATTTGGGTATTTTACACAAAATCTGGATTTTTTTTATGTATATGAAATCATTATCATCTGTCCCGCGTAACCAAATCCTCCACTTTTCCCGGTCACCAATGTTCTTAACAAGATATCAAGAGAGAGAGAGGCTGGTCCATTATTTGCGTAGTCAAGCCAGCTTTTCTTCTGACAAACCTTTTTTCGTTTATTCTCTTGAAGGATATTTTTTTAAAAGTTAGTCTTACAAAATACAATTCCAAACCAACTCATGCAGTTATCGTCTTTTCACAGTATTGAGGAGTCATCCTTTTTGCCAGCCAGAGTGTTAATTGGCAAAAGTAAAAAAATTCATTATTTTAATTTTTTTTTAGTAAATATTCACAACTATATCTTTTATATAATAATATATTTTTAAATAATAATATCTTTTATATAGACATGCTTTAATAGATCTAATAAATGATTAACGCGGACCTACCAATATGGGTATATTAATACTTAAATCTGGGTATTTTAAATTTCGAATGCGCATTTTTTAAAAACCGAACTTTTCTATAGATCTCTTATATCTAGAATAATATAGATCTACAACACCCAGTCTTAGAGTACTTAGACTATGGTTCTAGATATTTTTAAAAAATAATTCAATAGATCTAATAAAATCATGATTTCCTATTTTTTTAAAAATAATTCAATAGATCTAATAAAATCATGATTTCCACTCTATTTTCTCTAGATCTAGACCATACATGAGATCATATGAATGTTTATAGATCTAGATCTATCGATCATCTATAGTCTATAGTCAAATAGTGACTATAGTCATAGCTGTAACTGTAACTGTAGTGTATTGGCACTATTGCCTGGCCTGTTGAGATCTAGCTAGTACCTGTAGTGTACTAATATTAGTAGATGAAGATTGTAGATCTATAATAATAATACTTTTTTATAGTAGAAAGTAGATGTATAATGTATCAATTCTATCTAATCTAAATCTAGACTTCACTTTCACATCACACTATTATTGATACAGACAGTGAATGAAACGAATGCAGTGATTATAGTTTATAACTGATTATACTTATAGATCTACCAGTTGATAATCATCATCATCATAGATAATAATCTAGACTAGTATTCTAGATCTATAAATAATCATAGTCACCGTGATAGTGCCCTTTTTAGTCAATGTAGTCAAGTCAAGACAGTGGAACGTAAACTCGAAGGTTTTATACAATACACTGAATACAGTATAAGTAGAGTCTATGAGTTAGTAGGCTATAAGATCTAATTATTTTGTTACTTTGTATGTCAATGCCTCAATTAAAATAATTAATATCATCAGCCATATCATTTTAAATATTAAAATATTATAGTAGACATAGATTTCTATATTATAAATAGATAGATTAGATCTATAAAATATAATTTTACACACTTTAGAAATGATTGATTTTATTTTTAATTGATCAGCCTTCTAGACTAGATCTAGCACCTCTAGCTAGACTCTAACTTGTAGTTTGTAGATCTTGGAATTGGATCGAAATTCACCTTCCTAAATTGTCTCTAAAGTCTGTATCTGATTTGAGAGGCCCAACGAGGCAAGTGTCTATTAGTACTCTGTCTCTTGACCTATCTAGTAGGCCTACTTAGCTAGTGCATTAGCCTTAGCCATAGTGTAGTCAAATCTTGACAACTAGTCTTCTAGATCTAAGCTTCTAGAATAATTAGATCTAGATCCAGTTTAGATTTAGAATATAAAAGTATTTTACTAGCTAAAATACTAAATCTACAGATATAAATTCTAGATAGATATACAATATATAGATCCAGTTTAGATTTGGAATATAAAAATATTTACTAGCTAAAATTCTAAATGTACTGATCTATACTTAATATTTTAGATATTATATGACATCTACAACAAAATATTATTAAGATATAATTATAGATTCTAGACTAGTTATATATGTACATAAAATATATAAATAAAAGATAAAATTTATGCAGGCCTAGATCCCATAAATTTATAATTGATCCAGATCTATCAGTAAAAGTTACCTTCGACTGGAAGTTTTACCCAATCTAATCTATACAAGACAATTTATAATCCATGCCTCGCCTACACCCCATACATTAAATAATAGTTCCCATGCGGGGATGGCTGCCTGGTCGTGCAGTTTGCTCGCTGGACTGTCGTTCGGATTTATCGACGGTCGAGGGTTCAAACCCTGCCCGATCCCATCCCCCGTCGTCCTGCGGGAGGTTTGGACTAGGAAGTAAACTATCTTCAACTCTGAAGGAACATCCGAATTATGTAAAACATTTTACATGCCCAGACCCATGAGTTCATGAAATAATAAATGATGTGGTGTCAATTATGGATCTATCCCCTGAAATTCAGGACTTTAATATAAAACTCACATATCTAGTTAATTATTTGCTATGACACTCTGATCAACTTTGACTTGTGTGATACATATATGTTTCTTATCAGATTTAATGAATGAAGTTTTGGTGCATTTTAAGGCTACAAAAGTATCATCAGGTGTATTCTAACCATTGGTATTTTTCCTGGCAACATTTCTTTTCTAGTCTGTGATAAATTATAAATTTAAAAAAATGTTTGTAATGTTTCAGTTATTAACAAGTAGAACCATGGCAACCAGTTCTGATGATGTACCAGAATGGCTCAAGGATCATACTTATACTATTTCTACTCTCTGGGCAGACATTAATAATATTGGCATCCATTCAATATTTATTGTAAGTACTCTTATGCAATTTTTATTTTAGTTATCTAAAAGATATTTTATGAAGTATGATTTTCATGGTCAAGCAACATCCAAATATTTGGGATGGAATTTAACATTTTTCTCTAGTTTTTTTTTTATAACACTCTTAAGCAAATTCATCTTTCATGAATGCCTAATATAACTTGGCTGTTGTGCAGGCCATTCCTTTACAATAAACTGTTAGATGAAATTAGGCAAAGTTATGTCTGATAATTTGTATGTTTGATACAACAATGTATTCAATTTAATATTATTTTTTAATTTGAATGTTTTCAAAAGAAATTAGCCAATATGCCTAATTGTATAATTACAGTTATATTTGGAAATGCAAGAAAAAGGCATGCATTCCTGACAAGTCAATGATTGGTTGCACCTCTAAAAGGTAAGGCATTGCAATTTTTCCTTATGCACTTTTCTCATAAGATGAAGTACTTGTATTTTTGAAAAACTAGTTTTCCATGAAAATGTCAATCATAATATATGTTATAGTTGCTTTTAGATGAGTGCAATGTCCATCAAATTAACTGAATATCTGCCTTCACCTTTAGTAATAATTCATAACTATTAAGGTCAGGGCCATGTCTACACATTAACGCAGTAGCTCCTTTTAGGTACAAACTATTTTTAGAATGGCAAAATTATATAATTATACTTAATAACATATATATACGTTTAGCATGGTCAACACATATGTCACACATATTTTTATTTTTTTAAAATCCTTTTATTTATTTTTATAACTAGATAACTTTCTGTTATGAGAAAAGATGAGATTCTTGGACTCCTGCATAGCACCACCAGAAAGGAAAATCCCATCATATTGCAAAATAAAAGTCTTGGACCAATTTTAATTTAAGATATATATATTATACTGTAAGCTCTATACATATTTATGTGTATCCTGTCATTCAGCAAACAGGTTTGGATTTAGTATTTCTTTAAATCTGTTTGATATTGTACTTGAAAACTATTAATCTGAGCCCCATTAAAACAATAGGGAGTGCAGTGAATGAGTGGTAAAGCACTTGCCCTGAGTCCACCTAACTCTAATGGGTAGCTGACTTTCGTTTTGGAAAAGTAAAAGATGGTTGGTTGTTGTGCTGGCCACATGATGCACTGGCCAAAGAATCAAATGACCTTAACATCATCTGCCCTATAGATTGTGAGGTCTGAAATGGGATTTTTTTTCAAAAGGTGGTTGGTTGTTGTCCTGGGTACATGACACCCTCGCTAACCATGGGGCACAGAAACTGATAAACGTTATATCATTTGCCCCATAGATTGCAAGATATGTAAGGGAAATTTTACTTTTTAAAAATTAAAATAAGAATCAAACAAAAGTAAACATATAAAATATGGTGCATTCTCCTTAAAACTAAAACCTGGTGCGAAGGTTTAAAATGTTGGCAAAAAAAAGCAACATCATATATTCTTAATTCCCTTTGCAAAACTTACTGAGAAGAACATGCATGTTGTTCCCTCATAAGTTTCTTGACAGAGGAAATCTTGTTTATATTAGATTTGAATTAAGCAAATTAAGAAAAAAATTATAATCATTATTTCAAATGGTTGTATCTAAACCTTATGAATTATTTTTCAGTTATAGGTATATTGAGATGAATGAATAATCATGAAATTGTTAAATAATTGCTGCTATCATTCCATTGACTTAAGAACCATACCATAATTTTATTTTTTAAAAAATTAATTTCAAAAGGATTTTTTTCAAGCATAGAGTTCACATAGATCTTGAGTGAAATTTTTTTTTTTTTTACTAATGCTTCAATTTTAGTGTATCATATTAGTTTTTAATTTTTATTACCCGAATATTTAAAAAATGAGTACACTATTTTCATGTAATAATGTAACTTGGTATTCACACAATGCTCAAAATACGCTATAATCTTTAGGCCATACAGATTTGTATAAATTAACTTGTTTAAATACATTGTAAATGTATATTGTTTGGATAAGAATAAAGTTTTTCTGTAGACAATTATTGTTCAAGATTTGTTGATGCTCCTGCTTAATCAATTATATATACAGGTCATTAGTTTTGACACGTCTGATAATAAATGACAATACAAGTTAGTGAATGAAAATTTGTCATTATTTCAGCTGCTTTAGGCCTACCTACATCAATGTGAGGTACCAGTACTTTGATTGTGTCATATAACAATTTAAAGCAACATTTTGAAATGAATAGTCTGTAGAATTGACAGTAAATACATTTAAGTGATGGGCTGTGATCTGCATGAATTGAGAGCTGATCATGTATTGAATTTTTGTTTTTGATCTTTACTTCAAGTAAATGTTAATGAGCAATTAATTTTTAATGAATAAATAATTTAAAAATAAATACAAAAGAACCATAAACATCTACTTTAGTTTAATAATTTTTTTTTCATCAGAACAGAATTTCCAATTTTGCATTTTTAAAATAAAATATAATTTATTTAGAGTAGAGTCAGAACACAAAATCACAGACAAGCTTAGGCGCCAACTTACTTTAACTGACATAGAATAAGAGAGCACCTGTTTGCATACAGCTTCAGAACGAGACAGCTGGAGGTCACTTACAAATGAAAATTAATTGCCGAGGGTAGACGGCAAAAAAAACAACAGCAACTGATTCTACCACAGGTGGACAATGGTTATGCCTGTGCTCAGTGTGGCATAATATGTAGGTCACAGCTGGGGCTGAGTAGCCTCTGGAAACATAGCATTCCTCATAAGTCATAGGAATCAAAGACAAGCCTATCATTTTTGTAGCATAGTTTGTAGCTTCTGTAAATGCATGAAATGCCGTCACAAATGACACAAGTCCTCTGTGAGTTTGATGGATTATAAACATCTTACTTCTTTGCCTTATATTAAATGGTCCTTCTCTCTTTTCCTCTAGGTACTTGCGTTTATCTAAATATCATTGATATATCGTAACATGTCATCAAAATAAAAGCTAGAATCTCTGCAACTCGTGTACAAGTCAGAAGTCATCAATAACAGTATTAACACTTGCCATTTAAAAAATAACAATTTAGATTAGTCAAATTAGTGACTGATTATTCGATTCATTTAGGCCTATAAATTTTTTATTTGAATATGTAATGATCCTTTACACTTTGTGACTTAACTAGTATACTTTGGAGTAGACTTGTTGAGCTAAAGTCGGAAGTACACATTGAGTTTTACTGTGATCTACTACTAGGTTACTATATATATAGATGTAGATCTATATATTATAATATATTATATAGAAGTAGAGAGAGTATCTCATCAATAGTCTGTCATATCGTGATCAGTAGGCGGCTGCAGGTTTATAGAACTATTCCATGACAAAAACCCTGGCTAGATTTAGAATTTAGATCTACTGGTCTAGACATCTAGATCTAACTAGAATTAAACTAGAAAACTGAATTAGAGAAGTAGCTTTCTAGATCTAGAATCTATATTATTAATATTAGATCTAGTTGCGTTGAACGCTTAATTTTTGGTTGTTGTTTTTAACAAATGCACATAAAATACATTGTATTTTGGCAATAAAAATACCCAGTTGGTAGTCAAGTAATTCTAATAATTAATTAATGAATGACTATCAATATTTGTTTTAGATCTATCAGATTCATATGACTATGACTTATTATTTATACTTATTTTGTATCATTCGTCCAAGAAAATCTAGCTCTAGATCTATTTCATTTTAGATTAGGCTATAGTTTTTTTTTTTGTTCATTTTATTTAGGCTACAATATTACCGAGATGAACTTTTTCTTTGTTTCCCACGAGACGTGTATGCCTATATATAGCCTAGTCCTTTCGATAATAATAATAAAAAAAACGATTACAAATGCGTAGCTTGGAGTGTCAAAACTGTATTAGGCCTCCTATTTTTTATTTTTATTTCGCGCAATTTAGTATATCGTAACAAATACGCATTTAGCGGAACGGTAGACAGGTCTTCATCCAGATTTAGTGTAAATAAACCAAACACAGAAACACTGAAAGATTGTATTTTCGGAATTTAGATTCTATTTTTTTGAAAAAATGTGGCATTTTATAGGGTGGTCGAAAAAAATAACTTTTGTGAAGATCTCTTATTCGGGAAAATTTTATCTATTATATCAGATTGTCAGAAAATGGATGAAGTTTTTACACATCTAATCAAATAGAGCGTACGAAAGTTTTACACCCATTGCAAGGGACTGACGGAGTAAATCTCTTCTTTGGCATCATCATGGATTTCTCCACATTGCACCATGCGCGAAAATGATGCGCGACGGCACTTCGACTCTCTTTGGCTTTGTAAAAAACTCGAAGCTGGTGTTCCATTATGATTAGACTGCTGTATAAAAAACTTTATTGTTTTGTTGATGTTAAATTTCCTTAGCTTTCTAAGATATATAAGACGTTGGTGAATTTTGGTGTAACGTATTGAGAAAGCAGAAAACATGAAATAGCGCTAAACAAAACCAATTCAATTAGTAAAAATATTTCTAAACACACAGAAAAACTGTTGTTGGTCTAGATTTATAAAAAAAAATTATTACGACTGATCCAAACTAATTGATAGGCTACAATTACACTCCGTATAAGCTTTTTTAAAAAGTATTTTTTAATTTTATTTTCTTGTTAATACCGTTATTTCGGAGGTTTTTGTGTGTGTGTTGTTGTTGTTTTTTCAGGCGAGCGCCATTGAAGGATTAAAACCTGATATCGGTATATAGGCCTACTAAAAATAAGCTTTTTTGTCATGATCGAAGATCGAGCAAAATCTCATTTCCTATTTTACACATGGTCATCCAAGATTAGAAGCATGTTGATGACATGTAGGCCTACACGTAGGTCTTTAGATTGTAGTAAATGGTTATGTACAACTGCATCTATAGAAAAGTATCTAGTTTGTAGTTTGGCGTTGGTTCTTGTTCTCAATTTTATTCTAATTATAATAAGGCTTTATCCTCGAATCCGAAAAGAAAGGAGGATTGCAGTATTTCACGCGGGTATGGCCTATTAATTTCTAGCTATGATCTACTTAGTTTACCACACCTATCACACGCAGGTGGTCGGTTTAAGTTCTCTTTTCGCCGTGTACCCTTCCTCGGCAGTAGATATAAATGTGTATTCCATGGCCTTTGTAGAGGTCTTCAGTTGTTCAGAAGTCGCCTGCTGCGCTCTTTTGTCAGTTATAGCTAATTTATACAAAGCAGGTCTCTGTGGGCTTTTGAGGAAACCTCTGTCACGCTGAACATCTTTCAGATCACTTTAAAAAAAAAACACTTTTGACATACGGTCGTTCCCCATACAGGATATATGCCATGCCCATAGCAGCTATCGAAAAATAAACAGTCAGTCTATATCGGCATTCGCGAGGACATCCGCTATTTGTAGAGCGGTCTTGCCTTCGTATGCGATGGTGCGCGGACACTCGTTCAAGAAGCTATACCAATAATTGCTAAGTGTACCCAAGTCTCAGATTCAGATTGATAGAAGAGAACCAGTGCCTATAAAATTAAATGTATTCGTATAGCCTACCAACGAAATCACATAAGCAAGCAAAATACATCCAGCTCGCGTTCAACGAATTTGCGTACGCTGCCGCCTCTTTTGGTTTAACTATAAACCTCGGTAAAACGGAAATCATGTTCCAGAAGTCACGCAATAAAAGCTACTCCTGCCCCAAAGATCACCCCAATATTTTGCTAGTCGATAGTAAATCTATAAGAGATCTGAATGTTTATCGGCTTTTTGTTGGGAAACTACTATCTACTGTAGATGGCTCGTAAAGTTAATTTGATAGTGATTTTGTACTTAGTAAAATGTAAATAAAATGCAAGACGAATTTCTTTTCTAATACAAAATCTTAATTTTCACGTATTATCCTTATCACAACCCAAATTAGGCCCCGCGCAATCCATTTCGCATAGGGCCCCGCAACCTGTAGGACGGCCCTGAAAGCATAGTATCAAATCATGCATTGCCTTTAAGGGAGGTTGATAAGCGTCTTATCAGGGTTAGTCGTGCTTTTGGAAGCCTTCAAGCGAGAGTGTGGCGAAATAAATCGCTCCGCCTGCCTACAAAAATCAGTGTGGACAAAGCAGTGGTTCCCTCAACTCCTCTATGTGGATCTGAGACATTGGTACTTTACAGAAAGCTACTAGGACTTCTTGAACACCTTCACCAAAGATGTTTACATCCCATCATGGACACAGGGTGGCAAGACTGCACTACAAACAGCTTCTTATAGTCCGATAGTCACACTGGGCATGGCACGTAGGCTATCTTGTATGGGGGACGAACATAAGCCAAAGGCAATCTTTTTTAATGATCTGAAAGGTGGTCGGCGTAACACAGGTGCCTCACAGAAACGAATACTAATGCAATGTTTTTAAGTTTCTTAGGAAAAAAATGCGCCGTTTTACTTTGTTACAAAGTGCATGTTTTACCCAATAATTTAGAGATTTTGCATCACTTGATGTTTCGTACTAAATTCATAATGAATATACTAATTGCAATATTAAACGTCTGAACCATTTGAGAAGTTACATTGCAAAGACTTTCTTCCAAGCCAAAAAAAGGCCAATAGTTTTACGCAAAAGATTCAAATGATTCAATGTAAAGCACGACATGAGCTGTGTTTTTTTTTCTATAGGCCGACTGTTGGGGGACTTAATAGACTTTCTATTTAATCGCCATGTACAATTATATTTAAAACTAACAGAATACAAAAGCAACTTTTCAGTTTGGTAAACAATGATGTGTCCTGGACCCGACTCCCTTTGGAATACTCTTTTCACTGCGAGAAGGAAGAAAAAGACTGCTAATCCACCCAAGGTATCTATCTCCATTCCAGATTTGATGGCAAACTTCTCAATATTGCCAGACTGAGGGCTAAAATCAGAACCACCCTCGTAAGAGATATGCTATTCGCGGACAATGTAGCGGTAGTGGCACACTCACAAGAGGAGCTTTGAGTCACTAATGTCCCGCTTCTCTCAGGCCTGTAGAGTATGGTCTAACCATCAGCACGAAGAAAACAAATGTTATGGGGCCACCTGCTACAGCACCATCCCCCATCCTCAATGACGATAAAAAGCTGAATGCCGTAAATGAATTCTGCTACATTGGATCTACAATTCAAGACGACCAAGAAGAGGAGATTTAAAAAAAAAAACGCATAGGGAAGCTGCTTCGACCTTCGCTAGACTCAGACCAGTGGCGTAGCTACCAATGTGCGGGTGGTGCGGGCCGCACAGGGCACCAAGTGGAGAGGGGCACCAAAATTTCCCCAGTGTGTATTAATTTCCTATTTCCCTGAGCGTTTCAGTAAAAACGACTAATTGTATGGACACGAACAAACATAAACTACTGTATTTTAAACATGAACTAACGATTTATAAACTAGTCATGTCGCTATTTTGTTTCATCTCCTTGACTATTTCTTCCATACAATGTAAGTTATAGAACAGTTTGAATCTAATTTACTAGATTTCGGACACACGGTACATGTTGTTACTACACTGATCAATGCTCTGTAATATCAAGAAGAAGAAGAAGATAGGCCAACCTTTTTTTACTTCATTGTTTAGTCCACTGGTTTAATCTAGATATTGAGTTTACAAATATATTTCTAAACTCTTGCTCTAAACAATTGTCTTAGTTTATTCATTTCTTTATGATTCTTTATAGTTTAATTTTGGAAATAATTCTATTGTAATGTCAATATTTTTAAATAAGCTAACCTTTGTTTTCTACGAGTTTTTTTTAACTAACTAATTAATTGTAATACTGTAACGTAAACAAAATGATGAACAGTGCTCAAGACTGACTAGTCTGGCTGGCGCCTCAAAACCCTTTTAAGCTCAGACGGAGAAATCGGCATCTCTGGTTCTGTCCGGTCTGTGTAGTCTATAAGGGCCCCATACCCAGATCTATCGGGGTCCCTCATTACCGACCCAACGGTATTACAGAAAATGGTATCTGATGGGTAGGACTTTAGTGTGACAATGTCATCCGCATAAAGCAGTTTCTTTGACCGCACTGAGGTGCGTTTCTTAAATTTCTTAAGTCTAAAGAAGCATCGAGACAATTTCAAGTCACACCATTGCCAGAGTCCACCGACTATAGGCGAGCTGTTATTGGATTGAATTAACTGAACAATTAAAAGCAACAAAGCAAGATGAGACGGTTATCATTGAATCCAGAAAACAATGATGAGGCCGACATCCTGAAAAGAAGAAAATACTTCAATACCGCAGGTTCTATAGACTAAAGGACAGCACACAAGCATGTCTTATTTATACTGAAGAAGATGAACCATCAGACAGTGTAAACAATACAGAAAGCAGGATAATAAACTCTAGACTGAACGACATTGGAGATTGGCCTGATGTCACAGATAATATTCGCATACACCTTGTCACTCAAGGATCTGAAACAGTTCAGCGTATGGACAGTCAATTCAGACAGGCAGATAGACATCAAGAATCAGCAAAAGGAAAGGCTAGAAAGCTTTCAAAGGGTTTGTTTTTCCGGCAAATGTCAAACGGCGAGAAAGTTCTTAGAAAGTGGATGTGTTATTCGCCAAAAAAAAAGAATCCTTATTTTGCTTCCCCTGCATACTTTTCTCAACAAGATCTGTCAAAGACTCATTTTCATGCTAAATGTACCCAAGTCCTGGATAATATCATAATGACACATACAACGATAAAATAAGATTCAGAATGCCACTTTACCGACATATAAACATCTTTAATTCCATTATTTTCACTCTCATACAGCAAAAATAGTTAGAGTCTCTACACTTAGACTATATATCCAAAAAACCAACCGTCCTGCACTAGGAACAAAAAACACACCCCTTATCATGAGTTACATTATGTTTTTCAAAACATCTCACCAAATAAAACACAACCCAAAACAATAACAGTTTTGAAACCAACAACCTGGATTGCCCCCCTTCTCCTCTACAGTAAACAGGAGACCCAGGCTGACCAGAACTCAGTCCTGACATTTCTCCCCCCTCTAATTTTTGTCTGTTTCTGGGTTCGTTTAAAACAGACAAACTTCCAATAAAGAGATTTTCCAAACGTACATATATAAACAAGCAAATAAAAGTAATCTTGGTACTAAAACATAGCCTACAGTTTGTAAAAAAAAAAACACACAAAAAAAAAAGATGTATCCACATGAAATGTCAATACTATACACAACCTGCTAGGCAATAATAATTATATGTAAACAAAAAAATTAGTCAGTGAACAAGCATATTTTCCGAAATGTAAATGTTATATACAACATACTAAGCAATTATAATTATATTTATATATATATATATACATATCAACATGTAAACAAAAAATATTGTGCAAACATATATTCTACCTTTTGTAGAAGGCGGTTAATTACATATCCCCAATCCTAGCAAACAAATAACTTTGAAATGAATAAATATTAAATGTCAGTTATCTGTAATCAATGTCATGTTGGTCTATTCTGTTAGTCTAGATAGAAAGTCAGCAATTACATTTAGTTTGCCCTTTAGATGTTCTACATTAAAGTTAAATGATTGTAATAATAGAGCCCAACGACAAATTCTATTATTCCCATATGTTGCGCTCTTCAAAAAGGCCAGTGGTCTATGGTCACACTGAATTGTGAATTTAGCGCCATATAAGTATCTGGACAAGCGTTGCACCCCCCAAACAATGGCAAGGCATTCTCTCTCTATTACAGAATACCGTTGTTCTCTGGGCAACAGTTTTCTGCTCAAGAACTTAACAGGATGGAATATTCCTTTTACTTCCTGCAAAAGGCAACATGATATGGCTATGTCCGACGCGTCTGTTTGCACAATAAATGGTCTATTAACGTCTGGTAATTTCAGTATAGGATCCCGTGTCATGCACATTTGAATTTTTCTTAATGCCCGGTCACATTCTGGAGTCCAATTGACCCTCGGCGGTGTCCCTTTTTTTAACAATCCAGTAATTGGAAATACTATTTCCGCGAACGCTGGTATAAATCTGCTATAAAAATTAGCAATACCTAGCAAACATCGAACCTCTTTTTTCGTTTTTGGTGCTTTTATATTTAATACCTTGTCTCTGTTATTGGGTTCTGGGTATATGTTTCCTTCACCTACAATATTACCCAAGAAAGTTATTTTAGGATACGCGATTTCAAGTTTGCTTGGCTTGATAGTAAACCCATATTCTTTTAGCCTGGACAACACTTTCTCTAGTGCTATTAAGTGTGATGACCAGTCATGCCCGAATACACAAATGTCATCAAAATAAAACACAACATTTTCCAGTCCTTTAAGAATGGTCCTAATAGTCCGATTAAAAAAACTAGGAGAATTAATCAGACCAAACGGTAGATATTTAAATTGAAAGTGACCACTTGGTACCCTGAATGCAGTGTACTTCCTACTATTCTCTTCTATTGGTATTTGCCAGAAGCCTTTTGTTAGATCTATCTTTGTAAAAAATTTGGCACTATTAAGTTGTAGGAAAAGATCTTCTTGGTCTGGAATAGCCTCCGCGTCAAATTTGGTAACCGCGTTTAATTTCCGAAAATCTATGCAAGTACGTACTGTTGAATCTTTTTTCTTAACCAAAACGACAGGAAATGCATAGGGCGATTGAGACTCTTCAATAATGTCCATTTGAATCATGTTCTCTATCTCCTTGTCTAAGACATCTCTCATATGAATAGGAACTGCGTATGGCCTCAGTGTAATAGGCTTTTCTGTTGTGAGCTCAATGTTGAATGATTTAACCTTCGCTTTACCCGGTATATCAGTAATTATATCTTTATACTTCTCAACTAGCGTCTGAATCTGTTCCCTTTGGAATTCGGTTAATTCAGTATTGATACTAATATGTTCCCTGGAATTTGTACTCTCAAGAGTAGGTAACTCAGTAACTTCATCCTCTTGGTTATCATCTTCCTGGTCGGTTACAAGGGACGCTATGCACGCATGTAATAATTCTTCCCCTTGACCCCCATACAAGACATGAGACGCACTTCCCGAGAGTTGTAGATCACTATTTTCCTTACCCGTACATTCCGTGTTGTTTTTTTCATGATATTTTACTAATCTGTTAACATGAAGGATTTTTACTTGATTGCCTTTCTTTATTTTTACATTAAACTTGTTAATTCTTTTTTCTACTTTATAAGGCCCCTCCCAGTGCAAGGCTAACTTATTCTGTCTCTGTGGTTTCAGTAAAAGCACAGAATCACCTGTTTGAATATCTTTTTCTTTGCTATTTCTATCATAATACCTTTTATAATTTTCCTTACGTTTTGAGCTATTATTCTGAGCTATTTGACAAGCCACAGCCAGCCTACTTTTTAGGTCTAATAAATAGTCAAACACATTCTTTATTTCTGGTTCTACCTGTTGATTAGTAAAAAGATCTTTTAGAATTGACATAGGCCCCCTGACTTTCCTTCCATACAACATTTCATAAGGGGAAATGTTAGTAGACTCATTTGGTACCTCTCTGTACGCAAACAGAAGTGCGTTTATAGCTCTATCCCAATTCTTAGGTTCTGCTTCGGCCGTCTTTCTCAGCATGCACTTCAAAGTCCCGTTAAAGCGTTCTACGCCCCCATTTGACATGGCGTGAAATGGTGTTGATTTAACAATCTTTATTTTAAAAAACTGACATATTTCTTTGTATAATTCGGATCTGAATTGAGATCCATTGTCAGAGAGTATCTGTTCCGGGAATCCTATTCTAGTAAAAATAGCACTTAGAGCTTCTATTACTACTGGTGTTGTTGTATTAGGTAGTGGTACAGCTTCCGGCCATCTTGTTGCCAAATCAACCAACGTTAAAATGAATCTATTCTTCCGATCTGTCATTTGGAGTGGTCCGATGATATCAATAGCAACTTTAGCAAATGGAGTGGAAATAATATTCATGCGCCCTAGTTCTACCTTTCCAGCTTTTCCTGGGTGTCTACCTCTTTGACAAAGGTCACAACATTTAATGTATGTTTTTATATCTTTATCTACCCCAGGCCAAAAGAAATGCGAATATACCCGATATCTGGTTCTATTTATAGACATATGTCCAGCTAAAGGTGTAGAGTGTGCTATTTCTAATATTAGTTCACGTCTATTCGTAGGGATTACAAGTTGTCGTTCTATTACCCCAGGGGTATCTTTTCTCTCAAATTCTTTGTAAAGTAGACCTTCTTCCACTATAAATGATACCAATCCCTTTTTCTTATCTTCGACCGTTCCTGCTTTCGCCTTTTCCCATAATCTAACTAACGAACTATCATTTCTTTGATCCTCTCTAAAATCACTGTCCAATTCCATCCACTTACTTAGACCAATCCTGTCATTATCTTCCGATTTGACCCTATTGTCTTCTGCTTTCGCCATGGCCCTAGTAACAGCATTCCCATATAAAAATGCTTTAGCCTGATCAACATTTCCAATAATAATATCTGCTATTGGGTCCTTGAACATGGCCGCTACAAAGACTCCTTTTAAAAATGGAGTATCAATGTCTATCCAAGCAAGTGGATACTGAAAAGTTTGTCCATCTATTAATTTTAAAGTGAAAAACCCATCTATCTTCTGACTTTCTTCTATCAAACTTTCTCGGACCCCAATTATGCTCGCCCCTGTATCTCGTAGGACAGATACCCTTCGATCTCCTAAAAATCCCTCAACTATTTTCAATCCACCAACTGATTTATCTTTATAATCTAGAAAATTATATGTATCAGTGTGACATGCAAATAATCCCACTTGTTGCCCCCTTTCTGGTAATACTCTTAGTCATTGCTGTGTTGGCCCTCTATTCTCATTTATCTTTACCCGACACCATCGAGCAATGTGTCCGCCCTTTCCACATCTATAGCATATCACTTGTGTACCCTCTGTGTTTATATTATTCGGGCGACGACTGTTAGATTGATCAGTGGCACCAAAAGCTACATATGGGATATCGTTACTAGTTACTTTGTTACTTCCCTTTACAATATGTGTGGAGCCTTTCGTGGCATCTCTAAATTGATCAATACAGTCTAAGACCTCTTGGGCTGAAGTAGGCTTTCGTAGCAAAATATCTTTCAGGGCCTCAGAAGATAGCACACTGTAAAGTCTGTCTCTCATTATAAGGTCAATTATACCGTCTACTGTCATTGGGGTTTGTGATGTTTTAAGCCAGTTGTCAAATGTCCTTTTCAAATGGACATAAAAATCTTTCATATCGTCCGTCTTTGGGGAAAGTTCATGCCACAGTGTTCGACAGGCTTCTTCTGTGAGTTGGGCTTGTTTTAGGAGCTCCCCCTTAACAAAATCATAGTCAGTGTTATGTATCAGTTTTGTTTGTATCATAAACAATTTTAGTTTTTCATTTAACTTGTGAGTGAGGACAAGTGGCCATCTTGTCTTGGGTATGTCGTTAGCAGTAGCAGTCGTTTCGAACAGTTCTAAGTAGAATAACAAGTCCTCGTTGTCTGTCATGCATTTTAGGTTTTTGTCTAACTGTTTATTCTGTTGTGGGTTGTCGTTAACTGTCATGTCTTTCTTATCCATTTCATGTTGTCTTGCTAGTTGTTTGTCCTCCATCTCTCTTATATGTCTTCTCTCCTCCGCTTCCCTTGTCAGTCTATCTGAGTCAATTTTCTGTTGGGCCTCTATAAATTTCTTTAACGTTTTGCCCTTAAACCCCAACATCTGAGCCTGGGCTACTATCTCCTCAAATGGACGAGGTATAAACTCTGACATTTTCCTAGAGCAGTGTCCTTTATTACAATATTACCTCACAAAATGATATACATACAAAAAAAATTAAAGCAAAATTAAAATAATACTAATACCTCTGTTCCTACTTATGTTGTTCAACTGGTACTCCAACAGGTTAAAGACAATTGTCCAAGGTTATCCAATAATGTGATTTCTCTTAGTCTATTTCAGGTAGATAATCCAACAGGTAATCCCAACATGGCTTTATACCTACGCGCGGTATCGGTACTTGGAATGTATCACAAAAGTTAAATTCATATAAGTATTATATCCAGCAGTAGCTTCTTCAGTATAATCCAAATAGAATGTACCACAAAAGTTAAATTCATATAAGTATGAGATCTAGCAGCAGCTTCTTCAGTATAATTTAAGGAATGAGCGTATTGGTAATCCAATTATAAGGAACGAAATTGGCCATGCATATACACTTATGTTTAGACGTACGAAGGGGTGCTACTATTACTTGCTAATAGTGAACACATTCGGCATGTTAAATCATTATTATTAGATAGTAACAGCCTAAAATACAGACGACGAGTTTCCGCTCCTTATGGACTTGAACTCTTTCATTAGTACACACTTGGAGATATGCTCTGTCTGGGTGCAGCAGATACTTCAGGTTACTGTACTCAGATATGCGCTGTCTGGGTGCAGCAGATACTTCAGGTTACTGTACTCAGAGATATGCGTTGTCTGGGTGCAGCAGATGCTTCAGGTTACTGTACTCAGAGATATGCGTTGTCTGGGTGCAGCAGATACTTCAGGTTACTGCACTCAGAGATATGCGTTGTCTGGGTGCAGCAGATACTTCAGGTTACTGTACTCAGAGATATGCATTGTCTGGGTGCAGCAGATACTTCAGGTTACTGTACTCAGAGATATGCGTTGTCTGGGTGCAGTAGATACTTCAGGTTGCAGTACTCAGAGATATGCGTTGTCTGGGTGCAGTAGATACCTCAGGTTGCAGTACTCAGAGATATATGCTGTCTGGATACAGCAGATACTTCACTGGAGATTGATGCATCCATCGCATGTAGTTGTTTTGGACAGGCCCCCAAAATGTCAAAGACTCATTTTCATGCTAAATGTACCCAAGTCCTGGATAATATCATAATGACACATACAACGATAAAATAAGATTCAGAATGCCACTTTACCGACATATAAACATCTTTAATTCCATTATTTTCACTCTCATACAGCAAAAATAGTTAGAGTCTCTACACTTAGACTATATATCCAAAAAACCAACCGTCCTGCACTAGGAACAAAAAACACACCCCTTATCATGAGTTACATTATGTTTTTCAAAACATCTCACCAAATAAAACACAACCCAAAACAATAACAGTTTTGAAACCAACAACCTGGATTGCCCCCCTTCTCCTCTACAGTAAACAGGAGACCCAGGCTGACCAGAACTCAGTCCTGACAAGATCAAGTACCAAATCTTCATTTAAATCCAAAGAGGGATTCAATGAGTGGTGGAGGTTATCCCCGAAAATAGAAAAACATGAGACCAGCAGAGCTCACATTCAGTCATCGCTTGCTTGGAGGGAACTTGAAGTTCGCCTGAGAGTAGGGAACAATATTGACAACAAGGCCCAAGATTTGATTATACAAGAAACGAAAACCTGGAGAGTTAGTAAAATTACTATCAAAGCACGATCCACTCTTGAGGGAGCATGTGCTTCGAACTAAGTTTTGTTCCAGACCGAATACATACATGTCTCCACAAATACAAAATGAATTTATTACAATATTGGGGGATCACGCTAAAAAACAAAGTAAAACAAGCCAAACATTTCTCTATTATTTTTGACAGTACATCTGACATCTCAAAGCTGGATCAAACTTCCCAAATTTTACGGTATGTTGTCATGGAGAATGACGGGGTGCAGGTTCATGAGTCTTTTATTGACTTCATCGACACAAAGAACACGCATGCTGCTGGAATCGCTGAGATGATTCTGGAGAAACTGCGTTCGGATGGCTTAGACATAATGGACTGCAGGGGTCAAGGCTATGATAATGCTGCGGTCATGAAAGGTCATTACGGTCATGAAAGAATTAACAATATTTGATTAATGAATACATATTATTTTGAACAAAAAAGTAAGGTTTTGCAACGTTATTAATTAGTTAGTTGTTGTTTTTTTTTTTTTTTTTTGGGGGGGGGGGCATCAAGATGAGGTACCGCACCAGGCATCATATACTCTAGCTACGCCACTGACTCAGACCAAGAGTTTGGGAAAACCAGAAGCTCACTACAAGAACCGTAATGGAGGTCTACAAGGAATGCGTTCTGAGCATGCTAATGTACGTCACTGAGTCGTGGACTACCTACGCAGAGCAAGAGAAAACTAAACTCATTCCACTTGCGCTGTCTCCGAAGGATCTTGAAAATCACACAGCAAGAAAGCGTGTGCAATACTGAGATCCTTACGCGAAATGGTCTTCCCAGCACCTTTACAGTCATGTTCGTCAGATGGAGGACAACCGCATCCCGAAAGTCATTCTTTACGGGCAACTCGCCTCTGGCTCAAGAAAAACTGGTTGCCACCACCTCCGTTACGTGGATGTAGGGGGAAAGTGGGATAACATGAGATGGTGGGTAATATGAGCATTTGTGGTAGGCCTATTTTTTCATAGGTCGGTTTTATATAAAATCTGGCGAAGTGGAAACGAGGCTTAAGCTAAGAAACAACATTCGCAATTTAAATTCACGTTATGGTTTGCAAGATTAGGATAATAAAATGTTTTAGAAAGTTTGGTGGTTCTCTTTACATTGCGTCGCATTTTTTTTAAGGATGTCTAAATGCAGAAAATGTAAGCTATCCTATTTTATTTGGTATATAGAATACATAAGCAAATATTAAGCATAAAACAGTCAAAAATTCTGATCAGCGCAGCGATATGGTTGTAATAACAAACTTTTCAGTGTACTACCCTGAGGGTAATATGGGATACCAAGTTTGGGGTAAAATAGGGTCCGATGTTTTTTTTTGCTAACATTAAATCTAGGTCATATCAGGTGGTAGATGTTCAAGCAGAAGATAAAACCAACATAATCACCTCGTATAAAAGCTGACCTATTAATTAAAATGAAGACAATTTCTTCTCATAACTCCGGTGTGCGCATGCTTCACATTACAGTTACTTATTTAATTGTCTACTAAATATAGAATATTTAAAAAATAATATAATTTTTTGTGATGTTTTAAAATGTTTGTTTTGTTTCCTTGGTATGCAGAATTATATTTTGTTTGTATTTTTGTAGATTCCTGGCATTTCATATACATATTCCTGTGGAGTAATTTGGGATACTAACCCGATTTTATTCCTATAACTCAAGAAGTAATGTTTCAATCTATCTGATCTTTAGTAAAAAGGTTATTTCATATACACATAATCCATTGTATGTTGGCAAAAATGTAGCAATTATAGGTTTTATAACTCTTTAAAAAATTAAAGTTAAGTACCGGTATCTCATATTACTCCACTTTTCCCTAATAAAACGGGACCTAACTCAGCTCTGGAAGAAAAGCGCGCCATACGAAAAATGACCGTCTAAGCGAAAGCCACTTTAAACTGCGATTTATGTGGGTGGAGAATCGTTCTACGACTGAAGGAGGCCTACCCGATCGTTTATTTTCGTAACTGCACAAATATTCCCAAAATGAATTCAACCGAGCGAGGCTCAGTCACCTGGTATTGAAATTAAATTTGCCAACAATCTTTTCCTATCGTGGGTGGGCCGCATTAAAAAAAAAATTGGAACATTGGGGGGGGGGGGGGGGGGGGTGTTTTCCCGCATAAATATAGGCCTATATATACATATATAATATGTATTTAAATACGCTAGTTAACTGCGTATGTCTTTTAATTCACATCTATAAGTACCGGCAGTATTCATTCCATTTTTTGTATACCGTAATTTCAATTGAAGAATTTCACTAGTTAGCAATTTCTGAAACTAATTTCGCGATTAATATTTTTTTAAAAATTATCCTTTTACATCACATTTCAAGTTATACTTGATGTGATGCATTTATAACTGTTTACACTCGTGCATAATATTCCGGAACAATGGGCCTAGCTTACTAGCTGTTATATGCCCGAGATCGCTGTCAAATTTTTCAGCATCGAGATGTTCTTACACTTGTTTAGATGAATGTGGACCCAAATGTGAAATTTTAGCAGTTTTTTTTTAAAGGTGTGGAAATAAAAGATTCAGAACCTATAACCCCCCCGCGGCAGAACAGACTTGAACTTCTCTTTCAGGTCATAATTTGCTTTGAGGTATGTCATGTCCTCTCGAGTTGAATCAGCTTCTGCACTAGATAGTGAGCTGGTGGCAATGCAAAATGGGTCCAAGTTCTTGTCTTAAAAGTTTGTACTTTTCAAATAAACAATAATTTACTAGAAATAGTTGCACCTTAGGAAAGGAAAATAGCAAACCCTGTTTTCACCTGCTTGCCTGGAGAAACGGGACACCTTCGATAACATTTAACATGCACATTTATAATTCATGCGCAAAAACCCATTGCATTAGTCTCGATGAAAAACGAAATAATTCTTCTACTCTTCATTGGAGATATTAGTACAAAGTCAAGAAACATTTCCTCCTTGAGATCCAAGATTCTTCTCAATACCGGTACCTTGCACATGCTAAGCCAGCGAGTGGTTAAAGACCCCTTGTTTAAGACAAAGACTGCTTTATTGATCCATATGGAAATTTGTTGTGATTACAAGGACTCATATAAAGACAACACAATAGAAACATACACAATTCATTCAGCGATTACACACAGGAATCTTGGTCATTTTCATGTTTTCTGATGAACGGCTGGCCACTGAGGCTTTTGGGTCAAATATGTTAAGTCAATGTAGTATCGGTGGGTAACAAAAAAAAAAAAAAATCTTCACATTTATAAAGTTGGTGCACAGCCCAGTACACAAGTGAGCCAAAAGTTACTATAGGCCTATTGATTTTCCAACTCTTTACCTAATCCAAAGAAAACCTGAATCCAGTATGTCATTCCCCATGAAGGGGTGTTAAACAAACAAGTTTTCACTGCGTGGATTTTAAGGTTAGTTATAGTACCCAGTACCATTCTTGGAATACCCAGTTTGTAAGTTAATATAGGAAAATGTTTAAAATTCACTGAATGTTTATGGTAGAATATAGGTATACTTTTAGATGACCTTGGTAACCTTGCATGTGTGTGTGTGTGTAATAGTTCTGTGCACATTGTGTATGTATTAGCATTGCATCAGAACTTTAAAATGAGCTTCTTGAGTGACTTGTTTCTACAAGAATGGACAAAACAAGGCAGAAAAGTTCACATTTATTTGATATCAATTAGCTGGTCCTTTGTTTACTTGGGAAAGAACTCAGCTAATAATAAAATAAAAAAAATATATATTTTAAAATTTGAAACCAACTAGATCATAACAAATAACAGACAATGCTACTGTTGCTAACATGTAAGTTTAAGAATTTCACCAATTCACCAAACTACTCAGGGGTTGCTTTCAAAACTGTAAGGAACTGATTACCCACGTTGGAGACACAAAACAAGTCAACAATTTAGTTTCATACTGGTTAAAAAGACATGCAATAAGTAAGAGGATTTACCAACCTGTTAAAATACTATCTTTTGTTTAATCATCACATTCTTAACACAATAAGTGCATATGAGAGAGAAATGGCTAACAATGTAATGAATAAAACAAACACGACAACTACAAAGAGCTGACCCATGGTTAAGTTACACCATATTATTTTAAAGGACTTGCTTTAATATCTTGAATAGCTGACTCATATAATTTTAACAATTGAAATATGTTAACCTTGTTTTTGTTCCATTTTGATTACACACATAAAATCCAAAACTAATACAGTACTAAGTGAGAAAAAAATTACTGGTACTAATGACCTATTTAACCTTGTCCCAAGACACAAACACTGGGCAATAAGTGCCAGACACATATAAAGACACTAATGTAAATTCCATATAAGTGAGCACTAGCAAAATTAATGTCCGGCAGTATGTATGCCTGCGTAGGGAAACAAAAAAAAAAAAAAAAAAAACAACAACAACAAACACCTAAAACAGATAGTGTACGTATACAAACATATCTTCAGAACAAAAACATACTTCAATTCTGCCCTGATTGTACAAAATGTGTATTAAAAAATGTATTTATATAGTTAATCTAAATGATTGATTTTAGAGAGGTATGACAAAATTCCTTCTCCTAATTTTTGTTTGGGTAGTTAATTCATGGCCTATTAAGAATAAATAATAATAAAAAAAAAAGTTCATGAAATACTTGTAAAAACAATTGACATTGAGTGAAAACATATATACAGGCATTTTGTTTTATTGTACAATGAGAACAACTTTTTTTTTAATATTCTTAACACCCTAGAATTGTTTATTTTCTTTGAAAAACAAAACAGCCTAAAGACATGAAGGAAAAAGCCATTTCATGTCATGACCATGTCCTTCAATAATCAACAAAACAGTTTTGCTCTCACTGAAAACAGCAAGCCAATCCTGTTATTGTTGATGATGAAATAGAATATGGAGGCCGCCATACTGGGGGACATGATTATGACAGGCCAGGGCCTTTCCATTTCCAATAACTCATGACTTTGTTATCACTACTATAATATACACGTTCCTTAAAAAAAAACTTGTAGGTTGTACACAGCACGTGATGCAATTAAGACGTAATAAATCCAGTTTGAGAAAACAAGTTATTGCCAAAATGATCTCCTTTAGAAACTATTTCCACAGAATCACTTTAGTAAATAGCCGAAATAAATAAGAATAATAAAAAAAAACTAGCTTACTCCATGGATTAACAAGTCTCTGTTGCTAGTCATGACGAATCAGATCAAGTTAATTTTTGTTTAATACAATTATAGTCCTCATGAATGTCAATTTATTTGTCAACAAAGATATTTCTTTACATTTTGCCTTTAGCTTTCTGATTCCCCCTAGGTGGTGTGACTGGTCGTCCTGCATTTAATCCCCCATATGGAAACTTTTTCTTATCTGCAGGTTTCAAAATCTGAAAAAAAAAACAAACAAACAACAAAAAACAGTGAAATGGATGAACTGGCAGATATGTTCCCAACAACAACCACTAATAAAACATTAACAGTTTAACTCTTTCAGTGCAAATTATTTTGATAAAAAAAAAAAGGAATTTTCCGGATTTAACACAAATTTTCACCTAGGGTAGAGTTACTAAACCTAACACAACTTTTTAATTTTATTAAATAATCTGACATTTAATTTTATTTTAACCCACGAAGCGTCATTAAGTAACTTTCGGTGGCGTCATGGCAATTTTAGCAATTTTTATACATGTTACAAAATGGAAGAAAACTGCAATAAAATGAAGTTGGATAGCTATATAACTATATATATTTTGAAAGGTAATTGGACAAGGAATAAGAATTTTCATATATTGATTTGATTTTTGGATTTGAGGCACATCGGCACAATTTAGGCCATGTCGTGCCTGCAGTCCCTTAAGGACTACTCTCTCTCTAAACAACAAGGGCCAGATTCTATACAGTCATATAATTAAAATCAAGGTCTATTCACAGTTAAAATAGTAAAGGTAGTAAAAATTTAAATATTTGGTAAAAATCTAATGTAAATAGTGCATGTTCACAAATTCAGAAATCAGATCTTCGTAGATAGCCCCACTTCCAGAATAAAGCCCAGTACCTTCCCAGGGTCGACATTATTAAATAGTGTTTTTAGATTAGTGGCTCTAAAATATTTCGCCCTGACATCCTGGTATCTGGGGCAATCAACGAGGATATGTTCCACGGTGAGGCGAGAGTCACAGTACTCGCAAAGTGGGGGCTCCTCTCTCTTCAGTACAAAAGAGTGCGTGATGTAGGTGTGGCCAATCCTAAGTCTGGACATGGTTGTGCTACCACGCCTTGTCAGACCCTTAGATGTGGGCCGCCACCTGACATCCGCCACAATCTGCCTGAGTTTACTGTGAGTCTCAGCCTCCCATCGGTTCTGCCACTCTCGATAGGTGGCAGAGGCAATACTTTGTCTCAGGTCCGAGTAGGGAATTTGGGTTCCTGACACCGCATGATTTAGGGCTCTCTTTGCTTCTCTGTCTGCGGCTTCGTTTCCCTCAATGCCAACATGGGAGGGGACCCAGATGAAGGTGACATCCCTATTCATATATTGATGACATCTAATTAATAAAGTTGACCTTGACCTTGGCCCAATTAACATACAATGTTTTTTTACAACCATTAGTAAGTGGTTTAAAGACCTCTGTAAGAAACAGACTTATCAGTATAGCAATAATTGTGATATAATCAGATAGCCCATTCAATTTCCTTTACAAAAATATAAAGTTTTATATGTTTTGAACAAACAGATTTTTTTTTATGGCCATTTTAGTAAATCGACCATGCTTACAACAAAAACAAAAAATGAAAAAAAAACTGTTAAATTTTTTTCTTCCTTTTTTTTTGAAATATTTATTAACTTCATTTAGAAAGTAATATTTAAACAAATAAGAAATGAAATAAAATTAAAAATAAACAATAGAAATGTCAGTTTTTGTTTTTCTTTCTATGGAGTCCTTGATTTGTTTCATGCACTAGGTGAGGCAAACAATTTTCATGACATCCGACTCTACAGGCTGGGCACCAATGCCTAGACCTTTTTCGACCTAGACTGCTGGATCTGTTGCTGACCCTGCTACTGCATACAAAACAGTCCCTTTCTTTTTTTCCTTCTAGCAAAACAAGGTTATGGTATACCACTTGTGGTGGTAGAACAACACACACATTAGCCGAGCTATTCAAGTTCTCAATAATGGAAGTGAGGAAAGTTTTTCTGTTCATCTTCTGAGAAGCAGGCACACTTTTGTTGAATATAATCCATGAATTCAGAACACAAATGTCCAATAAATTTTGAAAGATTTTCTTCCAGTATCTTCGTGTAGAGCGTTCTGAGGCGTAATGGTAAATTTTTTTGTCACTCATGTCGACACCTCCCATGTAAGAGTTGTAGTCAAAAATCATTGTTGGCTTCACTAGTGTCTTTTGACGAATATTTTTCTCTGAAATGGTGGCATTGTGAGCAGTGCTGAGAAGAAGGACAGGTTTAGTTTGTGATTTCTTCTCCCTAAAAGAGACAACAAGCATCTCTCCTTTTCTCCAGAACTTTGACATTCCAACAGGCAGTTTTTGACGACAACCAATTGGAAGAAACTTTGAATTGGCTCTTACTGTGCCAGTTAGAAGAGTTTTTTTTTCAAGCAAGAATTCTGCAAGGGGAACCTTGGTATAGAAATTATCAGTATGCAGGATGAAACCCTTGTTGAGTAACTGGCTTTTTTCCATGAGTGTTTTCACCACACCAAACGCTTGCCCTTCTTCATGGTGCACGTCAAAGTCTCTCCCAGCATAAATTTCTATATGGATGACAAATCCATTTAAAGAGTCACAAAGTTGAAACTTTTTTATTCCAAATCTGGCATGGCGCTTATTGGGCATATATTGTAAGTAAACAATTCTGTTTTTCATGCCAATCATAGACTCATCGATTGAGATAAAACGAGTGGGAGAGTAAAATTTTTTGGAGCTAAAGTTCACTTGGTCTAGCACAGGTCTGACCTTTACCCAGGGATCAAAGCCATCTTCTCCCCTTTTCTTTTCTTTTGTGACATCATTAATGTGCACCATTCTACTTATTAGTTGAAACATTTTACAGCTCATGGTGGAACTGTAAAAGGGAGTAAGCTGCGACGGAATAGTCGACCAGTAGTCTTCAGTTTTCTTTTTTTTGACAATGCCCATGTTTAGAAGCAAAGCAAAATACTTTGAAAGCAGTGAGGCATCAATGCCATTAGTTGGCCAAGAATTATATCTGCTAGTTGGAAACTTTTGTATCCAAGCTTTTGTTGATTCCAAGTTTAAAAAATTAGTGGCATATTTATTTGTCTCTTTCAAGATCATCTCAAATAATTGTGGTACTAAAAAAAGTTGAAAAAAATCAATAGGTTTTTTACAGTCCTGTGGTATGCTAGTACTTCTAGTGATAAATGATGGATCAGTTCTTATTCTATCTGTCTCAGCATTGGAAATTTCACTCCATCCAAAAACATCTCCAGTCTCACTAAAACTAGATCTAGATCTAGTGTTGTCATTTTGAGCATCAAGACGATTGCCCACTTCTTCATCATCATCACTGACATCGTTGCTTCCACTATCATCACTAATGTAAGGAATAACAAAATCATCCTCACTATCACTATTTGGATTGTTAAAAATGTCAAAAATATTTAATACTTTACGTGTTTTGACACCTGATGGACCTTCGCCAGCATCAGACATTAGTCCGATTGTAACCGTGTACGAAAAAAAATTCCACTTGCTATTCAATGTAACAATACAAGAATGAAAAACAAACACACGATTTTTCTTGTTTCCACGAGTAGAAGAACCTTTTCTAGTTTACCAGTTTAAAAATAGTTACTTAAAAACATGGATTTCTATTTTTAAATGAAGGATACAAAGTCGGCCGATTAAATCGGCCGAGACGCCACAGAAACAAAATGGCGGCCGATTAAATCGGCCGACGACGCTTCGTGGGTTAAAGGAAAATGAATGGGCTATAAAATAAAAATAAATAAAGTTAATTATTTAAGATTTTTTTTTCTCAGTAATTTTAAACTGAGCATGAAAAAAAGAATATTTTTAGTACTATACTAAATGAAAAAAACATAATGGTTAATACCTGCAATTATCACAGAGATATAAAAATACCGGGGTATATAAAAGAATTAAAAAAAAAAGTTAGCTAAATAAATATAACTGAAAGTTCTGCAAATAATTATTTGAGTGTGCACTAAATTTCATGTACACAATCCTTTGGCTGAGAAAAAGAGAAAATTACCTGGAAAGAACACATAAGTGTTTCATCAACACTCATCATGGCCCCTGCATTGTCAAATTCACCACAATAATTTGGTGCAGAAAATAATGTAACCAGCTGTCGCTTAGCAAAAAACTCGTATCCATCTTCCACCACCTGGTTGGATAGTAAACATCAAAATATAATCAAGAAAATTACTTTATACACTCTTTTGTTTAATAACCCTAAAAGAAATGTCACTGTAATTGGTTTTAGAAATTGTACCTCAGTCACCAGCTTAATCTACTTTATAACCACAAGAAACTAAGAGTTGTTTAATTATTACGATGTAGTTATTTTAGATTTAAAATAGTGACAACACTTGAGCCTATACATGAATAGAATATTGGCCATCAATGACACGTTTTGTTACATGACAACAGGTACATTTAAAACTATGTAGTACTTTAAAAAAAAACACCTAAAATTACATACAGCACTACAGGAATTTTTGCATGCATGGGTTATAATAATAGATGTTGTTTACAATAAAATGTTAAGCCTACTAGTCTCAACTGAGACTATTGTATTTTATCTCACCTGGTGGGCACGGCAAATGAGATCCAAGTCATGTTTATGCAAAAATTTTGCTACTACTTCAGCCCCAAAAGTGAAAGATACACCTCTGTCATTTTCACCCCATCCCATTGTTTCTTTGTCTGGATCTGACCAAAGTAGGTCACAAAGCAGGCCCTGATCAGGCACATCAGTGGGTCTCATTATCCGTCGTATTTGTTCCATAGACTGCAAATCAGGACTCAATCCTAAAAAAATATTTTTCAACAAAATTAAAACTAGGTATAAAAAAATATTTTTGAGTGTGCAGTATAATTCAAAACAACTTTTACCTCCATGGCAGCAGAAAATTTTTTCATCAATGATAGCAGCAATAGGTAAACAATTGAAACAGTCTGTAAATGTTTTCCATAATTTGATATTGTATCGTCTTTTGCCTAAAATGTATTTAAAATGAGCATTAATGAAGTCAGTGGCAAAAAACAACAATAGATTTGAAATATAAAAGGACAGTGAAATTTATTTAAAGGACAACCATACTACATTAATCATTCAGTTTGTGTTCAGGTGTTTGTTCTTGCAGTAATGGATTGACTTAAAAGATGGTCTAAAGAAAAACTGAGAAGGTGTGGAGCTTTACTTTGATGAATGAGTATTTAAAAGTGATAAGACATAGAGTGATTCAATGTATTGCTTAATTATTGTATCACATATGGATTCAGTTTCTTTTTTGTGTGTTCTCAAACTAACTGAAAGTTACACTCTTCTACGGAGTATGTATAAAAAACAACAACATTACAATCTTTTAACTACAGCTTAAGTTTTCAATTAAATTTTTTCCTAACCCTAAAATACATAAAGGTTTTCTTTCATTCTGTGATACAGAATGCTAAAATGCCTTTCCAATGGAACAGTTTGGGATGGTAATAAGAGAGTAAAAAGAAGTTTAGGGTTATGAACAACCAGATTATTTGTGGTCTTTAAGTAATAAACCACTAACATGTTTTAACAGACTTGTTGAGCTCTAGCTACATAAAAAAATAAAATAATGAAAGCACAAATAAGTTATATTAACCATCATTATTCATTTCTTTCAATATTTATAAATGTAAAACCAAAAAATGTCCACATGAAATACAAAAAAAAAAAAAAAAAAAAAAAAAAAAAAAAAAAAAATTGAAGTTAATTAACTTACATTCATCGTAGAATCCATATATCCTATTGATGCTGGCACACTCATGGTTACCTCTCAATAGAAAGAAATTCTCAGGATACTTGATTTTGTATGCTAATAAAAGGCAAATGGTCTCCAATGACTGCTTGCCTCTATCTACATAGTCACCTAGAAACAAGTAATTGGACTCTGGTGGAAACCCACCATACTCAAACAGACGTAGTAGGTCATAATACTGACCATGAATATCACCTGAGGGGAAAAAATGCTAGATCTAAGCCTGGTGATTTCAAAGGCATATAACACTAAAAATTTATTGAGTGTAAATCTATAAAAGTAAATATACAAAGATAAAGATTCTATATTTAGATCTAAATAATCATCTTCCTTAATCTTACCACAGATTTTTAGTGGTGCCTCAAGTTCCAACAAAATAGGTTGACTCAAAAAGATTTCTCTTGATTTTAAACAAAGCCCTCTGATTTCTGACTCTGTAAGCTGAACATTTTTTCCTGGTCTAGAGCCTCGAACTGTTATAAAATGGAATAAAAAAAAAGATATAAATGAATATAGATGTATATCTAGCCTTGAACTTGATTAGTAATAATAGTAAATTCTGTAAATTTTGCTTTGTAAATGTCTTTACAATTTCATAGATGTATTAGACATCTAAATGTAGATAGGATTACAAATTAGAGGAATCAGACCTAAAATTAAATGAGATCTGATAGATTAATATTTTAATAGATCTTGATTTACTATTAGTATTATGATCTAGACTCTAGATCAGGCATGTCAAACTGGGTGTTCGGGGCCGGCCCGCGACCACCTTGCATGCAGCCCCCTTGGCCACCTAAACAATTATAAAAATAATGTTAAACTATTACGCTGGAAAACAAGAGATGACAAGCTAGTTGAATTGAAAAATAGTATTTGTTAAACTGAACAACGAGAGTGAGTCTGCAGTGAAAGCAAACTACATTTTGTCAAACCTCATTGTAAGCCATTGCAAATCATTTAATAAATGTGATTTTATGAAGGAGTGTGTTGTTAGAGCCAAAATAATTTGTCCAGAAAAGGTGAAAGCACTCAAAGAAATAGCGTTAACTAGTGACACAGTGGCAGATAGAATAAATGACATGTCAGTCAGGTTGCGTGAACAATTAAAGAACAAAATAGCTAATTTTTAATTATTTTCACTGGTTCTCTATGAGTCAACTGATGTAAAGGGTGTAGCACAGTTGGTTATATTCATAAGGACCTGTGACAGGAATTTTGACATACACGAGGAACTACTTGAGTTCTGTTCTATGCATAACACCACAACAAGCGAGGATGTTTTTGCGAAATGACAGAGGGTGATAATGCAGTACAATTTATCTTTGATAAAGCTATCTAGTCTAACAAGGTATGGCGCACCAACCAAGAAATGAAATGATTTTGATGCAAAGTTACTTGCAAAAATAAGAGAGACATGATAATTTTAAATTCGCTCATTTTCAGTGCATCATTCACCAAGAAACATTCTGCGCACAGCAATTACAGTTTCATAAAACCGTTTTCAGTCGATTCTCAATTTTATTTGTGCCAGTGGTTTTAATGCTTGCCAATTTTTAATATTTCTGGATGACATTGGACATAAATTTGATTGTGTTCCCTACTACACAAAAGTCCACTGGCTCTCATGACATATAATATTGAAGAGATTGTTTGCACTGCGTGAGAAAATCGCATTGTTTCTGAAAATGAAAGTTGAACCTGTTGAACATTTCCAAACTGACGAATGTGTGCAGGATTTGGCATTAGCAGTTGATCCCACTGGTCACCTGCAAGACTTGAATTTGAAACTTCAAAGTAAAGACAAAATTGTCACAACTGCGAGTAATCATGTGAAATGCTTTCAAGCAAAATTAGGACTGTGGATAAACCAAATATGAAGTGAAAATCTTGTTCACTTAACATGCCAGGAACTAAAAAGATTAAATATGGCTGCGACATTTGGTAAATAAGTCCTACACCTGGAATCGTAAGTAGATGCTTTCAATGACCATTTTCGTGACTTCGTTACATAAGAGCAAGAGTTTTCGTGTTTTGTATCTCCATTCTTATTTGATTCTGAAAATGCTGCTGGAAATGTGCAACTAGAGCTGATATAATAGCAATCAGATTCTAAGTTGAAGTAACAAGTATATGGAAATGGCTGTGCCAAAATTGTACAGTTATTTACCCTTAACGGTATGTTGAATTGCGGAAATTTGCAGCCAGAATTCTAGCTATGTTTGCATGCACTGGTCTCTATGAGCAGCTCTTTTCCATAATAAAAGCCACAAATGACACCTCACCATCCGAGATTACCTGATCAAAATTTTGTCATCTGTGATGAAAGCGTCAGTGGCAAACACATTTCAACCTGACATTAATAAAATGGTATCCCAGAAAAGATGTCAAGCATCAGAAAAATCAGGATAACGCGTAATCAAAGTATTTTTTTAAATAGCCAATAGTACTACAAATTTAGCTAAGGGACAGGTATGCCATTAATTATTGTATTGCATTATTTCTAATTTACAAAAAAACTAGTAGTCTGTTTTGCAACTGATTTTTTTTTTCTGCGGCCCCTCAGGTCATAGTAAGTTTTCTATGCCCATACACCTTAATGAGTTTGACATGCCTGCTCTAGATCAAGATCTTTCATAGACTGAGTTTGAGTATACATGTAAAATCTAAATAGATTTAGAGTTAGATTTATGGATTCTTCTAGCATTTACTTTTAGTGGTGACCTGACAAAAAAGCGCTGACTTGTAAACGATGTGTACAGATACGAATTTTAGTTCCTGGGCAGCATTTATTGTTGAGGTGTCTATCTTCTTCAATATAAATAGATGTAATGGTATGCCGTATTTCCAGAGAAAGAGAATATTTTAAAATTTTGCCATTCTCCTTTTCATTAATATTTTAAATGCATAACTTGCTAAAAAAAAAATAATTTAAAATGTAGTGACCCCATTCTGCGCATCTCTCTTTGACCCAACCAGGGCGTCTGTTGCCGCAACATTGGCAAACTTAAGTGTGTCAGGATTAGTTAAGATGGCAATCACTTTTCTTCTCTCGCAAATGTCTGTTTCATCTTTGTTCCAACTGCAGATATAAATGATGCTTGGCCAGATTTAGAGAATTTGTATGACTATTGGGAGGACAACTATATTGGTTGCCAGTCACGAAACTGCAGAGTGACTCCAAGGTTTTCGATAGCATTAGAGAATGAGTACAGGACAGTCTACCAAGAACAAACAATAGAGTTGAGGGATGGCACCATGAATTTCAGCTGTCTATTGACAAGCATCACCTCAGTGTCTACACTTCCTCAGAGAATGACAGAACACTTACAATGCTGGAGAACGAAGTAAAGATGCAAGCAAGACAAATTACCTCTACTCTAACTTGACAGACATCTTGCAGCTATACTGTATATGTACAGAAACAAGCCACTGATGAAGTATTGAAGCATACAATTTGACTTTGTGAAAGTTTTATGTGTGTGTGTGTAAATCTGACTTGTATGAAAGTATATTGACAAGTTTTTAATTACATTTTTTGATTATAAATATATGCTATAGAGTATAGTTTGAAATTATTCATTTAAGTTTATTATAATTCTTGCATAATGATTTTTGTTTTCTGTGTTATTTTGTAGGCATAGTAGATCTAGGATGTCTACATCCAGATTAGTAGATTTCACAAGATTTAATTAAGATCAAGGTATTTAGATCTAGACTACAGCCTAGATCTAGAATTGTCAACTGAGACAAGAATAGACAAAAATGAATGGTATGGTCTATAGACTTTTAACTAGATTGACTAGGATCTCTCAGTAAATGAGTAGATCTAGACTAGATTAGTAGATCTAGACTAGATCTAATCTAAGTCTAGATTTAGATTGTTAAAGTTATGTAACAAAATAATGACCAAAACAGTTGTTTACACTGTGACTGTTTACACAGCAGTCTAAAACAAGATTCTCAAAACTAAATTAGCTCTATCTAGATTCTAGATCTAGACTATGGTCAGTATGGTAGATCTAGACTAAATTTTATAAAAAGAAGTGTCACATGCATTTCAGACAGTCTCTATATTTAGGCATCAATAAACTCAGATTTTAATTCTATATTAACATTAACTAAATTTTAAGATCCCCAGGCATAGCCCCTCACATGAAATCATTAAGATGTTTTCAAATTATGCATAAATTATAAAATGAACAAAAAAAAAAAAATCTGAACACACTTAATGTACCGAAATTAGGCCACTGGGATAGTGACTTGTACGCAGAATTTTAGACTTATTTTATGCTTGCATGATTAGTTGTTTGTTGAATGTTTGTGTTTTTTGTTTATTAATTTAATAAATTTCTAATACAGATGATCTTTTGTAGTATAGTACAGGTTAGGATGGCCATTCTTGCCTAAATAGCTGAATCCTCTATATTCTCTCTCTATAAATCTAGATACTAGATGTAT
The DNA here is from genome assembly GCF_947242115.1 of Biomphalaria glabrata. Lineage (NCBI taxonomy): Eukaryota > Metazoa > Mollusca > Gastropoda > Planorbidae > Biomphalaria > Biomphalaria glabrata. The sequence continues at coordinate 25,624,976 of NC_074722.1, forward strand.
CTAGCTAGTACATCTAGATCTAGGCATTTAAATTTTAACTTCAAATACTTCAATGTACCAAGCTCACTCCAAACATTTGCCCATTTAATGATTTATTCTTTATAAAAAAAAAAAAACAAATATATTAATTGATCATTAACACTGATGTCCAAAACTGGCTGTTTGAAATTAATTTTGGTAAGAAAATTGTAATTTAATTCAAACACCCTATTAATTTTTTTTTTATGGAATCAAACAACTTGGCTTATGAATCAAATTAATCAGCTCCAAAAACAGAAAATGCCAGGCTCATTAGCAAAGACTTAGCCAATTAAAACAAATAAATCTAGTCTTAACTGACTTAACCCTAGCCCTAGGAAGAGGTAAAGTCATCCTGGTAACATAGGAAAAAACAACAACCTAAAATTCTTTTTTCTTACCTAAAAAGATTAAAGGGAAACTCTGATAGTTTTTCAAATTTGAGTTATTGACATATTTAAATTCTACATAAAAAGTTGTAATAGTAAACATTATATAATTTTTTATTTAAATGCTTAGAAAATTTTATATTTAATAAATTAGTCAGTAAATTCTTGACATCTCAAAAAAAAAAAAAAAAAAAAAAACGGGATTCCTTGAGATTTTGTTTTAAGTTACTTCATGCGTAACTTCCCTAAACAATACTGAAAGAGAAACTTGATTTAACCAATCGTATCGCTTCATTCTTACAGTAGCTGTTAGGCTTGGTGACGACCCAGTTATATTATATATATATAAACTTTATAAACATGTATAGTGTATAGATAGATACAAAAGCATTAGGATAACCAACTCAAGGAAAAAAAAGTAACATTTTCATCTAAGCCTCTCCCTATCCCAAGAAGTAAATAGATCATGTGTCTCATGATTCGAACAAGCTGGTCAGTGTAAGGCTAGTCGAGACTATGTGTAGTTGGTCATGACAAGAAAACCAAGCGATAGTGTTTGTTGTGTGTTGAGTGGCCTGGCGAAAAAATACACACTGCCCTGATTAGTCAAGCATGTAAATCTACTTTTAATACGCATTTTCTCTTTGCTTACAAGATCCTATATCTAACTGCATAGACAAAGATATATTTCTTTCACGAGAATGTAAACTTTGCTGTGTGGTCTCCTGTTATACAATAAGTCAATAGATTAAAACACCTTTGTGATGTCACATAGAAACCCGGTGAAAGTCTGACTGTTTTGGATGCGCAGGAAAATTACGTCGGAAAAACATCAATTACTAAGTTATTATTCATTATTGCAAATTTTGAAAAAAGAATATATTCATTATCTGTAAATCAAAACACATCAAAAATTGTCAAAACCATCGGAGTTTCCCTTTAAGATACTTATATTAATCAGCTAAAATGATTTAGATCTAGATCTAGTAATATAAATATGGAAGGAAATTGGGTTAGAATAATTGGAAAATGGATAAGCACACTATACAGGATTACAGCGCGCTAGTTTCATATTAAATATCAAAATAAAGATGTAATGACCACAAAAACAGCGAGTGTTCGAATTAATGTAATGTCCGGATTAAATAAACTACTCTGTAACTCTATCTAGATGTCTAGAGTCTAGATCTAGTTCATCTATGATATTCTATGTCGTCTATCATAGTCTATGATGATCTAGATCTAGGATTTAGAATTATCTAGATTCTAGACTACATTCTAAAGATTTGATTTTCACAGATTTGATTCATTATTTGCACATAAAATAGCGAAATAAACTTACTTGATTAATCAAGGCAAACATAACTAGATCTAAAAAAGAACAACACTAAGAGAAAACACTATTTGGGCGCTAAACAAAACAACAACAAATGTAAAAAAAAATGGTAAGAGGGGTCTGCAACTTACCCTCAAGAAGACGAGCTATAATACTATCTATATTTAATTTATCTGTGTCGGCCATATCAATGGACCCAAACCCACAAGAAGATATTACAGATGACCGCCGTGATTGTAAATATTATCAGATGTTTATAGATTTTGACGCCTATCCTCTACGTTCTAATAGGTAACCAATATGGCGGCCGTAACGAAGGAAGAACTTCTTCTAATCGGGTGCAATGATATTTAGCAGTTTTTAGCATTAAGCTGTTTAAGCTACTTTCAGGTCATGTTAACACCTCTTCCTCATACATTCAGAAAAATGAAGCCTATAGATCTCTAGAAAATAGTTTGATTTTTGTTAAGAAATACTTTTCCATACAAAATGAAATTTATTTTATAAATTTAATAGAGCTTTTTATTAGTACTATTTCGCGAATAAGCATCCGGAGTATAAGAATTGTGGGTATGCGCCATTTTTTGTTTGAAAACAGTTCCTGTAGATGAGACTAGTTTACTTAAACATGATATAAAAAAAAGTGGATAAAATAGGAAAATGTTTCTAGACTATCAGAAATATTTTGCGTTGCAATTTTATTTTAATCTAAATGTATAAAGTATTAATTTACAATGGTTATAAAAAGAAAAGGTAAATCTAGATTTAGACCAAGTCAGCGGCCATTTTAATTTTTATCAGTTAAGTAAACAAACTAAAATCTTACTAAGATCTAGATTTAGATTCTTGTCTAGATTTAATTATATAGATCTATATCTAGATGTACTTGAGCTAAAAACTGTATTTCCTAGGAATTAAAATTTAAAAAAGCTAAATCTAAGCTTCTGGATGTTGATAATTAAATTAAATCTTGATTTTCATCTGAAGCTAGTTTGGTTGTATCCATGGCAACCCAAGACTTGCAAAGCTGCATGATTATTTTTTCGTCAGAGAATCCACATTTAGACTCTGATATTGTTTTCCAGACACATATATCATATTAGATTGCACATAATATATAGACTACTAGAATCACAGAAGAGTTAAGATCTAGATTCTAGTCTAGTTCTATAGATCTAATTCTGTTCTATTCACTATAGTTATAGACAGTGTAAGACAGTATTATTTGAGTATAAGTATAGAATATAGAATTAGAATTAGGTATTTTATTTAGTATGTATTGTCACAGTCTTAGTTGACATTGCATGATCTAAAGTTCACGTCATGTTAATAGTTTAAAAGACACGTGGAATTCCTGATGTAGAAAACAGGAAGTAGAGTGAATAGAGTTGACTTTGAGTCAAGTCAAGTCAGTAAGGTCTTGCTCCCGGTACAGGAAGGTTGGACGTTTCCTCCTGGACTGGTATATATATATGCATATAGCATGAGAGTCGAAGGACTAGTCATTGTTGATTAATAATATTTGAGAGTTGATTTCATAATGTGCTTATTGGATATTAAGGTATTATTCGTATTTCAATGGATATCTATAGTTGAAGCTCCAGTGTCACTAGTAGTAATTGTTCTTATTGTTACCCGCTGAGATGCGGACGTGATTGATACTTTTGATACCGCTGTTATGCGGATAGGATTATTATTTCTTGACTCGTAGCACTAACAAGGAGTGCAGTATATTATTATTATGTTGTAAATAAAATCTTCATGTTGTCTGCTGAACGGACTTGAGTCAGTCGTATAGTGTTTGTCTTGTCACGTGTCTAGAGTACTTCAGGAAGCATGAACCCAGTATTACACCATTCAACGTTCATTTACATGTATACATTTCAAAAATGAAAATACACTAATCACTATTAAAACCTACAATCTACATTTATTACATTATTTAAAAAAGGTTTAAAAAGTTTTCCAACCTCAACAAATTATTGCATTATGAGCAGAAGCAGAAATATTATTATAATATTTTAAAATTAAAAATGGAAAATGAACTACTGATGTCTGGATAGATTAAAAAAAAAGTGACAGTTAACCTGTCATGCAACTTAATTCACATTCTCAGTCATCTTTTGAGATACATGTTATTACAAGGCTTATATCAACTCTGTCTGTCTGTCTGGTAAAAAGTGTCTGCATGTCCTTTCTCCCATACCCATTCATAGATCCATTTGAAACTTTGCATAATTATTCATTGACTTTAACAGGACATGAATCAATGCAAAAAATTAACCAATTTGTCAATTGATTACTGGAAATCAATTATTTTGTTTTATACCAACAAGGGAAATTAATCTTCCTGTATTAACAGATATTGCTAAATTTGTTAACACTATTTCTCCCAAATGCTTTTGCCAATTAAGTTGATACTTATTCAATGGGCTTTGTTGCTGCACATAAAAATTATATATGTGTCAGACGCGAATAGCCCAAATTTTCTGTAAAAGAAATTACAAAAGTCATTTCTTTTAGAAGTTACGAAAGTTATATAATATAAAAACAGAGACCTATATATACTACAACAAATATAGGTATTTGCTCTCTATTTACGATTAATTTAGGTTGGGGGAGTTTTACTATTACACACCAAGAATCAGATTTTAGAAAAACCAAGGCTCGTTTTTTTTTGTGTAAAAACGCTATTCGCTAACACCATATAGATCTAAATTACATCTCTTTATTAATATTATTAAATCTTTATATTAAAATCTGTATGAAAGCATTGGTAATGTAGTAGATCTAGAGCTACATATTATAAAAGAGATTAGTAGATAGTAGATGTTAATAAATTAATTGGAATAGATCTATTGTTCTAGAATTTTAGAATCTACATATTTTGACTACTCATGCAGCACAGCAGACAAACTTACAAAAGCTGTCAAGTCGCAATAGGTTCTGCATATACAGCTCAGGCCATTCATGTTTCTGCGTATACCATAGGCGTAGTCATATCACCACATGGGCACATGTGATTCGTGAAACATTCAAATAAATAGTAAAGGGAGGCGTGGTCGAGAGGCTAAGTACGCTTGAACTTGGCTTGGCTTGGCTAACTATGAAGGCGGCTCGAGGTTTGACACCCGACTCGAGCAGAGTTGTGTTTACTGAGCGCCTAAAGGCAGCACGGAAAACCTCTTCCCAGATACCCCCTCCCCCCACTGGTCCACAAATGAGATTGGACCATAGCACTCTGAGCATGCTATAAGCATGAAAGTAGCGCTATATAAAAGCCATAATTTATTTTACTTATTTAAAGACTGCACTCATCATTAATCTTCTGATTAATGACATTTTCATTACGTAGACTCTTATATCTAGATTTACATTTCAGATCGAATCTAGTTTAGAAATCTAGATTATATTTTGAAACTAGATTGTCACTAGTCTAGATCTAGCTCTCCCTGACTAAAGTTTATTAATTAGGATAGGCCTACATCTCTGCTATCTAGATTTCTCTATATATAGTCTATATCTAGATCTAGATAAATTCTTTAGTTAGTCTAGATCAGACTCAGTGATCTACTATCTATACAATATTGAATATAGTTCTACTTATAGATCTACTTTTCAAAGCCAAGACCTGATATACCAAAATAATAATAATAAGGCTTGTCATCGAGTCTGAAGATTAATGAAGAAAGCAATATTTCCCGTGTATACACAGCCCCAACTGTGACTTACATATTTTCCCACAACCAGGGCAAGCATAACCATTGTCAGGCTATGGTCGATTAAGATTTTCTCTTTGCCATCTGCGTCTGTTCTCGGCAGCGGATCTCCTTTTCGTCTCAAATGTGCATTTCGCGGTCTTCATGAGTGACCTCCAGCTGTCTGTCTCTTTTTCTGAGACCGCATGCAACCAGGTGCTCTCTTCTATGTCTGCTATCGCAAGTAAGCGCCTAAGCTGGTCTTTCCGTGGGGCACCTCTGTTAGCTCACCAAAAAAGACTGCTTTTGGCATACTTCGTCCCCCATGCGGGATACGTGCCCTACCCAGCATAACTTTCGGACCATAAGAAGTCCCTCAATACTAGTCTATACTGTCCATATGGCATTCGTAGTGCTGTCTTGCCACCGTATGTCCATGATGGAGCTCAAGCATTTTTGATGAAAGTGTTCAAGTAGTCTTAGTTGTATTCTGTATAATACCCATGTCTCAGATTCATATAGAAGGGTTGAGATAATCACTGCTTAGTAGACACTTTTTTTTTTGTAGGCAGGCGGAGCGATCTATTCCGCCAAATCACTATTGGAGGCATCCTAAAGCACTACTAGCCATGGCCAGATGGTTATCAACTTCCTTGAAAGCGAGGTGTCATTCGATACTATGCTTCCTAGATATGTGAAGTGTTCTACCATGTTAAGGGAATGTGCATTTTTCTCTATCAGGCACACTTAAAATTATAGCATAATAATGTCAGTTTAATTTAAAAAGAGAACCGAAAAATGCAAAAAAAATATATATGGAAAAAAGTACTTCTGGCCTAATTTATAATTCTAGTTTTAAACCAAAGAAATGAAATGCATAAGCGCAACAAAGCTCATTATTTATTGTACCTAACAAAACATGAATGAAAAAAAAAATTACGAATTATTCAATTAATTATTGGTACTTAAATAGTTTGTTTGATATTAAATACTGGAAATTACATTATTGATATAGTTGTTAGGGGGAAGTCCTTATCCTCCGATAAGCTTTGTTTTTTAAAAAAAAAGGATTTTTTTGCATTTTTCTTGTTTTATTATTATAATATGGAGATTGATTTATTAATTTATTAGATCATTATTGTGCTTTTAATGACCCATTTAATTTAATTTTAATAACATTATAGATTATCAGAAAAAGAAGCTTAAAGATAATACTAAGAAATTTTGTCTTACAACTTGTGCATTACACTCAACTAAAGACTAAAACTGTAGAAAATGAAATATAAATTTCGATCAGTTTCACTCAAACATTACATGTGAAATGTTTCTATTAGTTGGTTGAATTGTATTTAATGATTTGATTGCAAGGGGAACAAAGGTGTTTTTTTAAAATCTGTTTTTATAATCAGTGTCTGGTACTTTGTGATTGTAAAGTCTCAAAATCCTGACCAAGAGGATGTATTTTTTTCTTTAAAAAATCTTTTATAGCTTTCTTACGAATGTTTCTCTTGAACAGTTGTCCAAAAGGGGTTTATTTGTTACCAATGACCTTTCTATCGCATTTTATATAGCACCCACCATCTACTTAAGAGCAAAATGATTTCAAGTAAAACCAAGAAAATAATATACAAAACTATAATAAGACCAGCAGCAATGTATGGAAGTGAGACCTGGACACTGACAAAGACATCTGAAAATTTACTTAACACTTGGGAAAGAAAAATCCTTAGGAAAATATATGGTGCCATACAGGATGGAACAGGTTGGAGGACACGCACTAACCATGAGTTATATCAATTATATGAAGACCCACCAATAGTGAACGAAATAAAAAAGAACAGACTACGTTGGGCAGGTCACCTTGAAAGAATGTCAGACAACAGAGGGGCGAAAATCGTATACAGGCAAAAACCAAAAGGCAGGCGACCCAAAGGCAGACCCTGAATGCGATGGATAGATGACCTGGAAGCAGATCTGAAGCAGCTTGGGGTTAGGGCGTGGAGACGAAAGGCCCAGGAGAGATCTGAATGGAAGGATGTGTTAAAGCAGGCCAGAGCCCTCCATGGGCTGTAGCGCCACTGGGATGGATGGATGGATGACCTTTCTATCATATTTCAGATTTTATGAAGTTTATTTCTAATGTTAAGATTCCCATACCAGGCAGTGAAATAGAAACCTAAAATACTGCAGATATTAGCACGGTAAAACATTGACAAGGCCTTTTCAGTAACACTAAGGGAGGACATTTTTCCTAGTAATTGTTGTTGCCTTTTTATGTAGATATAATCAGTAGTTGCAGTCAAATTTACTTTATTGTCTAGAAGACAGTACCATGGTATTTAAAGGTTTGCACTATTTCAATGTTCTCTGTAGCTTCAGAAACAATCTTATTTTCCTTCTTTTCCTGTTGAAAATTGATTATCATTTCTTTTTCTTTTTTTACATTCAATATTAACAAATTATTTCAGTAAATTATTTCAGTATTTTTCAATGTTTCTTATTTCTCTGAAATGAACATTTATGTCTGAGCTATCTGAGAACATGACAAGAAGAGCTGCATCACCTGTAATAGACACACTTAAAGGAACTATAATTTCAATTATCACATCACTTTATTAGCTTTACCTTCTTATCCTTAACTCCAGCATCCTGTTGTTTTTCTGACCCATTTTCACACAGTCCTGACTTGCACACTTTCTTAGCTGTTTATTCATTCATGTACAGTAAAGGTCAACTGGTCTTTTCATACATAGTCACACACAATTCACTACTAATTACTTAAAACAAACACACTTACTATCACATCTCTCTCCCTTCAGACATTAATCGACTATACAAATAATTTGTCTCACTTAAAACATACATTAGTAAACTGAATAAATGTTTAACACAACAGAATGTTCAATTAATAATATTTTCAATAGTAACAATATAATATGTAGTAAAAACCAAAAGTTTAGGTTTACAAATAGAGAAATTAATCATATCTACTTTGCATAAAAATAAATAGATATACATGTATCTAAATATCTGCATCAGTGTTGCTGTACTGTTGGAAAACTTTCCTGCCATGTTGAGTTACCACTGGCGGCAGATTGGTAGTAATAGTTTTTCATGTTGCATGTTGAAAGTATCACTCACTTTCTCTGGCTGTGTATATTAATGACTGTCTCTGGGATGTCCATTTAAAAAATATCAGGCATAACCCTTGATCTTGAACATGTGTCTCTTAACATTCTCCTATTTCTTTGGTATGACTATGTTACCCCATTCAGTGTTTTTTTAGCCAATTTTGTCTGTCAAGGAGCAAAAAATACTATATATCCAACTGAAACTCATTGGTGTATAAAAATGTATCATATTGGTGATGTCACAGCCCCTTTGGGGTGCCCCTGTGCTTACTAAATGTGTGGTAGATGTTGCATTGTTTATCTGAGCCCTTTGAGGTCACTGTGTCAAAAAGTATGTACTTTTTAGATTTTCAGAAAGCTGCAGCCTTCATTCATGAATTTCTTCTTAAGCTCAGTGAAGATGTTGAATGTGCAGATGTTAGAGATACTCTTAATCTTGCTCTTCTCCACATGCAGAAGTATTACAGGTAATAATACAGTGATACAAACTCTTTGTCAGGTCTTACATAAATTTAGTAAACACATTGAAAAGAAATGGAGGCTTAAAAACATTCATGTATTCATAGAATTATAAAAAAAAAAAGAAGAAAGGAAAATGATGTCATTTTGAATCAGTCAGTCTTGTGTTAACCAAATTTTCCATCACTGCATTTTTACAAGGAATTTTATGAAGTGTTACAGTACTTACACAAAATACTAGTTAATTAGGTTAATGCAGCTCCAAAGAACTTTGCTCACACATTCTAAAGGTTTAACATGAAGTTTTGAATTTTACTTCAACTAGCTGAAGAAACAAATTCAGGACCTTTCCTCGTACTCTTGCGCTATAGCCATTGTTATTACAAGTTTGCATTAAGTGACACGAACCTTAAAATAAATATATTAATTAACTGTAGTGGCTTTCAAACGGGCATTCTTATAATTGCAGTGATTTTAGTTTAATGATTATTTACTGACTTAAATTTATATTATTTTTGATTGCCACACTGGTTCCTTTATTTTGACTATGTAGGTTTGTATTTTTGAGTTGATTTAAATTTAAATTGGATTAAGTATTATTATATTTTAGTCATTGTATAATCTAATAGTATTGGGATGCTAGATGACCACTGTTTTACTAGTTGGCTACTTGCTGTATATACTGTGTTACTGTTAAATTTACTTATGGGGTGAACTTGTAGCTATATTGACAATATTTATTGTATGATACCAGAAATTGTTTTCTCATAGGTTGATACAGAGCAGATCACAAGAAAAATGTGCAGCAACACTGTCTTTAACTGCTCGAGGTTTGAGCCCCATGACACCTTTTGTGGATGCCCCCGACAAATTTATTTGGAGATGGGTAAATTGGATTTTATTTTGACACTCTTTAATGTTTTGACGTCCTGAGTCAAATCATTTTAACATCATCTTTCAGCTTAATGTCATGAATTGTGTTATTACTTCTGATTATTGGCTAATCATAATGGTTCTCAATGGTTAACTGTTTACATTATATTTTCTGCAAATATTTTTTGTGACTAGCTCAATTTGGACAGTGCCAAGATTCCTTCTACCATGAGCCTGGGTGACAGTGTCAACTTTGTTGTGCTCCCCCCTTTCATCATAGCAGTCAAGGCTGGTGACCTGGACATCATTGCAGACCTCATTCACCAAGGTATTTGATTAGTCAGGGAAATAGAATTGCTCTTAAGTAATAATAAATGTCATGTTGAGAAAAAAAATTGTAAATACCATTGATGAAATAATTGAAAGACATTTTTTATACTAGCATTTTTGGCTAGATATTTAGGCACTAGAATTTCTAGCTGACTGGATATTCAAAGTTTAATAAGATATAATACATGATATAATGATTCACCAGTTTTATAATTAAGCTGCTGGAATCAATTGGTTTGAACTAATAAAATATGACCTGCAATATTTAAATATGCAGAGAATTTTATTTTTTTTTGAGATAACATAACCTTAGTTCATTCAAAATGAAATTAGCTCCAAATCATTCTGTCTTTAAAGCACCTTTAACTAGATAAAATAAAAGCTAATGTTATCCATATTTATGAGACAGATTTATGTGAGAAATTTTATATTTATTGACTGCAAAAAAGGTGTAAGTGTAATCAGACCTCTGGTATTAAGCCTTCTTTGCATGCTTTTTTTTTAAAACTATAACCTGTCATTTGTTTTTTTAGCCATGCTGGTGGACCTCTCAGCTGGCACTAATCTTTAATGAACCTTTTTTCTCCTTGCTTTCTATTCTGTGTCATAAGTTTCGTGATATAGTTACTGTTGTTTCTTGTGCCATCTTTCACTTGGCATTTCGTTCTGTTGTTTCTTGTGCCATCTTCTGTTTCTTCCACTTGGCACTTTGTGCTGTTGGAAATTTCTCTGCAAAAAAAACAACCACCTTGTGATTGGTTAATATTATGCAAGCTTTGAAAAAACAACAACAACAGGTGTATGAACAGTTGTAAATGTTTGAACAATGAAACGGATTGTTTTTATTTTGTTAGATCCAAGTAATGCTGATGTTGTGGATGGATTAGGAAGGACTGGAGTGATGTATGCTGTTCACTTCCAACAACATCAAGTATTACAGTATCTTTTAGAGCAAAAATCAGATGTGAACTACCAGGCTCATGGTAAATTTAAAAATCATTTTACAGTTTCAGAGAATTTTTGAGAATTTAATATGGTTTACATGTTTTTCTTGTGTTTTGAATGTGTTTTTTTCTAGATGGGTCAACAGCTTTACACAGAGCATGTCATGATGGCAATCACATTGCACTGAAGATTCTTGTTGACTTTGGAGGAGATTTTACCATATGTGATGTTCATGGTAGAGCCCCCATTCACTGGGCTGTTACTACTAGAGGTACAGAATGTTTGCAGGTATGAGACATTTTTAATGCAATGGCCCTTCCAAAAGATGTTGTGACATTTTATTTTTTACTCTGGATGTCAATGTGAAAAAAACAACTTTTTAAAATCTTCTTTTAACTTTTATAGTTTCTACCTAGATATTTAATGACATTTTGAGTTTGTACAAATGGATCAAAGCAAACATGATTTAACAGAAATGAGATAAATTTAATAAATTTGGTTTTATCACATATTAAAAACATTCCACAGGGAAACCATATTTTCAAATAATAATACTAAAAATAATAATAATAATAAGGTCTGTCTGAGTCTAAATAAATTAGTGTTTACACCCCAAAATGCTCAATATTAGCAAATGTCATTTATTAGTTGTATATTAAAATTTTGTAGAGAAACTTAAATACTTTCAACTAAACTAGTCTGTAAACAAAAAAACCCCAACCCAAACCTTTTCTGATATATTAAGAAAAGTTATTTTTTTATATGTGATTTACCTTATGCATTTTTTAAAGTTGAAAGTAAGCCCCATGATCTACAAGGTTCCCAATAGAGCTGTCTCAACCTGGGAATTCTAAGTGCTATAACACATAGTAAAATAACAATGTGTCCATAAATAAGAATAGAATTTCTAGAGTTAAAAGACACACTTTATGTAGTGCAGACCTATCAGTTTCTTTGAAAAGATATACTTTTTGTGTAATCAGCATATTGACATTAAAAATTCTCAAACTAATGCTAGATTTCTATTTTTGTTTCTATCAGAGTTGGGTAGGTTAGACATTTGCATTTCTGAGCATCAACAAAATCTAAACCTACTTTACATTGATCATAGCTTGACTTCTGTTAGCAGAGGAATAATTCTTTTCCTATCTAGATTTTACTCGCACACAAAGCCCATTGTGGGGTGAGAGATAAAGATGGACTGACTCCTAGTATGTGGGCCTGCCGCATGGACAACATTAAACATTTTGAACTGCTGTGCAGTGCTGACACTAACCCAGTGGAAGAGCCAGACGGCATTGAGAGGGATTCCTGTGGCAGAACATGGATGCACTGGTCAGTCCGTAGAACTTTGCCTTTGGAATGTTTACAGGTGAGAGAAATTCAATTATGAGTATGTTCAAAAGAAGAACAAATTAAGTTTTTATTGCATTTTTCAATGCCCATGAAATGCTTTACACAAATTTATTACAAATAAATTATCATTTTACAACTTAACAATTGACATGTTTAGTTAAAAGATTGTTTTTCTTTTTACTTGTTCAATGATTAATTTAAAAAAATTTAATACTATAAATTAGTATGTAGCCAAGAGTTAACAAGCTAAAAGTTGTTAACAAATGTACAAGGTCCTCATGAAAGCTTAGAAATAATGATAATTAACAGAAATTACTAATTTTTTAATTATATAAATATTTACTTTACCCCCCTATTTAAAGAACTTTTAATAAAAAAAATGAAAAGGTTTAAAATGAAATCCTTTTTAATTTAGGATTTTCTTATAATAAACGTGATAGTATTGTTACATTCTAATAACTTAAGTCCATTTAATTGGAAATCAGCTTTGTTGAGTAAATAGGATTTTTATCTCACTTTTGATTCCCAAAACCATTTCCCTTTTCTGTGTAGGATTTTTTTAGTTTTTGTGTTAGACTTTACCCTTCAACTATGCCTCATATTTTGATCCAACTATTTCATTCCATGATTAAAAAAAACCAACAAAACTAGTGTACACAAAAGCTCCATTTCTCAAACTCAAACATGAGATTTTGAAATTTAAATTACATATTGAGTGACATAAACATTATTTCATAAGTATTCTGAGCAAGGAAAAGTTTCTGTGTTTAAGAGCTATTATTTTATCAACATTTGTGTGTCTAACATATTTAAGAACTATTATTTTATCAACATTTGTGTGTCTAACATATTTAAGAACTATTATTTTATCAACATTTCTGTGTCTAACATATTTAAGAACTATTACTTTATTGATCTATACATCTTTGGACACATTCTCTTTTTGTCTTCTCTAGACCCTGCTAACACCTGATAGTGCTGCTATCAAAGACGAGGATGGCAAAACTGTTCTTCTACTGGCAGCAGAAATGGGTAATAGCATGTAGATAGATATTTCTTGTCCCATATCAAGAGTTACATGGGAAAAAAAGTTATATGAATCATATAATGCTTGTAAAGAAAGATTGTATATTAAAGATATGTAGAGAAAGAAAGTATGTTGAATGTATGTTACGAAAAGTAGCATTATAATAATAATTATAATGAATGTTAGCAAATGTAACACTTTGAATGAATGTAAGGAAAGGTAACACTTTGAATGAATAAATCTAATAATATAATTAATATGTTCTCCACAACTTTCTGATGAGCTTTAATGAAAACTGTCAGATTTTATTTTTTTTTTTGCTATTGCACATTGCTTGTTTTTTTTTTTTTTTCAACTTAACCATCTCCTTGCGCAATAAAAATATTTTAGGGTTCACTAAAAAATAGTTAAGTAAAAAAAAAACAACCAAAACCAACATACTCTAATGCTGTAGTTAAAGTTTCTTTCAATTGTTTAAGCAAATCGAAAACCTCTAATTATTAGTAACTTAAATAACTTTTTGCAGGCTCTCTCAATGCTTGCCGTTTGATAGTGGAGATTGCAGGAGAGAGATGTATTCTTGATCAAGATAATCAAGGTCGCACTGCCCTACATCTAGCTACCATGGGTGGGCATGGCGATGTTGTCAACTTCTTACTTGAAAATAATGGTAAATATCAACCATTATCAGTCAAAACCTATTATTCAGTTTTGATGGCGTCTTTTTTTAAAGTGAGGATTCTTTGAATTTTTGAAATTGTGCATTTGGACTCATTTTTTTCTAATTAAAAAGTTAAAGCTGTTACTAAATGTACAATAAATATGAAACATTTTTATTTACCAGAATTGCTGTAACTCTTAAATTTAATTTATGTTGTAAGATACAAATACACTTTAGACTAGGAAACATTACCATATGGCTTTAGTGGTATTTTGTTGTTCTAGCTGATGTCAATGTTGTGGACAGCTTCAATGCCACTGCCTGGGACTATGCCAGGATACGCAAATTGCACTATTGTCAGCTGATCATTATGTCACACCAGCGTCAAAGAATGTCCAGCAATCCCAACAGCCCCATGCCCAATGGCCTCAGTCTGTTCATGAAGGAAGAGAATGGAGTACATGATGACTTTAGCCGAATGGTAGACTATTTTGTTTTTTGTACAATAAAAAAACATCTGGGTTATACTAGTCATATTTTGTTATGAAGTAACCAGTTCTTATCATTGTTTGAATCGCTACACAATATTTATGTTTTACTTAGGATGTAAAGATGCTCTCTTCATTTCTGATATGGTTCTTCACACATTTTTGTTTACAAAATGATTGATCATTGTTTTGCTACAAAGTTATTTGTTTTAAACTCCTTTCAGAGTTTTAGAACCAGGTCCAACATGTCTACACCCCTGACTCCCCCACATCCACCAAAGAGACCAAGATCTTCACGTATGCTAGTGAGAAGGTCCAGTAGTTTGACTAGTGTGGACCGTGAAAGGACATTAGAACTGGAGAAAGAGAAACAAAGCCAGACTCAGGAAATGTTTCCCATCAATGTTGGGCCTGGGAAAAAGGAAAGGATTTTGGTGAGCACACAACTTTCTGATGAACTTTAGTATTGCACATTGCGTGGCTTACTTTTCTACTTACCAGCTACTAGCACAATACAAATATTTTTTAGGATTCACTAAAGAAATAGTTAAGTAAAAAAAAACAACTCATCATAAAATAAATGAGTACAAGATGTTAATCTCTACAAATTCCCTCACTCCTAATGAAGAACCAAATCTATAAAGGGGGAACAACTAATAGTGACAAGAATGATTGGCTAGACTACTCACACTTTAAATCTAACACTATATCTTAGGTGAGTGTCAGCACACCACAGAAACGTTTGTCAACAGGAGAAGTTGTCTCTAATTTCCGCGAGGATACAATCTTGACAGACTCATCCAGGGTGAGTAAAATTCTTTCTCTACTTTTTCAAATCATTCTAGCTTTGTTTTAAACAACTTTTTTTTCAACTAACAATTTTTTAATCATTAGAATATTGAAACTTAGGTTCCATGTATTAATTGTCAGTTGACATTTTTTGTTTTTATAAAGCTAAGCAACATAAGAATACTGACTGTCTTTTAGACCACTTAGTCTCAAAAAAGTACTTCAAATTGTTGCACCATAATGTGATTTCAACAGAATCTTGAAAGGACTAAAATATTTAGTGACTCAATATTTTTTTATTGCAGCCAGTGTTTGAAGATGAGAATGAGGAAATAAGTGATGGTGGTATGGATGTTTCTGACATTGAGGATGAAGCTCCACCTGCAATCTCTTCCCGGGGGACTATCTCTCACTCTCAGACCTCCTCCGCACCTAAACCACCACAGAGGATGAGGCCACAGCAGTCAGTAACAAACCCACCATTTGCACATAGTAATGTGAGTAGATAGTGTTAGTCATCCCTTTAACACTCAAAGTCAATTATAATGAATCTAATGGTGTTGTGTCTATGGGGTGTCTTTTTATCGTATTATTTTGAGAAGTTACTTTAAAAGAGAAGTTAATTACATGATACACATATCCATATGTTGATCTAGTTGTGCATGTTAATTAGAGACTTAAATTGTGAAAAAAGTCATTGTTTTTTTTGGCTGATTCAGGCAACCCATTCCATGCTTAAATGGCACTAGGGAAGAAGGAGAACTTGTATGAATTTGTCCCAGCATAAAGAAAAAGAAATATACCCTCTCTTTGTGTCTTTTTGAGTATTTTATTTTGTGTTTCTGTATTTGAAAGTTAGGGTTCAGTGTTTTATGTATTATTGCTGCTTCACCATTTAGTTTACTTTCCTGAAGTGTCTCTAAATGATTATACTAATGGTGTTACTCTTGTTTAATATGAATATTTTTTTGTTGTAAATCTTTTATAATAATATTATCTTTACTAGACTTGTGGAAATTTTTTGTACAATTAGTGCATTACATTTAACAAAACATCATAACTATAGCATACAAAATATATGCTCACACCAGTTTCACTCAAACATTACCTGTGAAATATTTTATAAAGTGTATTTAATGATTTGATTGGGATGGGAACAAGTAGTGGTTGTGTCTGTTCATTTTTGTGATCAGTGTCTTGTTTCTCCTTCGTGGTGGTAAAATTTTCAATTTGGGGGGCTTTTTGAATCTTTATTTTGAGTCTGTTCTAGTTTCTTTATGTTTTCTTGAGTTCAGGGATCCCAAACAGTCTTGGTTAGAACATATATAACTGTATAACTTTAATAAATAAATAAAAAAAAACAGTTACTCTTGAATGAAAATCTCTGTTAAACTTGAGCACGCAAAAGAAAGGTTTTTAAATACTTTCATTGTACAGAATACAGATTTATAACAATTTTTTCTAGCTTATAATACTGTAGGAATAATGAGTAAAGCTATACAAAGTTTTTAGATAAATATATCAATTACTTTTGTTTAGAGCATCTTTCATACTACAGCATGCTCAGTGTGCTATGGTCCAACCTCTTGTATGGACCTGTGAGGGGAGGAAGTATCTGGGAGAAGGTTTCTGTGCTGCTTTTAGGTGCTAAAACTATCGTGATTCAAACTCAAACCTCCGTGATAGGTAGTCAAGCAGTTTATGTCACAATAAATAATAAAAGGGTAAACAAAGAGGGATTGGGAAAGGGGGGGGGGGGGGGAATCAGAACTGAAGAATTAATATAACCTTGGCTCAAATTTAAATCAATATTTAAACACTAAAATACCCAGATAAAAAATACATTTATACAAGTTTACATTTTTTTTTAAATTCAGTGAATTGAATATTTAAACATCTAATTTTCCTTTTATTATGGACCTCCCTTTATTTTTTTTTTACCTTTTGCCTCTCACTTCTGAAAGGTTTGAAAGGTTTGAAATGATATATTGACATTATTTCAGAACAATGCAACGAAAAATTTCAATGTAAATAGTAATAATAACGAAGTGCACCAGCGACATCCGCAAGAACAACAGCTTCACCAACAGCAGTTACATTCCTTGCAGCAGCATCACCAATATCAAAGAATGGAATTTGAAGATGCTGCCGCAGGACCATCTCCAAGAGCTTTAGAAGGCCAGCAACAATCTAGAATACTTGCAGGAAACCAGCAGGGCCGTCCTCAGGCAAGGGTGCCACCTACTCCCATGTATCGCCCTTCCAGAGGGGCACCCATACCCACTCCTCCCTCCAGTATTCCGCAGAGGCCTCATATGATCAGGCAGCAGCAGCCTTTACCTCCCTCAAATGTTAAAGGTCAGGTCCCAGCCTCTCACCAACAGCCCTTAGAGCCCTCAGCTCCAACAGTCAGAGATCCCAGCCCTCCCCTGTCTAGCCAAAGCTCAGACACCCAGCAACAAGGAGGTCGAAGTCAAGGGGATAGACCCAACTCAGGTGCTAATCAGCCTCCAGGTTTGTTTCCTTAAGTATCATTAATATTTAGTAGCTGATGTTAAAATAGTTGGTATATGTTGACTGTTTTGACAGGAACACTATTTTATTTTCAATGGAATGTCCAGAGTCCCACATTATACTCTCCCCCTACACACACACACACACATAGTCATATTGTTAGGGATGCCCTTTCCACAGTTTATTCTTCAGCCCTCACAAAGACACTTTCTTTGACCTATTAATTGTAGCTTCTACCCATGCTTTGCTCAATTAAAAAAAGTGTGTAAGCTGGTCTCGCTTGAATATTTTTAATGTCAATAATTTTTCAAATTTGAAAATTATTATAGCTCTTCAAGAGCTCAGAAAACATTGTCACATTGGAGCTTTCACTTTTAACCAACTGCACAATATAAATAAAAATACATTCTCAAATATCGATGAGAATTGTCAGTCTCACTAAGTCTTTGTTAATTGCAATAAATTAGTTTGTCTTTACAGGTGTTTAACATTTGCACCATGCATGGTACAAACAATTACACTCGCAATTACTCTCCATATTGCTATGAACCTATCTTTGTAATATATCTCTTTGCTCATTGCCCATTGTTCATTCCAACATACAAATATTTTAGGAGTCTTGGAAGGTAGGAGAATTCCTCCGCCTGCACTGACCCCTCTACAGAATGCTCCAAAGCCTCCAAGCCTGGATATGTTTGACCAGACAGATAAAAAGAAGAAAAAGAAGAAAAAAGACAGAGATAGGAGGGATGCCAAGTCTCCTCCCCAGAAACCTGAGAACCCTTTAGATATCCCACCACCGAGGGGCTTTGCAGCTCCTCTACACCCCCACATGCAGGTGGGTCTCTTTATTGGGTTGAGATAGCCATCGTAAGTTAATCTATTTAAACTTATTTTAAAATTCTTCATTAAAAAAAATGTTTGGAGAAATATTTTTTCTGTTCTTATAGCTGTAAACTACAATAATATTCTACAATTCTAAAGAAAATGGACTACATTAAGCATTTGAAATTTAAATTTCTATGCCCAATACTAAGGAACACATTTTCTTTTATTTATCAAGAACCAGAGCATTCCCCTTGGTCGATTAAGCTCAGCAGTGCCACCACCTAGGATCTCTAAGGGAATACCTGCTATCTCAGAAACTAGGTGAGACAATGTATCATGGTATCTACAATTAATCTATTTTTTAATGTTACTAGATTACAAACTTTTTTACTTGTATAAGCTTATGATTATGTGTTAGCTTGCCATTAGTTTAAATAGAAAACTTATATTACAATCTGTTTTATTTTATTTGTTAAATTAAATTTCCGCGTACATTATAATTATACATTATATGCGTACATTATAAGCTATCACTTTAATTATCCATATTTAATTTAGTGTTTTGAAGTAAATGCATTTATTAAAAGTTAGTTTAATTCTTTAGGGCAATTAATAAATGTATCTTTCTCCTACTTACTATGCAAACATTAACATTTCTTGGTAAGTAAATGTTGTTACATTTTGATGATTAGATATGTTGATGAGAATCTAACAGTGGATACCAAATCAGTACCAGTCAATGGTCAAAATGGACAAACCGGAGACAGATTAGGTCAAAGCCAGAGAGGAAATTTGGAAGCTACGACTGAAGAGGAAGCAGCTATGAGTGATGAGCTAGATGGTGAATCAGCTATGCAGGCGTCAGTTTCTGAAGAGGATGGTGGATTGGTCATTCCTCCTCCTCCTTCATTCAGGGGAGGACCAAAAACGAGGCATCCGGTACTGACTCAGTCTATTCCACAGGTAAGAAAGTATGAGTTTGTCATGCTTATTTATATTCTACCTGTGTATGCTGATTTGTAGTCTAGTGTTTACTAACATGATTAGGAAAAGCCTGTGAATAAAAAAACAAGCTGTCCTAACAATCCTTTAAAAAAAACAAAAATAACTTGATGTAAGATTTTATGAATTATACAAGGCATGTAAAACTAATTGACATTACTAGACTTTAATTCTTGCTGTGACATACCTAGAGTAACATACAGTAGCACTTTTTACTTTTGTTTTAAACATTTAGGACTAGAATTAATCAGTTTGTTTGAAGATTGAAAAGATATAAATAAGATATTAAATAATGATTAACAGTTAAAGCATGAACAACATAGCAAATTATGATAGTTGCTTAATTCAGCTGTTTCCAAGCAGCTTATACAAAAAATTATACAGTACTTTACACTGAGGGAAGACAAGGACTGCTGTTTTCAGTTAATAACTTTTTAAATCTAGAAGATCAATATTTTTGCCTTGGCTCATCAGCCCAGGCACCTCTGACACTATATCAATTAAGTCAACAAGCAATGCAAATATGGTGATATAGAAACATTGCGTAACAAAATATTTAATAATATGATGTGAGTAATGGTTCATGAATAGCAATTAATGAAAGCAAATCAATATAAATCTTGAGTGTTCATTAAGTGTAAACACATTAATAACAAATTAGATCTACTAGCCTAACATGAAGGCTCACCTTGGTCAAACTGTTAGAGATACAATCTGGTCTCACACTTACCCATGATTGAATACTGCCCATACACAGTTTACAGAGCAATGGCCAAGTACAGCTCATACACAGTCTACAGAGCAATGGCCAAGTACAGCTCATACACAGCATACAGAGAAACTCTGTCCAAAGTACTACACCCCGATCAAGCTTGACTCCAGCAGAGTCCAGAGCCTGAGTTCTTAAAACAAGACACATATGAATTCTTTATAATCATACTCCACAGAACTATAATGTCGAACAGGTGTAGAAAAACGTCATAAAGATGAAAGAAATATTATTAAACATACTCAGTAATGGGGAAGAACAAAAAGGCCACAAACAAATACAGAGCCAGCAAAGGCAAGGCATAAGAGGTAATGATGCCTTTGGAAACAGTGCATTAAAAAATATTTGTTCGATTTCCCCATAGTAGAGGGAAAAACAGAATGAAGAATTATTTCAACATGTGCAAAACATTGTTAATGCATCACTCATATCTTTTTATTACATTAAGGAAATTTTTTTTTTCTCAGGAGGTTGGTGGAATTAAGATCTAAAGGACTCTCTGGGCTTAAGGTTCAAACACTATATGTTACAATTTTAATCAATTTGTAGTAATTCATACATACATTATATTCTCTTTGAAAAAAACAAAAACTTGATGATGCAACTTTGAACTGAAAATGGCAGCAACTACAAAAGAATATAGAATTGAGTATCAATAGAAGAGAGTTCAGCCTGATTTGAACATGTCTTGTTCTAGTTGTATTAACCAAATGTTGTAGTGTGTGTCTCAGTCTGTATGTTTTTTTTTCCAGCCCACTATTCTCTCCCCTTTATCTTATGGTAAGAATGACTCTAATGTAGATCTGTGTACATGTTTTTTGTATTCATGTCTTTTATTAGTATCTATATACTTATACTATCAATATTTCAACAGTTTTGTTTACAAAGGACAGTCTCTGCTTAACCTTTCTGATAATTACTAGTTGCATATATATATATATATATATATATAAAATCAAGTTTATTTGCCCGATTTTATTTTTTAAGAATCACCACATTACACCCATTTTTTTTTTTACTAACAGTCATTTCATTTTTTTGCTATTACTGAAATGACCAAAATTTAAAAAAAAAAAAAGACTGAAGTGTTATTTAAATAATGATTCAATTGAGGCAGAAAAACAGGAATTTAAATTACTGTGATATGACATGGTACAAGTAAAGGGAGAAGCTGCTTGGGGTTTTTTTTTGTCTGTTCCTAGCTAGTATTTACACTGCAACAAGTGCTTTTATTAGGTATCACTGTAGAGAAATCACTATAAATAGATATATATTATTCAGGAATGTATGTGTCATAAAGATACTTGACTATTATTTTGTAGGCATCTTCTGTGTAGTTTTTAATTAAAAAGACTTCAGCTGTAAGAAACATGAGCTGGAATTTTTTCAACATTTTTTCACCTTCTGTATAGTAGATTCACTAACATGACTGTTTTATATGCACACATTGAACTTTAACATATACAAATAATAATATTCATCTGCATGGTAAATGCACAATAGTTTAACTTGAACCAATTGGGATGGCGGCATATAGGGTGGAAAATATGTTGGTCGCAGCTGGGGCTGCGTAACCTCAAGAAATGCTGCATTCGTCATTAATTTTCGGACTCAAAAACAAGTCTTATTATATATATATAGTAAATAACATCTAATATACAACATCTACATCTAACATCTAATAAATATTCTAGATGAAGCCACACTAAAACATAATGCCAAATTATCTAGAAATATAATCTATGTTCATTAATTAGAACTATATTTAGATGGAACATAATCTCAAAATATTCCCAATGAATCTTCTTTTTTGAATTAACATCTGTATTATATAAGATAAGATATGCCACACTAAATTTAATTACTGACATGATATAGGCTACCATGAGGCTTCTTAATTTAATTACTGAAACATGATATAGGCTAGAATGAGGCTTTGTTTTGATTTCAAAGTATTTTGAAGATGTTTCTATAAATTATTTGAAACAGCATAGATGTCATTTATAATATAAAAACAAAAAATAGTTCACAATTCATTCCTTTCATGCATTAGTTATAAACAACAAAAGAATTTCAATGGACACCTTTTATGCTCAGTTTGCTAAGGGAACCAGACGCAAGGAATGTCTAACATTAACCTACAGCTGTCAATGAAAGTATTAGGAAGGAAATTGCCCAAGAAAGAATAGATTTTGCATGCTGGTATGACCCTTGACTAATCAAAGGGATGTGGCAGAAAGTGGAATCATGCTTCCTCTAGCACGACTTGTGGCCAAATTTACAGCTCCATTTACAGCCTGTCTAGTCACATCAGATTCTGCTTTAGTAATTCATCTGGGTGCATCCACTGTCTTTTGAGACAGAAAGATCCATATATAAATTTTACTATGATTATTAGAATGCCAAAATTTGACCCGTGACATATGCTTATGAACTGGGAGCTCTCGCTCACATGGATTTTCTTTTTTACAGTGTAATGTAATGTATCATTTAATTTGTTAAAAATGTATGCATGTCTTTTATTATCTATTATATTTTGTTTTTCTTGTAATGCTTTCCATGTTGTGTGGAATGAAAATAAAAATACATAAGAAAAAAAGAGAAAACACTTCATCAGTAATACACTGAAATCTGTGAAATAAATTAATGTAATTATTTTTGAAAAACATTAATAAAATTGATTTTAAATTGTTTGGTCATTAATTCATTGCAGTAGAATAAAATAGTGACTTTTTTTAAATTAGAAAATTAAATATTTTTTAAAAATTACTGTTTGTTTGATTAAGAAATGGTTTAGTACAAGTTTTTTTTTTTCTTATAAATTCACAAGTGAAAGATGCACATAGAGAATCTATTCTTTCTATGTACAAAAAGTAGATGTATCAGAAAATAGATTGTCCTCAAATTGATTCTTGCTTCATTCTATCTCCAGGACAGCAAGAGTTCTCGAATGATCTTGACTAGTGCTAAGCCTCCGCTACCTAAAACCAGAACCAGTGGTCCTGCATCAAGTCCAAGAAGTAATCCTCCCAGACCACCAGGAAGGAGTGCATCAGGCCACAAGCATCGTCCAAGAACACCTAGCTAAACATTCCTGTCATAATTAGCATATCTTTTTTCAAAACTCTAGTTTAGGTGAAGAAAGAATATACCATCCAATAGGTTCTGTAAACTAAGATTCTCAAATGTTTTTATTAAATTTGTTAGCTTCATGTATATGACATGTATTTAAAAATATTGCTTTCTTCTAAATGATGAAAGTATGTTGTTTTAACACTTTTGACAGCTTTAAAATTACATGCCATGTTATGTCACCTTAGTTTGCAAGTCAGGGTAAATCTTCTGTGTCTATGTGACGGCCAGGGCTGATTGCCACAACGTCTGTTTTCAGTCATTAGCTCACATTCAGTACCTGGCATAAAATGTTACAAATGTTTACATAATTCAAATGAACTCAGTAGAGTAGATCATTTAAAGACATTGGTCTTTGTTTGAAATGTTAAGGATTCAAGGGAGGGAATTTCATTGAAAAGTTCATCTGCGAAAATAGAAAATATGAGAAGTGAGTTGCTATTGACCTTTGACTCCTTGTAAGATTCTCTTCAAATGTGCTGTGACATGCAGATGAGTTGAATGTATGGATTAAGTGTAAAATGAAATTAATAGTACGTTTAACATGGTTCATAACTTATGTTCTTGTGTAGTCATTTTTATGGACTAAATTTTACATCTTATATTGTAGATATTTTTTTTTTTTTTATAAGTCTTTGTTTTGCCATCTCATTTCTTAAATGAGGAAAGTCTATTGGTCTGCTAATTGGAAGTATTTCCATAATAAAAAAAAAAAAAGAAGTCTCACACTCTATAAATTTTTTTTTTACAATCTAAGGGTAACAGTTCCATGGCATTACCCTAAGGAACGTTGGTATAGACATATGTTGATGAAGAGTGTTGTATTTCAAACAATGGGATAGTGTTCTCCAGTTATGATGATACTAGTGTCTTTCATAGTCATAGAGGGGAGACAATCCTTGTAAGAGATAAGACAGAAAGTGTATGTTGATATGTTTCATGTTCCTCAGGTGTTTTGGAAGTAGCTTCCAAATAGTTCAATGTACTTTGCTCTGCTGTGATCTTTAAGTCATTGGATAGTTGACACATTTGGTCAATCATGTGATATTTAATGATTGTATTTTACTGTGATCAGAGCAAAATCTTTTATTTTTTTCTTGTGATATTGGTCTTGGTCTATGTAGTTTTTTTTTCTTCCACCATTCCAGTTTAATTCTTCTCTAGTTTTTTAAAGTTTTGATTCAATACTTTTTAAAAAATGTCTCGAACATTTTGTGTAGCTGAATTTTTATCTTTCTTTATTGTTGTAGGTCATGTTTAAAATTTGGTAGACTGAATTTCTTTGGTATTTTTTATCAAGTTTTTCATCTCTTGTTTTTTTTTTCAATATCTCATGTTGTCCCACAATAATATGTGAAAGTAAATTAAGAGAAGCAAAGTTAAATCAGAAAAAAGAATTCTGTTTCAGTGTCTACTTGATAAAGTTGAACCTTTTTTTTCCCCACGGAAACAAAAGCTGGGTTTATTATTGGTTTGGTTTTGTTCTGAAAGGCAAACTTGTACACTTGAACACGTCCACATAAAAGTTTATTCTTTTTCCGTCCAGTCCATCATATTTTAGTGTATTCAAAATGTTTATTAGTTATTTATAATCCATAGTTTTTGTATTTTGAAAGTATAAAAAATTTTAGTTGATTCATCCCAATATTTTTTTCTCTATAATTCCGTCCATGTTCTTATTCATACACTAAACAATCAATGTTACTTCCACAAATATTTCACTATCATTACATGTAATGTTTAATAAAATACATATGTAGTTTGATGTTTGGTTTGTAGTTCAGTTTACTGTTCATTTCTATTGTCTGATCAAAATGTCAAACATATGTCCAGTTAGATGAAAAAACAAAACAACGTAATTAGCTGCTATCGAATAATCATTAAAAAGATTTTGATACCGGTATTATTTTTTTTACGTAAATAAAAAGTTTTTGAAAGATAAGAGTAATTATACTTTATAATTATACTAGACCATTAAATCAGTTTTTTTTAAGATGGCCTCCATTGCAATGTAAACACATTAAAAAAATATAATTTTCACTTTCTAAAGCATGCATTTTTTTTTCTAAAGGAGAGTTGCTAGTCCTGAACTGAACTCGGGGAGAGGCAACTGGTCGAGTTTTATTTATAAATCATGTTCATAATAGCGGATCTCTAAAGTTTCTCTCTTGATTTGATACTATCTTTTACGCTTTACTGAATCCACCTGTCCTATAGACAAGAAGAATCTGTTGTACATTTGAAGGTGAGATGGTGGGGGTAGGAAAGCTATCAACTGGATCACAACAGCTTCTATGTGAATGAAGGCACCTACCATCCAACAACACAAACAGAAGTCTACCAGAAAGTTGACTGCTGGAAGAACAAGAAGTGGAAAGCGTCGGCAACCATGTGGATATCTGTCCCTTGACTTATCGGACACAACTGAATGAGATAACATATGTACCGGGAGCTCAAAATTGGAACCAGTGAAATCTGCCCATGTGGAGTGTCACCAGAGAATGCCGACCATGTCCTTCAAAACTGTTCTCTTTACCATGAGGCCTGTACAAGACTCTGGCCCCAAAACACCCCAATAGAAAGAAAACTATGTGGAGAGCTCCCTGATTTGGAAACCACTGCGCAGTTCATCTCATGTATTGGTCTAGTCATCTGAACATACAAATGAGAACGTGGAAGAAGAAGTAGTCCCTTGACTTGCGACATAAGGTGTTGTGACAGTTCGCCTAACCAAATCCCTCCACTTTTCCCAGTCAGTAGCAGGATATAAAGAGAGAGAGGCTGGTCCATTCTTTGATGTTATCTAGCCAGCTTTTCTTTGGACGAGCCTTACATAAAGCTATATAGAATTCTAGACACACAAGTTACCTTTTTTTTTGTTTTTAAATTAGCCTTAACAGTCACCATAGTTAATGCCCTAATCTTATGGAAGAGGTTTCGTGCACCTATGACTTTCCCAACTTAACATCCTTTATCTCAGTCGTCTGCTGTCAGTGTGCTATAGGTCAGTGCAGTCCTTGGTATCGTTCAACTATTTTGTCTCGCGTCTTTCTTGCTATCTCGACTGCTTGATGACAATAAGCGTTCACTTGTGGATGTTTGCTGACATGTTCGCTTGATGTCATGTTGTAATAAAATATGTAGGTCGCAGCTGGGGCCACTTGAAAGACTGCACTTCAGATTCATCTCCGCTTTTATATATTGATGTCATGGCAACGTGCTACATTTGGATTTGTTTGATGACAAGGCCGGCCATCAACGAGGGTGTCAGGTGGCCAGCACAACGATCAACCACTTTTACTTTTCCCCAACTTGTCAGATACCCATTAGAGCTGGGTGGACTCCAATGATCCCAGTGTTCACCAGGACTTAAACCCGGGACCCGCTCCTCCTATTTAGACATTTAACCAAAGGGAAACGTCTCTTGAGGCCTTGAATAAGGGATTGGCCCTTTACAAAGCAATTAAATCAATATCAGTTAGGCGAGGTTCACATTGAACTATATACTTATAACAATTAGTTCGTTGAATACATCTGAATATTAAAAATGTCATAATAATAACCGCTAATAAATCTCCGTATCCTGTGGTATTAAGTCGTTGGCCGAACTAACAATACAACAGTGTCTGTTGCACTTTGGATACGTACATGGCTCTTCTGTTTGTATCAACGGAGATAAGGTTGTAGTTGTTGATAGATTGTAGTTCATAGTTTATGTTATTCTTGCTGAAAATATTCAAACCTGCCTTTTTACCTGCATGAACGGGCCACTTCGGAGGCCGATTTTTAGTTTGTGTTTAGGGTGTCTTTGTAACCTTGTTTTTTTTAAAAAGTATCTTAGAAATCTAGCTTAAGATGTAGGCCTATACTTTAGTGTATCAATCTATTAACTATATACAAGAATAATAGAGTGAGAGGGGCAGAGGAAAGAGCAGTATAAAAAGAGGCAGAGTGAGTAAAAGGCAAAGATGAGAGGGAAGAGAGAGAGAAAGACAGCAAAGAAGCAAGTAGAAAATTTCCATAAAATTGAACCCAGCCTGAGGCTGTTATTACGTTGTACCCGGCCTTTTGTTTTTTAATTCGCTATATTTGCCTTGTGTGTCTATCGTCTTGCAGCATGTTGTCTTCCTATAGCGTTATCTGCTATTTGAACGATCGCAGAAGATTGCCAGCCCCTTTAAATGGAAGCGCCTGTGTCATTAAAACAATTAGAATAGTGAGTTAAACTAACAACTGGGGACAAAAAAGAACTGATCAATGCAGCGGTAGACTTGGAGAGGAAATGAAATAGAGAGTAGGTAGAAAGAAAGAGAGAGAGAGAGAAATAGAATATGGATAGAAAGAAGATATAGAAAGAGAGACAGAATCTATCAATTTTAAAGCCACTGAATAGCACTATTCTTAATATCGTATCGGATTTTTAAAAAATTGCTCTTAATTTCTACCTCAACTGTTCCCCCTCCGGCGTCGAATCAAAATTATTGTCATAATGTATCGATTACATGTAATCGCAGCATTATTCTAAATCTATTAGCACCCTGGGCGTATTCAATACTTGGAACTAATCTCAAAACAATGTCATGGAAAAGATATAATTTATATTTCTACATTCAAAACTTTCAGCAGTGCATGCTTGAAGACAAATCGGAGCGATTAGGGCATCCACATTATCCCATTGACCGTTAGGAAGGGTTTCTTCCAACAGACAGGCGTGAACCGGGAGCTCTTCACCCCAAGTCCTGTCTGAAAGTTCAAAAATTATAGCGAACATTACTGGTTGGGGTCGTACCATATATGAAGCGGAAACTATGTGGAATCTATATATATAATTCTCTACGTCGCCTAACTATGCGGGACAGGCACGTATGCCGACCCTCTAACCCTCGATGAAAAAATCATGGAAAGATAACTCTTATTTCTGCAAGTCGGACTTCAATGAAGTCCAGTAGGGTGTCGGCGCCGCAGGCGCCATTATCCCGTTGATGGTTAGAAAGGCTTTTATCCAACCACCAGGCCTGGACATGGGGCTCTTCACCCCTGTCCTGTCTGAGGGCACCCAACGGTAGGTGGCCATATCGGTTGACTGGGCCAGACCGGGCCGTGCCGTGTACAGAGCGCTCCGTCCCCGGTCCTGGATCCACTCGCTATAAGTGGCCGAGAACAGTGCTAACTGCGGGAAGCTTGTCTCATATTCCTATACTGTAACCGCCACTGTTCCGTGCAGGGACCGCCACTCCAGCTAACGGGACACTGATTACGGCCCCCATGTGGAACGGCGTGGCGGACTTTTTGGACTGGGTTCCGGGCGTTCTTTCCATCCCAACCCCGAGTGAGAGAAAAAAAAAAACAAAAGCTCACCCAGGGAAGCCCGGCCGGGCCTGGTTCACTACTCGTACTTAGCCTATCTAGTCTCCACCCACTAGAGGGCCACGCTGAGGCGACGGGTAGCTGGAATTCCTCCGGGCAAGTCGGACTAGAGTTACCCAACGTAACTTTTGTGGCGACAGAGAGCGCGGCTCAATGGGGAACATGTAATCTTCTCTGTATATATAATTCTCTACGTCGCACAATCATGCCCCCACCCGCCCGAACCCTCCCTCAAAATTGGATTACTAAGTCTTTCAGGTAGTGTTCACCCGTCCCTAAATAGCGGCGCATGCTACGCCGCGGGTTGGCTAGTTTCTTCATATTCTTATTCTGTAACCTTCACAAAGCCGTATTAAGGACCGCCACTCCTACTGCTCTCACATGACAGCTCCTTTGTTGGGCTGCGTGGTGGACTTGTTGTCAGGTCTCGGTTCCATCCTCACCCAGAAGGAGATGAAGTAAAATGTGCCCAACCCGGGCCACCCGTTGAAGTTTCCATTGAGGTGCCATGTTGAGGTCATGGGCGCTGGAATCTTTGGTTCGTCTCTTCACAGTATGGAGGAGTTCATCTTTTTGCCAGCCAAAGTGATGGCTTGTTAATGTACTAACTCATTGTTTTTTCTTTTCTTGGGATCTGATACCCAGCAGTTTTCTGTAGTTATTTAATCTTTAAAGATTGAATTCTTCTTTCGGCCTCAGCCTTCAGTGTCCAACATTCATAATCAAACCACTTGGAAAGGGTTAGGTGGAGAAAGAACGGGGTATCTGGGTGATCGCTTTTTAAATGTCTTTAAAAAAAGGGAATGATCTAAATTCGAAAATATGGTCTAAAGCCTTCTCGGGCTTCTCAAGCTAACCTGATAACCACTTTAGTAGTGAAGAATCTATGGATATGGAACATTGTACAGCTATCTCTTGTTTCTATTTGATGTTTGTGTTCACTAAGCCTGAGACGGCAGCCTAATATAAAGGGGACTAATACAGTTTATACCACCACTTCAATTACTATTTCTTTCCCTTGTTTCAGATACCAAATAAAGTATTTTATTACCAATTGGTTAATTAAAGAAAAATGATTCTTGTGTAGTCAGGTAAAAGAAATAATTGTGCAAAATTTCAGATTGTTCCGAGATTAGGTGTCGGAGACATAACGTGTACAAACTTTTCGCCAGACAGATAGTCAGAGAGACACACAGACAGACAAACGGAGTGAGTTGATATAAGCTTTGTAAAAACACTAAGAATTTTAGCAGTTTTCTTTTTTAAAATTTAGTTGGCAACATTAAGGATCAATTTTAAGAATTTTAGCAGTTTTCTTTTTTAAAATTTAGTTGGCAACATTAAGAATCAATTTTAAGAATTTTAGCAGTTTTCTTTTTTAAAATTTAGTTGGCAACATTAAGGATCAATTTAGCGTCTTTGATATTTTTTTTAGTTGAACTTGAAACTCGCCAATACAAAAGAAAATTTTAAAAATGTTTAGACGGAACAAAACAAAGTCTGAAAAGTATTAACGAATTCATTGGTTTGCAATGTCAAATTAATGGCTGCACACACACTCACTGGATTAAGTTGAATGTGTGTTTATAGTCTAATCTCTCGCCTTCTCCCCCCCACCTAACAGTTAACACCACTTAACCATTACTTGGGCATAGACTCCTAGACAATGTGATCCACCTCTTGCAATGAACGAGAAGAATGGCGATCTGCACTTCACATGCAATTGGCTTTGACCCAAATATAACCGTTTTTTTTAATGAGACCGCAGCCCAGTCGTTCTCAAGGAAGGCATTATGCGCCCCCCTCCTCCTCCCAGCACAGCCCGCTGAAGTTGAATGATTTTGTCTTTATCAATGTAAGAAAAGATTTCTTGTAGTTCAAGTTGAAACTCTTTTGTCAAATTTTTTTTTTGTATCGGCATTGAAAAAAAAAATAGTTTTAATGTTTATGCAGAGTAGATCTATTATATGTATTAGCTGTTGTTTTTTTTTTTTGTTCTCCACTTGGTTAAAACACTGCTGCTCCTAACGTCACTGTCATAAACTAGTTCTTAATCTAGCTCTTCCAGGAGGCTTTGTTTTATTTTAGACAACTTTTACTTATTTGCAGTGCTAAATCGCTGTCAACTGTGAATGTTCACTTTTTAACATTGCAGATCGATTTTGGATCGGAGAGTAAGTAAAAACAACTTTAACTCCTTTAGCTCACAAAGACATTTTTATTGAAGTCCAATTCAAAGTCAGACCAAACACCAATATTGATCTTCTTTGCATTCATCTTAGTACCACCATCTTATTCGACTTCATCTTATATAATCTAGTCCTACTTATTTTCATCTTATAAACGTTATCTTATTTAGGTTTTATCTTATTAATCTTATGTTATTAAACCTTTATTTACTTATAATTTTTCCCATCTTATTAACGTTTTTTTTTTACCTTCTTTTATTTACCATTATCCTACAAGCCTTCAACTAATTAACCCTATTTATCCTTATTTTCTTTACCTTTCTAATTTACCTTCTTCTTATTTACCTTTATCAAACTTACCTTTCTTTACGTTTCTCATTTACCATTAGTGCGCATGTGTAGTGGCAGTGTGGTAGCATTGGACAATATTCTATGGATAGAAATGCGTTTCATCGTTGACCAATAAATATATCAAAAGTTTTTCCTTTAAAATGAGGTGCGATGGCCTAGTGGCAGTGCGCAACACTCAGATACCGTTTGGATACTGTTTAAGACTGGGATTTTTAATTTCGGGATCCACACCCAGCTCCAATAAGTACCTGACATAAGTTAAGGAAAAGTAAAGGCGGTTGGTCGTTGTGCTGACCACATGACATCCTTGTTAACCAAGGGCCACAGAAACAGATGACCTTTACATCATCTGCACTATAGATTGCAAGGTCTGACAGTGAACGCTACTACGTTTTACAAAGCTTATATCCAATCATTCTGTAACAAGAATCAATACAAAATTACTAAATTAGTTAATTAACTATTGGTAATTAACTATTTGGTTTGGTTTCGAACAAGGGAAAGAAATTGTTCTTCACTGATATGGTGGTATAAGTTGAATGAACCCCCCTTTATACTTTGTACAAAAATTGTACCAGACAGACAGACAAACAAACACGTAGACAGACAGACAGACAGAGTTGATGTAAGCTTTGTTTAAAACAAACAAACATATTAAAAATAAAAATTTAAAATATATTTCAACAACGTCTCTGCCAAAGACTAAAGTTTTGGAATCAAATTTAAAAAAATAATAAAAAATAAATACAAATTGTTGAAGACTGCACACGAGAAATCTGATGATTTCTTATTTCGACTTTAGAAACAAAGCTATGATCTTAAAAGTGATACTTATCTGTTGTGGGAACTCTGCGCTTTGAAGTTTGAAAGAAACTTGTTATTATAAAAGTAAGTGAATAGTCAGGTCCACAACAGTCTCTTATCTTATCTTTCTAGGATCAATAAATTCGTACATCGAAAATAGTCAAACTTTTGCTCTCACCTATTGATCTGTCTGGTCGTTTGGATTGCGCCTTGGACAGTGGTCAAGATGCCTTCCCAGTGTGCCTCGGGAGGTTTCGGTTCGAACGTTATAGTTCTGAAGGAACACCCGAAACTTATCAAACAAAACAAGTTTGTGTAATCACGTCTTTTTGTCTCGTCATTTATCTCCTGTCTAATTCTGAAACTTGGACATTGTACAGTAAACATGCACAGAAACTAAACCACTTCCACATGACATGTCTGAGAAAAATACTAAATGGCAAATGGCAAGACAAAATACCAGATACAGAAGTCCTTCGAAGAGCGTGTCTGCAAAGCATCCACACAATCCTGATGCAGTCCCAGCTGCGATGGGCAGGTCACGTCTACAGAATGGAAGACCACCGCATCCCTAAACGACTCTTGTAACTAAGCGAAGGTGGTCAAAGAAAGCGCTTCAGGGACACCCTCAAAGCTTCTCTGAAGGCGTTCAGCATAGACCCAGGCACCTGGGAGACAGAGGCACATGACAGAGCATCATGGCGTCGCGCTGTGAAAACTGGCGCACAGGTTGCTGAGGAAAAAAGAACAATGCTGGCAGAAGAAAAACGCCAGAAAAGAAAAGCAAGACAAACGACACTAGCTCCAGCTGGAATAACCTGCCCAGTGTGCGGCTGAACATTCCGGGCTCACATAGGTCTCACCAGCCACATGAGGAGGCATAAAACCTCAGTGCAAAGCCCTCAGCCCCCTGGATGACAAAGTGGTCATCATCGAACCACGATGGACGAACTATATATAATTCTCTATACTGAGCTTTTTTTTCTTTTCTTTTTACAAAGCTCACCTGTTTGTCTGTCTGTCTGGGTGGATTCTATTATACGCTTTTTTTCCCCACTTTCCATCATCGGATCAAGTAAAAATTTGCACAACTATTCACCGTCAATGAAAACATATAAATTAATCATAAGATTAGCCAATTGATTAATCGATTAGTGGTAATTGATTAATTTTGTTGTAATTAGAACATGAGAAGACAAGCTTTGCCATATTGAGAGATATAGCAGCAATTAGACTGTGTTCTACCTTCATTCATTATAAGCTTAGTTGTTTTTTTTTTAAAGATTTCTTATAATTTGCTTGTTTAAAAAGCTTACATCAACTCACACCGTCTGTCTGTCTGGTACAAATTTTTAAAAGTTATTTCTCCCACTCCCCATTCTGAGATCAAGTCGAAACTGTGCACAATTATATCCTTTATTCGTAACAAGACTTTCTTACCCTTATATAAGCCTTTTAAAAAAATATTTTGCTTGTTTATTACAATACCTCTATTCAAGTCAGAATTTCATGGAACCTTCAGGAACCTACATGGAACCTGGACACGGACGCTAACACCAAAAACGTTTCTAACGATTTTCCTAGAAATTTAACAGTTGTTTAGAAAAAAAAAATGCTAGCTCGTTGGTCACAATGGAAACACTAGTTAGACCGTAATATTTTTTTCAAAGTAAAAAATAAATGTACATTTTGCGTGAGAACTGGACTCATACTTAGATCTAGAGCCAACATCGGTTTTGAAAGGACTATTGCTATCTTGAAATGGACTATCGCGTTCGGGAATTTCCAAATGCAAGGCATTATTGATTCAAGAGTTTCATACATTAATGTTCATGAAAATTGGGCGCATCGTCTTCCTAGTCTAGATTTAAAGGCCTAGCATTGGAATTATTCAACAATATTGTTGTAACTCCACTCCCGCGCCACACTGATGGTGCGCCTCAGAGCACCATTCAAGCAGTAGAAGACATGTTTATACGAGGAAGAAGGACTGTTGTAGATCTGTCTGAAGTTATGGGAGTCTGAACAGTCTGGGGCTAAGTGCTGTCTTGTGTGATACTAGTGAACTGTTTGGAAGACCTGGAGCGACATTGGGAAGTGTGTCGGTGGTCTGTTGTAGTATTAAGTATTAGAACTACAGACATTAGTGTGACTTGATAGTGGAAGTTCAAGTCTAACTATTTGTTGATAGCTTATAATAAATACATTATACATCGTTTATTATTAACTCCAACCTATATTTATATCTATGCTCCAACCTTTCGTTGAGTACTTGCATTAGATTTACAACGATGTTTAAAAATAACATGGCGTAGTCAGCCGTAGATGTCCATAGAATGAAAATACCGATAAATAATCGTACATGTATGCATTGCCCGCCTGTAGTATCTTTCATTCAAACAGCTGACGGTGTCAAAATCACGGATTCGGTACTCGGTTTAACCAATTATCTTTTAATTACTTATAAAATATTTTATCATATTTTAAGCTTTATAATGGAGGTATTGTTTTTGTAAACAAATTAAATTGTTTTTCTTGTTAATCTTCAGTATATGAATGTTACCTTCGGTTATGTTGGTTAGCAAAACGTCTCTTGATTTCCGTGCTTATCTACCCTCCTTTGAGTGTTTTAAAAATAGTTATATTATATTATGACTAGTCGACCGGCGGCGTAGCATACGCCGCTATTTTTCAGGGCCGGCCTTAGGCCACTGCAACCTATGCGTCATCAGTGTGCCCCGCACAAATTATAGGTGTATAAATTATTAAATTAAACCATTTTATAACTTACAACAGATTTCCCAAGGCCTCCTGTTGATTTACCAGGAGCTCCTGGAAATTTCCTGAAATTGCAAAAATATACGAAAAAGTCCTGGAAATATCGAAAATTATTAAAATCTTTTGAAAACTCATACAAATCTCATGAAATATATAGACAAAAATTGTCATTTTGGGGTGTCATTCAATATGGAAAACATCAATCTTACACGCGATAAAAAAAAAACAGCATTATGCAATACCCGTAATTGTGGAATCTAGTGAAAGAAGCTTCTCGCGCCTCAAACTAATGAAGAATTACTTGAGGTCAACAATTATTGTACATAGATTGAAACATTTGGTAATTCTTGCTATTGAGCGTGATCTATGTAGGAAACAGAATTCTTATGATATACTGTACGACTTCGCTACAGGCAAGGCTCGTGTCGTAATTCTGTGCGTAGTAAAGAATAAATAAAATGCAAAGACGAAACTATTTTCTAACACAAACTCCTTATTTTCACTTATTATCCATATCCCTACCCAAACTGGGCCACGTGAAATGCGTTTCGCATTGGTCCCACAATGGTTAAGTCCGGCCCTGCTATTTAGTGACCGGTGAATACAGAGTAGATTACTTGTTCTCTTTCCATGACTTCTTGGTCACAATGGTTAAGTCCGGCCCTGCTATTTGTTGACGGGTAAAAACTACTTGTTCTCCCCCCCCCCTCTTTTTTTTTTTCGCTCCTTAAATTATGTGGGGTAACTCTAGTCCGTCCGAGTTGCAGAAATAAAAGAGTGATCTTTCCATTACATGGTGTCCAAACTTTTGAGCCATAAAGAGAATTATCTAAATATATAACATTGATCTTATCTTTCGTTGACTTACTTGTCAAGTATACATTATCTTCCGAATGTCCCAATGTAGTTTCCTACCTTTTCTGTAATACTTAGCTGATTTCTGAATCGTTTAACTTAGCGTTTTCTTTGTCCCATTAAAAGGGCTGGTTGAGGAAGTTCGAACATGTCTGGCTCCATTGAGAAGACACTTATTACTCAGCTTTGAAGACCTTGACCCAAGTTTTTCTCAACTCTAAGTGACTAATCATTTTACCTATCCAAAATCGTCTGTTACAGGGAAATGTTTTTTTCATTGAACTAGCTATATTAAATAAAAACACACACACACACAAAACTTAATTATTTTAGACTCTTACGATGGAAACTTTTGGTTACTTGTATCTCCTCTCTGCACATTCCTGTTTTTATTCTGTGTTACATTCTGTCAGGTTTTTATTTTCTTTTAAAGTCATTGGGCTATTGTATTCGAAGACATTGATAGACCCGATCCAGACGTAAAATCCTGTTTTTTTTTTTTTTTAAATCTACAACAATAGAAGTGCAGGTAACTCTAGGCATTTTTGTTTCTTTGTTCAACACAAGTTTTTTTGTTCTTGTGTACAGCAAGGTTTTCAGATCTTTGTTTTTATTTTTGATAGACAGTTTGGAATCTGTACAAAACTAAAAACAAACATTTGACGATTCCGTTTGTTTCTAATATTCTGGGCGTTTTTCATTACGTTCAGAAACTGCTTGACCCGGGCAACGCTTCTCAGTCTCACCAAGGCGCTCGGGTAGAAACGACTAGGCCAATAGAAAAGCAAAAAATGAGCCCCATTAGGGTACCTAAGGCGGGGATGGTAGAAAGCCATAACAAACATGTCACCATCCACAAACCGTTCCTCAAGGAGCCTTTTTTGTGGCGGACTGATGTGGTACAGAGAAGGAATATAGTGGAATTTCCCCGTTGCTCTCGACCTTTGGCCTCTCTTTTAATCTGAGCGTCTAGGGATACGAGCCATCGACAATTAGGATGTATAAATTTACATCTGCTTGGATCTTACCCAGCAGAAGTTTATTCAGACATGCAGATGCAGGCAAGCTTCCATAGGCCGAGAGCTCCACGAATCTTACAGTCAACTCTTAGGGCTATTACAAAGAAATCTGGTTTCCTTTTCATTTAGTCTTTGAAAGAGACGTGCCTCGTGTAATATTGTATCCCCCCTTTGCTCTGAAAACAATATAATCGGACTTGGAGATGAATTCCTTTGAGTCACTTTGAAACTACCCAGTGTTTCTCTGATAACTTTTTTAACCAACATAACGGACGCACCTTGATAGCTGATAAACTTTCAAAACAGATATAAAACTACAAGAGAATCACTAATCACAGTGTTCGAGTAGCATTAGGTGTATTAAAAGACTAAGGGTCCTTGCACATTACTCGGTTTCTGTCGAACGACTGAATGTGTGATGAAGTTCACGAGAACTTTCATATAACGCCGAGACGGTGAACTAGCAGTACGGCACTTTGAAACAGCCATACTTGCCACTGACATTCCACTTGTCTCCGTACGGCACTTTGAAACAGCCATACTTGCCACTGACATTCCACTTGTCTCCGTACGGCACTTTGAAACAGCCATACTTGCCACTGACATTCCACTTGTCTCCGTACGGCACTTTGAAACAGCCATACTTGCCACTGACATTCCACTTGTCTCCGTACGGCACTTTGAAACAGCCATACTTGCCACTGACATTCCACTTGTCTCCGTACGGCGCCTTGGGTTCATTAGCATACGTGACTAAATGCATGCTTTCACAACAGAGTTTTTTTTTTTTTGTCGTACGTCCACAAGAAATGAACAAATCACAAAGCAGCCATGCGAAATGAAATAAATACAAATGTGGAATACATGGCCACATTCTTATATGCTTGGGAATCTTGGACGCAGACTGCAGAACTAGAGAGGATGATCTTAGCAATGGAATTGGGATGCTACAGAAATATCCTTGGTATCGCATTTCAAACGAAGAGATTAGAGACAGGATTTGTACTGCAAATGGACCCCACGATGACCTGTTAACTACTGTAAAAAAAAAACTACGCAAACTAAATCCCTATGGCCATATCACAAGGTCCTCAGGGCAAACACATTCCTTCTGGGAGCAGTACCAGGACAAAGGAGAAGAGAAAGCGATGAGAAGACAACATCAAAGAATGGACGGGCCTGCCAATGAAATAAATTCTGTTCCAGGCAAAAGACAGGAATGGAGATAGAAGTTCCACAGATCTTGTGTATGTCTCAACTAAAGGGTAGGTGAAAGTGTGACAGGTGGGGAAATGTGACGTGTGTTTGGCGCGTTTAATGTCTAGGGGATGATTATTTTTAAAACTATCACACCCCAACCTATCAGCATAAGAATCGGGAGCAGACACGCAACGAGACAAGCAATGAAAGATAGATACAAAAGTTAAAAATGAAGAATATTTATTTACATAAATATACATATAAGAATAAAAAGGGGGAGGGTTTGCATCTATCTCTAAATAGTACTAGATTTAATCATCACTCTTGCACCTAATAAGAGAGTATGTCACTTTGTCCTCTGACTTAGCTGGTTTTCCTGTTGATGTCGCAGCTGGCTGTGTCCTGGCTTGAGGCTCTGCAGCTGGAGGTGGCGCTCTAGCGGATAGAGGGACGCCGGTGATATAGTTCTTGTGGAGTCTCAATCCCAAGTTCTAGTATC
Organism: Biomphalaria glabrata; assembly: GCF_947242115.1. Classification (NCBI taxonomy): domain Eukaryota; kingdom Metazoa; phylum Mollusca; class Gastropoda; family Planorbidae; genus Biomphalaria; species Biomphalaria glabrata. The sequence goes on from NC_074722.1 coordinate 25,663,783, forward strand.
TGTAGTGGGCACAGTAGGGCGGGTGGCCGGCTACCGTGGGCACAAGTGTACTGCGGGCAGAGCTGATCTGCCGTAGGCAGCGTAGTTGACAGGATTTGTCCAGTGAGTTGCAGAGGGTTTGGCGTAGCTATGACGTCTCACACAGATCTGGGTCTATAGGGACGTCGAACCTAACAAGTTGACAGGTGGGCTGTCGAATAGGCGGGCAAGGCCGATAGCGCCAAGTAGTAGAGTTGAGAAGTGTCGAGTAGACACTGAACAGCAAATAGCAAATAGTTGAGTAGTGTCGAGTAGACACTAAGCGGCAAATAGGCAGACACCTGAGGGAGGCACCAGGTATTCCTCTAGGAGTGAGAAAAATGATATAGTCCAGACTCGATAGCTCAGCTCGAATGAGAAATGAAAGGGTCTGATTTGATTTGGATCTACTTTATATAGGCCTGGAAAATGTGGACGGAAACAGGAAATGTCCTAGGCTTAGAATTATCTTACACGTGGGTGAATTAGACTTGAGATGGGAGTCGCACATTGGTACGTCGAGAGGCGCTTTGACTCGAGTAATCTCCTAGATCAAAGAGAGACATAGGAGAAAGGGAAGGGGGAGGAGTGACTTGCATTCCACACAAGGTGGTGTCCACTGCGGCTGTCAGACATCCTGCCGATAAGATCTAAGACTCTGTGTGTATCTTTGCCCCGGTCAAGGGAAGATAAATCGAAAGACGTGGCCTAGCTATCTCCAATGTGGTCAATTAAGTCTAGCCTGGAGCGGAAAAGGTGGGGCGGGTGAAGAATTTGGGGGTAGGGTGGGGAAATAATTAAAACAAAATAAATAAATAAAGATAAATAATAATTAATGCTGTGATAAATTTGAGTGACTCTGACAGCGAGTTTTTGACTTGTCACAGAAGGTGAAGGAATACTTAGATATATAATCACATATAATGGGAAAGCCTGGTCGTGCGGTTTGCGCGCTGGACTGTCGTTCAGATTTATCGATGGTCCCGAGTTCAAACCCTGCCCACTCCCATCCCCCGTCGTCCTGCGGGAGGTTTGGACTAGGAAGCAATTATCTTCAACTCTGAAGGAACATCCGAAACATGTAAAACATTTTACAAACATTTTACAATAAACTCATCCGGGTTTTTTTAGGCAGCACGGCGAAAACCTTGTAATGTGCATGGGACCAAAGACTAAGTCTGCTTTATTGATCAGATATTAGGAAATGTGGTTTAGACCCGCTTTTTATCATCTTACTTCGCCAGTGACAGAAAGACACACAAACGACCAAAACTAACTCGGCACAAAAACTAGAAAGTGAGCAAATGTAAACAAATACAGACATGATGGTTACAATTCTTTCATTTTATGAACACATACTAATTATAAGCTCGAAGCACTTTGTACATTAAATTTTTATAATAGAACGAGTTGAACACACAACACACGGGAAATAGGGACTGATTGCACAGATGCAAATCGATCTACAATTCTGAACGAAATGACAATGTTGTTACCTGGGAAATAATCACCAGGTCTGTGGGTGGATTCTGCACCTGCGACTTTACCAGTTTGAGTAGTTGCAGCGTTTTACTGGTTAACTCTCGCTTTTTGATTTTTCGGTTCATGTAATGACACACCAATACATTAAGGTAATGTTTATTATTACTTGAATCTTTTTTTTTTTTTTGCAGCTATAAATATGTTTAAAAATGTTCTAAACTAGTTTTAACTCTTTTCGTAGCCTAAAGTAGTCCGACGATTTAGTTATACTTTATAAATAAATAAATAAAAAACTATTTTTAGTATTGAGTACGATTATATCTCATTATTACTTACCATTGCTAGAGAAGGTGTAGCTATAAAACAAGACAGGCCAAATACTATTTGTTTAACAATTTGTAAAGCAATACTTTGTTTTCATCACCTTAGTAAAAAAAAAAATCACGAATGATCGCTGCTTAGATTTTATGATTAAAATAGTTTATAACACAGTTTTGAAAACCCTAACCCTATGCTAAGCCCTAATGTACGCGATTCCCGGAAGAAACTTAAGAGTAGGGAAGAATAGAAACATACTGAGCATCTCTTAAACCTATATTTATTTCTTAACATAAGTCTCAACGGATTTTAAAAAATCTTGCTGAAAAACGGCCAGTGTTCTTGTCTGAAGTTTTGCAATATAAACAAACATTATGTTACAAATCCGGCCCTGCTATTTTGTGACGGGTGAATACTACTTATTCCCCCCACCCCCTTCTTCTTTTTTTTTTTCGTAGGATAACTCTAGTCCGTCCGACTTGCAAAAATAAAAGAGTGATCTTTCCATTACTTGGTGTCCAAACTCTTGAGCCATGAAGAGAATTATACATATATATAGATATGCAAGTTGTTGGCTATTACGTCTCTCTCTCTATTCCTTCCCCTATTAACACTTCTAAGTGGCTGCGATTTCACATTGATGCATGCACAAAATAATTCGTTTTAAACAAACACTTGAGGGCGAATGGAAGTTTGCTCTGCACAAGGCCGCCCCCATTTCTTTTGACACAAAGACACGAGAGTCTGACAGTTTTAATGTCTTACATCGATACTGAAGATAATTGCTTCCATGTACATAGAGATCACCATTTGCGGGATGGGGAGGGGGGGGAGAGATCTTGGCCTCTGAGCTTCTCGAGATAGTGTTTGCTTTGCAGTATTTGTAAGGACGCGACACTCAAGGCGCGCCTATTGCGAAGAGGGCGAAAGGCGATGCTGAAGGTTATGCTGGGGTTGGAAATTGTCTTTTGTTGTTTTTTTTTTAAATCGTGTTAAAAAATATTTACAAAGCGTGAAAAGAAACACAATTTGCTGTGTGTGTGAGTGTGTGTGTGTGAGTGAATCTGTGTGTGTGTGTGTGTGTGTTTGTTTGCACTTTGATGCTACACTAAATTAAAATGCACCATCTCCATCATGTTATTGATCTCATGGCTCTATACAATCTAGCCAATCGGATCCATGTTTGTTGATCAATTCCTTGGAATATAAGGAAATCTACAGAAAGATGTCTTCATTTCTGTCATAACTGAATCATTCTATTCATTGCAAAAGATTTGTTTAAAAATATGTTGATACTGGTAATGACTCAGGAACAAAGTACGAAGAAATATAAGACTTAAGAACAGACATCTTCTTTATTGAGACATAAGAACTGACATCTTCCTTATTGAGACATAAGAATTGACATATATTGAGACATAAGAATTGACATCTTCCTTAATGAGACATAAGAATTAACATCTTCCTTATTGAGAAATAAGAACTGACATCTGCCTTATAGAGACATGAGAACTGACATCTTCCTTATTGAGATATAAGAACTGACATCTGCCTTATAGAGACACGAGAACTGACATCTTCCTTAATGAGACATAAGAACTGACATCTGCCTTATAGAGACATGAGAACTGACATCTTCCTTAATGAGACATAAGAACTGACATCTGCCTTATAGAGACATGAGAACTGACATCTTCCTTATTGAGATATAAGAACTGACATCTGCCTTATAGAGACACGAGAACTGACATCTTCCTTAATGAGACATAAGAACTGACATCTGCCTTATAGAGACATAAGAACTATCATCTGCCTTAATTACGCATAAGAACTGACATCTTCCTTATTGAGACATAAGAATTGACATATTATTGAGACATAAGAACTGACATCTTCCTCATTGAGACATAAGAACTGACATCTGCCTTATAGAGAAATAAGAACTATAATCTGCCTTATTGAGGCATAAGAACTGACATATTCCCTATTGAGACTTAAGAACTGATATGAGCCATATTAAATTTTTCTATTTAGAACAAGATATCAGTCTATCTTCCTGAATAACACCAAAAGTATTCGTCAAAACATACCAAATAAGCTGGCGGTCACAATGACTCCTCTGTGAGATGCTGCACGACAACACACCAGACCAGTAACAGTAACACGAAATGGTTGTTCAGTGATGATAGCCAACCTTAGGAAATGGAAATCGCTGACAAACAGGGAAAAGGGAATGGGAAAAACAAAAGCGGGGGGAGGGGGATCTCAGATCTGTGAATAAAAGAATCCGTTTATTTCCAAGTGGCAGGAAACAAATGACCTCTTCGAATTATCAGAGTTCGATTTACACTTCAACAGGAGAAATGACAAAATAATATCGATTATCTACACATTTATTTCACTGTCTAATAAAAACGTCAAACAGGAGCATGTCGCGTATTTTATGTGACCTTTTTTTTCCACATTGTTCGTCAGAATAACGCTTTTCTCTAGAATAGCTTTCTTGAAGCTTATATCAATTCACTCTATATGGTAAAAAGCGTGTACTCATTATTTCTCCGACACCCATTCTCGGACAAGTTAAAACTTCGCACAATTATTCATTGGCATAGACAATACATGAATAAAAAAAAAAGTAACCAACTGGACAATTAGTTACTGGTAATTATTTTGTTTAATAGCAACAAGAAAAACTAATACTTCAGTATTCACAGATATGGCTAAATTTGTTGGGTTTAGTCCCCTTAAATAATTGTTAAAGCTATTTCTTCCTCACACATTTTCCGATCAAGTTGATACTTGAAACAATTATTTATTGTACCTAAGAAAACATGAATCAATCAAACATACTCAATTAGTCAATTAATTATTGGTAATGTGTTATTATGTTTGATATCGGAATAAGGGAAATGACTTGTCCATTATTGGTAGATATAGTTTTATTTATTTATTTTTTTTTTCAATTGGAAGAGATTTTATTTTTTCTTGAAATGATTCGGAAATTAAGAAATTAACTCTAACTTTTTTTTCTAAAATTATAATTCAGAACTTACAGATATAGAAACTTCTGATTATTTGTACAACACATTGTATATTGTTTATATATCATATATGGATGGATGATTGGTCTTGTGGTTTGCGCTCTGGACTGTCATCTCGATGGCCACTGGTTCAAATCCCGCGGAAGGATTGGGCTAAGATGTAATAATCTTTAATTCAAAAGGAACATAAAAAAAACGTAAAACAAAAGAAAAAGTGTGTGTGTGTGTGTGTGCGCGAGACTGTGAGTAGTATAAGAAAGATGAAAAGAGGATTGCGAGAGAATGCTCGCTCTCCATGCACTGGCGGATCCAGGGGGGGGGGGCGGTAGGGGCGATCGCCCCCCCCCCCCCACTCGGCTGGGGGGGGGGCGGACGAATTTTAGTATAGAATTCACACAATTTGTATACGAATTTATTACTTATGTTAATAATATATACTAATTATTTATATTTCAACCTATTTTTAGATTATTTCGCCCCCCCCCTTTCTAGTATTTTGGCCGATTTGGTAGGGACGGGAGGGGGCGAAGGCATCAATCCGCCCCCCCCCACCATAAACTTTCGAGTGGGGGGGGCGGTCCTATTTATTTGCATAAATCACAGCTTGCTAACAGAATCAATTAAATATCTATATGATTAAAACTTGTTATGGGTATTTTAACCGGTCTTTATAGTATGTCGTTCACCTGTTGGCCGATCGGAAGGGGAGGAGCGAATACCTCTACTGCCCTTCCCATCGAAACCCTTTGAGTGGGGGGGGGGGGGCGATCCTACTTTTATGGAGAAATCATAGTATGTGAACAAAATTTGTCGAATATCTATATAATATAAACAGGTGGAATACAGGTGCGATACATGCAATCACCTTCCCCACATCGGAAAAAACAATACTTTTTCTTTTTGTATTATAGTAAGAAATTACAAAATTAAAAAATTCCATCACTAATATAATTTATATATGCTATAAAGTAAATTATTATATCGAGTCGCCCAACCCCTATTCTTTAATGCAAAATGCAATCATTAACAGAAATTATAAAAAGGAGCGAGGATTAATCGTTTTCATTTTACCGCCCTTCCCCTTTCTAGAAAGAGTTTGTGTAATTTCACATGAATTTATCATAACTATTTTAAGAAAGACTTTGCTTTGGAAAAGTTATAATTCAAACGAAATTTTTCAATATAAAAGTCACGGTTGAGATGAGTTCAAAAGCCAGATAATCTTTTCCTAGTCGACTTTTTCCAACCTTTACTCTATCTCATATTTTTCTAGTTAAATAAATTTAGGACTATAACTCACAATTTATGCTTGAATTTAATTGAATATCATTAATCGAATATTTGTTTTTTCGGTGGCGATCCTCAAAGCCTTAATCTAAATATGTGGGGTATCTTATCTTTTCAAGGAACAAATCGGTTGTATTTGCAATGTATTAAGGGACTATAAATTCATATTAGAATATTTTTCCACATTATTCAAAAGGTCCTTTATAATAGAATGAATAATGAGCTGTAGGTCAGGAGAATGCGTTACTGAAGGGAAGAATGCTTTTGGAGTCGGGGCTTCGCCCCGAACCCCACTAATAAATAATGACCTATAGATGTCAGGAGAATGCATCTCAGCCGTGAAAAATGCAAGAAAACGATTTTGGCGTCGGGGCTTCGCCCCGAACCCCACTGATAAATAATAAGCTGTAGATGTAAGGAGAATGCGTTTCTGCAGTGTAAAATGCAAGAAAACGCTTTTGGCTTCGGGGCTTCACCCCGAACCCCACTGAGGAAGCTTACAGCGCTCTCCCAGACCCCCAAGCCTGCAAGAGAAAGGCCTCAACATAACTTTTTTTTTTTTTTTTTCGCCGAAGATTGAGAAACAGTCTTATTTTATTCTCATATATCGAATATATATATATATATATATATGCTGTACGCACGTTTATGCATAGGGTTAGGGTTTACTAGGCGTTAGGGTTAGGGTTTAGAAAAAAAATAGCCCCCCCCCCCCCACTCCAAAGTTCTGGATCCGCCAGTGTCTCCATGTGGATCTATCCAGTGCCACATTTTTCCCAACTGTTAGTGACGACTTTAAAGAACTTCATGCCACGTTCGCATGCATCAGTATACGTTAAAAGTGGACGACCAGCGGCTCGCTTGCCTTCTGCTAGATCACCATACAGAATGTCTTGTGGAAATCGAACTTGTGGTATTCTATGAACGTGGCCAAGCCAGCCAAGGCGTCTGCTGCTGATAACAGGATCCTGGCATCCTGCTCTTCGTAGCACTTCCTCATTGGTTATTTTATCTTGCCACCTTATTTTAAAGATCCGCCTTAGGCATCGGAGGTGGAAGATATTTAGCTTTTTTTTTTCCTGCCATGAGTAGCTTGACCATGTTTCCCAAGCGCCCATACATGATTTCAAACGCCATATACACACAAAATAAAGTAATGTTTCCCCTTTCAGTCCTTACGATCTATGGGGCAGATGATGTTAAGGTCATCTGTTTCTGTAGCCCATGGTTAACGAGGATGTCATGTGGCCAGAACAACGACCAACAAGTACGATCTTTAGTTCAGAGGCGCCCTAAAATTCCAAAATTCAAAACCCAGTCTTCACCAGGATTCGAACCCGGATCTCTTGGTTCGGAAGCAAAGCGCTTTACCACTCAGCCACCACTTGGTCTATATCTATTCATTAATATTACATTGCAGTCAAAAAAAAAAGGGCAGAAGCTAACGGCCACACGGTGGTAAGTGTGTGAAAAACAAATTGGCTAGGTTTAAAAATAGAAAACAACCTTAATGTCACAGACTTGACATCATACAAACTCCTGAATGTGCTTTCTGTAAGAACTAATGCACTAGCCAGGTTCTTATAGCATGTCTTTATCTGTTTTGTATCTATGCCAGCATGCATTATCTCTGACGTAATTTCCCCAATTTAAAACTTTAAATGCTTCAGACAAAGTGTAACACAGCCATGTACTCAAATGTGCATTGTCCTACGACGTAATGATTGTTCGCTCTGTATATTTAGGCATTTCAAAAAACTTGAACACGATGATAATTCAATAAGTATGCAAAATGTCAAGAGCAGATAATTTAATAGCAAGAAAAAAACACACACACACACTAAACTATAATTACCCCCTCTTGGTTTCTCTCCATTCTCTGACTGTAAGGCTTATCGAACTGGCTTTCTACTTTTGAATTCAACAGTTCGTCTTTTTTTGTTCTTCCGCTGGTGAGCGCTTGAGCTGTGTACAGTGGGTATGAGCACTCAAGCGTAGATGTGAAGGCGTTATTGTCTACGTGGGCCACGCTAGGGTTAAAGTGCAACTTTGTTGCGGCCTCTTTTGAATACAATAAAAAAAAGAGTTGCAAGCCTATTGATTACCAGAATATGTTGACGAGAAGAGCCGGTGACTTGCACGAGACTCTTCACAAGGCTTCTTTTATTCTTGAGTGCTGTTCTTTTCTTGAACTTACCGTTTTGATTTTTGCAGAAAAGTGTAGAAGAGTGAAGCAGTGTGTGCGTGTCTCAGAGATTGGGGTTATTTTTAAAGGGGCATTTAGTTATTTAGTAATATACATTTTCTTCGTTTTATTTATAACTTCATTGTCAAAGATGAGTCTACATTTGTTCAGAATGAAAGCGTGTGATCGTGGATATGTTATGGGATGTAAGACTATGTGTAGGTGTAAGTGGTCTATGTGTGTAGGTGTAAGTGGTCTATGTGTGTAAGTGTAAGTGGTCTATGTGTGTAAGTGTAAGTGGTCTATGTGTGTAGGTGTAAGTGGTCTATGTGTGTAGGTGTAAGTGGTCTATTTGTGTAGGTGTGAGTGGTCTATGTGTGTAGGGTTAAGTGGTCTATCTGTGTAGGTGTGAGTGGTCTATGTGTATAGGTGTAAATGGTCTATGTGTGTAGGTGTGAGTGATCTATGTGTGTAGGTGTAAGTGGTCTATGTGTGTAGGGTTAAGTGGTCTATGTGTGTTAGTCTAAAACTAACTTTGTGCAAGTGTTTAAAAGTGAGAGGAAAGATTTTTATTTTTGTTTTAATTGCGGAATGTCTTGCTCTAAAAGAAAGGAAAGCCGCCATGATATTAAAGTCGAAGCATGATTCTGTGTGTTTGTATTTATGCCTGTGCTGGCGTATTTGTGGCTGTGCGTGGCCACTAGCGGATCCAGAACTTTGGAGTGGGGGGGCGATTTTTTTCCAAACCCTAACCCTAACGCCCAGTAAACCCTAACCCTACGCATAAACGTGCATACAGCGCGCGCGCGCACACACACACACACGCACAAACACACGCACACACATATAAATGTATATATATATATATGTATATATATATATATATATATATATATATATATATATATATATATATATATATATATATATATAAATATGAGAATAAAAAAAGGAGCATTTCTCAACCTTCGGCGAAAAACAAAACAACTGGGTCAGCGCTATAAGGTTCTCTGGTGAAGTTCGGGGCGAAGCCCCGACGCCATAAGCGTTTTCTTGCTTTTTTCACTGCAGAAACGCATTCTCCTGACAAGTACAGCTCATTATTCATCAATGGAGTTCGGGCGAAGCCCCGACGCCAAAAGCGTTTTCTTGCATTCTTCATTGCAGAAACGCATTCTCCTGACATCTACAACTCATTACCCATAAATGAAGTTCGGGGCGAAGCCCCGACGCCAAAAGCGTTTTCTTGCATTCTTCTCTGCAGAAACGCATTCTCCTGACATCTACAACTCATTATTCATAAATGGAGTTCGGGGCGAAGCCCCGACGCCAAAAGCGTTTTCTTGCATTCTTCTCTGCAGAAACGCATTCTCCTGACATCTACAACTCATTACCCATAAATGAAGTTCGGGGCGAAGCCCCGACGCCAAAAGCGTTTTCTTGCATTCTTCTCTGCAGAAACGCATTCTCCTGACATCTACAACTCATTACTCATAAATGGAGTTCGGGGCGAAGCAAATAAAACCGATTTGTTCCTTGAAAAGATAGGATACCCCACGTATTTAGATTTTTGCTTTGAGGATCGCCGCCGAAAAAAAACTTATTCGATAAATAGTATTCAAGAAAAGTCTAGCATAAATTGTGAGTTATAGTCCCAAATTTATTTAGCTAGAAAAATATCAGATTGAGTAAAGGTTGGGAAAATGCGATTATGAAGACGTTATTTGAGTTTAGAACTCATCTCAATCATGACTCTTATACTGAAAAATTTCGTTTGAATTCTAACTTTTCCAATGCAAAGTCTTTCTTAAAATACTTATGATAACTTCATGTGAAATTACAAAACTCTGTCTGGAAATGGGAATGGCGGTAGAGTGAAAACGATTAATCCTCGCTCCTTTACTAATTTCTGCTAAAGATTGCATTTGGCATTAAAGAATAGGTATGGGGTGACTCGATATAATAATTTAATTTATAGAATATATAAATTATATTAGTGACAGATTTTTTTAATTTTGTAATTTCTTAACTATAATACAAAAAGAAAAAGTATTGATTTGTCCGATGGGGGAAATGCGATTGCATGTATCGCCCCTCCCACCTGGTACAACCCTTTTTCATTTAAATTTACTAATGATACAATTTGAAATTAGAGTGTGGTACGACATATTTACAATGGGTCACATATCAATACGTAGTTTATATTATATAGATATTCAACTAATTTTATTCACAAACTATGATTCTCCACAAAAATAGGACCGCCCCCCCCCAGCACTCAGAGGGCTAGAGTGGGGAGGGCAGTACATGCAATCGCCCCCCCTCACCCCACCAAATCGGCCAAAATACCAGAAAGGGAGAGACATAATTTAAAATTTATATATTAATTCAACTAATTTTGTTCACAAACTATGATTTCTCAATAAAAACGGACCGCCCCCCCCAATCAAAGGGTTTAGGTGGGAAGGGCAGAAGAGGTATTCGTCCCCTCCCCCCACCAATCGGCAAACAGGGAACGACATAATATAAAAATCGGTTAAAATATCAATCACAAGTTACAAGGATATAGATATTTAATTGATTTTGTTAGCAGGCTGTGATTTCTACCAATAAATTGGACCGCCCCCCCCACTCGAAAGTTAAGGGGGGGGGGGCGGGATTGATACCATCGCCCCCTCCCGACCCCACCAAATCGGCCAACATACTAGAGGGGGGGGGTGAAATAATCTAAAAATAGGTTGAAATATAAATAATTAGTATATATTTTTAACATAAGTAATAAATTCGTATACAAATTGTGTGAATCCTATACTAAAGTTCGTCCGCCCCCCGCGTGGGGGGGTCGGCCGAGTGGGGGGGGGGGGCGATCGCCCCTACCGCCCCCCCCTGGATCCGCCAGTGTGCGTGGCTGAGTTTGTGTCTTGTTTCTGTCTTTGTTTGATTGTGGCTGTGTTTTTATGTGTTTGTGGCTGTGTTTGTGGGAGTGTTTGCGAGTGCGTTTGTATTTTGATAATGGAGAGGAAGTAACTTGTATTGAAGAATTCCACAATTATCATTTTATTCAATTTATACTTGCTTTAGTTCATGTCCAATGAAATGCGGTTGATTTTTTTTATTCCATTAGAAAAAACTTCATTCATCAATTTAGTTTAAACTATGAGAGCGAATCTCGTGTGAAAAAAATGGTTCAATAAAAACAAAGGGAGAATGACACTAAACATTTTGAGTACAATTCTTGCAAACAAAGTCAATTCAAGCTTTTGTTTCATCCTCTGATTAAAAAATGAGCAAGCAATGAATTGCAATGATATGAATGACCAAAATCACAAACCCAAACAGGCTAATTATTAAATAACACATTCCTTTTGAATGTTAAGGGCTAAACAGTTTAGTTAACATTAACAAAACGGCTGGGATACAAAACTTAGTCATAGTAAACATAAGGTCTGGAAAACAAAGCTTAGTCTTAGTAAACATAAGGTCTGGGATACAAAACTTAGTCTTAGTAAACATAAGGTCTGGAAAACAAAATTTAGTCTTAGTAAACATAAGGCCTGGGATACAAAGCTTAGTCTTAGTAAACATAAGGTCTGGAAAACAAAACTTCTTAAAAATAACACTGAAAGGATATGCGTTATAAGTCCCAATGTGGTTTCATTTTTTACCATATAATCAATAAAAAGGAGAGAGAACTGGAGAGGGAGAGAGAAATGGAGATGGAGAGAGAAATTGAGAGGGAGAGAGAAATGGAGATGGAGAGAGAAATGGAGAGGGAGAGAGAAATGGAGATGGAGAGAGAAATTGAGAGGGAGAGAGAAATGGAGATGGAGAGAGAAATGGAGAGGGAGAGAGAAATGGAGATGGAGAGAGAAATTTTGAGAGGGAGAGAGAAATGGAGATGGAGAGAGAAATGGAGAGGGAGAGAGAAATGGAGGGAGAGAGAAATGGAGAGGGAGAGAGAAATGGAGAGGGAGAGAGAAATGGAGAGGAGAGAGAAATGGAGAGGGAGAGAGAAATGGAGAGGGAGAGAGAGATAATACTTTGCTCTTAATAACTTATAAAGGATTGATTCAAAATGTAACATTTTTACCCCAACCCAATTAACCCTTACCCCCCCCCCCCCCCCCAAAAAAAAAAATCCTGTATAAATGTACCCAAAGTATATACAATTTTTGTTTGACGATATAGATTCAGACATGGCAACATTTAAAGACAGTAGTCTACACTATAATACTGGATCTAGTTAAAGGTATTGTGTGTTAGACTAATTTGGTGATACAGATTTCCAGCCATAAAAAGACAGTCTTAGACAGTAGTCTATACGGAATTGTACAAATCGTGGTGACTGAGTGGTAGAGCTCTTGGCTTCCGAACCGGATTTACGGGTTCGAATCCAGGTGAAGACTGGAACGACCTGAATTCGAACCTGTGAGCTAAAACCTTCTCAGGTTTTTCAAGCTAACGCGATAGTCACTCTGCTAGCGAAGAGCCCAATGAACATGGAAGATTGTATTATCTATTGTTTCTTTTTGATGTTTGTATTCACTCAGACGACAAGCGAATATAAAGGGGACTAACTCAGATTATACCACCACTTCAGTCAAGTAGACCTACTATTTCACACAGGCAGAGTGAGTTGATATAAGTTTTGTAAAAAAGTCTCCCATGAAGTCTTTAGAACAATAAAGGATCGCTCATTGGTCGATTCATGGTTATTGTTGTGGTTTGGGTGTAAGTTCGTGTGTAACAAAATATGTGAATACGTTTGAGCCGCAGGAACCGCCTTCGTACCTGCCCTTCTTCTTCCGCAATAAATAAAATCTTTGATTTCGTTTTGCTTGTGTGGTTGAAAAGTTGTCATCGGTAGTGCAATTATTGCCAACTCTGCGGATTTAGTGTCAGGCCAAAAGCAAGTTGCCGAACTCAAAGAAAACGAAACATATGTAAAAGTGCTAAAAGTGCTAATTCAACTAAACGCACCTCATCATTCCACCAAGTCAATAGGCTAAGTCTCTAAAGGTCGTCATAGTTTTGATGTGATTATGAGACAGTTCTTGAAGTCTAGTGACTTTTCATCGTTCTTGTACATTTCTTAGCTTTAACCTTTATCACTAACACTGGCACGTCATAGCGTGTGACATTTAACGAAGCTATTCGTAGTATCTTTCCCAATACGATTTCTAGCGGTCAATAGAAGCAGATTTGATCAGTGGCTCAGCAGTTTACTAAAGGCATGTGTGGACAGCACAACGATCCTCTAACCTTATTTATTCTTCTCATTAGGGTACCAGGTATATTACACGTGGAGTAGATTGTAAAGGGAAAACAGAATTCGATGTGTTTGATAGGGTTTCAAGGCTAAAAGAAGACCTGGCAGATGGATTGGTTAAGAGGGTGCCGGGGGGCTGAAAGTTGAGAAAGGGAGGATAAAAAAAGGGGGGGGGGTGCAAAGAGGAGAATCAGAGGGTTCCAAGTGGTAAAGTGCAGTGCCTAGACAAATTGAGAACAGGTCCTCGTTTCCCATTTTTACTCTGTCGATGGTCAAGTTTGAGTTTTAATCGATTGAAAAGGTCTGTTTATAATCTACAATTTTTTTTTATTCTAATGTTTTTTTAAAAAAAGTGACACATAGAAAAATCATTCTCAAAAGCATTTTTATTTAGATCTATGACTTTTATTTTCTACTTCGATTCTTCTTGTTTTTTTCATATAGAAATCAATAAAATTCTTGGATTCTGTAGAAAGCTTCGCAAACACAAAAATATCAACCATTTCCAGACACACAAAAATATCATCAATTTCCAGACAACTTCATTTAGTAAACTATGTATCTAAATAGACATGGAACAAAAAACAACTTGTGATTGCTCAAAACGTTTCTTATTTCCCATGAACTTTTTTTTTGAAAATATTTTTTGTCTTCTTGTCTAATCCCACTTGTGCTCTGCATGTCGATGATAGACTTGCATGACGTGATCCTCCATTTTGTTTTACTAACCAGTGAACCAGCAAAATTGTGTTCAAACCTAGTTCAAGACGTGTTAGTGTCACACAAACCTTTCTAATGTAAATGTTACATTAATGACCAATTCATTGTGTCTGCCTGTACAGAAAAGCTGTTTGATATTATCTCCGAATCAGCCTGTGAGCTGTTAAGAATTTAAAGGTGTCACGTTCAACGTCACAAGAGAAGTGTAAACAGGAACTTTATTGATACATAGAGAATCCAGAAATTTTGAATCTCATCATAAAAGAGTAAACACGTGACGCCCGGAAAGCCAAACTCTCGAGGCGTACATTCAATGACGACAACCCATTAGGGGGTTGCCTTCAACTCAAACGATTTTTTTTTCGATCATATCAGCCGAAACTTATTAACCACACATCGAGCAGACGTCCCCTTTCCCCATTCCATCTTGTCAGCTGCTCACATGTAAGCAATTAACTAGAACATAAGTAATAGACGTTCAAAGGTTAAGCTAAGCTCACGAGCGGCTCCTATGGATTGTTGACCTTTGAACTATCCATATCTATATTTAGAACCCATACACTTAGGTTCTTAAGTATTAAGCTGCCATTTGATGTCATTTCTTGTCATGACAATGCATTTCCCATTTAGAACATAACAGTTGCCGCCATCTATGGGGAAGATTACGATGGGAGACAGAGAAGCAAATAAATGTAGTCAAATCCTAAACTTACACTAGCAGTCCTCGTAGCGGCTTTGTCTGTGGCATTTTACGTCTCAACAGAAGATCCTTTCCCTTTGCAACTTCTTGTGTGACTAAAGAGGCAATGTCTTGATACACAGCTGCGGTCGCAGGTTGGGCATATGTAATCACCAGGCTCCGTTGCATTTCACCCTTCTTTCTGCTTCTGTTGTGTATGGCATGTGTAATCCGAGACTCTTCCTTTTTGCTCTCTCTCCATGTGGATCTATCCAGTGCCACTTTTCCCCAGCTGCTAGTGTCGATTCAGAAAACCTCGTACTCTTTATTTCAACGCAATCCTTTTCCATCTCAGTACCGCATCGGCCGTGCTCGTGTTCTCTATGAAAAGTGTCTCCTGAGGATTGTGTCAGGACTGTAGGAGGCTCTCTTCCATTCCCGCCAGTGCAAGGACTTTTGGTTCCGTCTTGCACCCCTTTTGTTTTGCTTCCCTATTAGGTCTAACAAACTTTTCCAACCAGGAGCCATATTGAGGCCAAGAAGCGTTACCCGGAAAACGGTTTATATAGCATGTCTCTGCAAGTATAATTCTAACGGATATTATAGCGTTTAAAACAGTTTCTGAAATCGTAGCGGTGGAGGCTGTCTTTTAAAAAATCAACATCATTGTGGCGTTTTGTTTTTAAAATCTTATATCAACTCACTTTGTCTGTCTGTGTGTCTG
Source organism: Biomphalaria glabrata (assembly GCF_947242115.1). Taxonomy (NCBI): domain Eukaryota; kingdom Metazoa; phylum Mollusca; class Gastropoda; family Planorbidae; genus Biomphalaria; species Biomphalaria glabrata. The sequence continues at coordinate 25,679,506 of NC_074722.1, forward strand.
TCTGGTAAAAAGAGTGTACACGTTATGGCGTTATTTCTCCCACGCCCATTCTCCGATCAAATTGAAACTTTGCACAATCATTCATTGGCATAGAAAAGACAAGAATCGATACAAAACATTAACCAATTAGTCAATTAATTAATTAAGGGAGATTAATCCCTCAGTATTCACATATATGGCTAAATTAGTAGGGTTTAGTCCCCTTAAATAACTATTTCTCCCTCACGCATTCTCCGATTAAGCTGATACTTTAAACAATTATTTATTGCACCCAACAATACATGAATGAATAAAACAAATTACGAATTACTCAATTACTTGGTAATTAATTATCTCGTTTGATGTCGAATAACGGAAATAACTTCTACATTATGGATAGATATAGTTGTAAGGGAGGAGTTCTTTCCCTTAGATAAGCTTTTTAAATGATTTTTTTTGTATTTTGTTTGTTTGAAATTCTTTGCTTTACTCAAGTGTAAAGTCTAACGTTAGATCTACTAAGCATGAATGTATTTTCAGAGCACTATTTCTATCTTCTAATGTCAGCATGTTCCATAGCTAGAAAACTGTCCAATATATGACACACACTGGCAGAAAAGTAATATCAATCTAATAATTGCATTCTATATCAATTTACATGCAGCAGTATAGGGATTCTCTTTTTTTATCAAAACCATTGGAAGCTATTTAGTCGAGACATTGTTGTACAAAATGCTTGCTAATCATGTAGACGAGATGAGATAAAAGTGATTTTGTTACATGTCGTTCGTCGCGATGGACAATCAGCAGCAGAGGTGCGTTAGAAATGTAGCAAGTCATAAATATTCATCCTAAGGTTGGTCTCGGGATATATTTTACAGAGCAGTGATGTCTAGCCTATGAGCTGCGGGCCCTATCCAGCCCATCATGCCGTGCCTCTAGGCACCTCAAAATTTATGTCCGCAGTGTACAACGAAGCTGCAGTGGTGAGGCTCCAAAGGATTGGAGACTTTTTTTTTTGTTGTGATAATCCTTAAGACACCCGTGACAGAAATGTGTATGGCGCCACAGGCCGAATAGTGCTGGACACCATTGACAGAATAGCCAAACGCTGTTGTCCTTTACAGAGACGTCGAGGCAATCACAGTAGTCAACAGAAGACTAGTTTTACTTTTCAGAGGATCTTTAATGGTAACTGGAGGTGCGGTGGCTGAGCGGTAAAGGCTTGGATTCAGAAAGGGTTCGAATTTTGGCGAAGACTGGGATTTTGAATTTTGGGATCTTTGGGCGCCTCTGAGTCCACCACGCTCTAGTGGGTACCTGACAATAATAGGGGGAAAAGTAAAGGCGGTTGGCCTTTGTGCTGGCCACATGATACGTTAACCGTTGGCCACAGAAACAGATGACCTTTACATCATCTACCCTATAGATCGCAAGGTCTGAAAGGGGAAGTTTAACATCTTTAAGAGTACTTATCAGTAGTTTATTTGAATCAAAATATATAAAATTTGGATTGATAAACTTACAGACATAGAGGCTGAAGTGCGAAGTTCTTTTGAGAGTGGTTTGAGAGTGATTCGGCTGGTCCATTCGTTTAAAAAAAAATTCAGAAGATCTCTGCTGCGATTCTCTCATCACCCCTGGTCATGTGTTGTACCTGTTACTTCCTGTTGTATTAATTATCCACTTGCGTAAAGTTAAGGGTTGCTAGGATCATCGTATGCTTGTGTATTTGTATCGAATTTGTTTCCTTCAATGTGTTTTCATCAACCATTTTTAGCCATCGTCATACTTAACCTTCTCCTCCTTTTCAAAGATCACGTTTAAAAGGTCACGTTTAGAAGATCACGTTTAGAAAATCACGTTTAAAAGGTCACGTTTAGAAGATCACGTTTAAAAGGTCATGTATCCTTTTCATCTTCTGATTCAGTAGGGGGTAGGGTAGCTGAGGAGTGCCGGGTTTGGGATTTAAGACTGGGATTTTGAATTTCGGGATGTTTAGGACGCCCTTGGGTCCACCCAACTCTAATGAGTACATTGGTTGGGGAAAGTAAAATTAGTTGGTGCGCTAAGTAGCCGTTGCATCAGAACTTTGAATGGTCTAAAATATTGTGATGTCGGATTTTCAATATCTTTTCTAGTTTACGAGATCTAAACGGGACGGACGGACAGACGGACAGACGGACAGACATTTCGCACAAAACTAATAGCGTCTTTTCCCGTTTCGGGGGCCGCTAAAAAAGGCATTATCAGATTTCATGTAATAAAATTTAATAAACGGGCGAATTTTCATATTAATCGGAAGTTACAATTCTTTATTTACTTTTATAGTCACAGGCATATAAATATGCCATAGGTGCAAGGTTTGTAAATTAAAGTTAATTTGATCGCAATTTTTTTTATTAGTAAAGAATAAATAACATTCAAAGTCGAATTTTTGTTTCTAATACAAAATCTTATTTTTCACTTATTACCCTTATTCCCACCCAGACTAGACCCCGCGCAATCAGTTTCGCATAGGGCCCCGCAATTGTTAGGACCGGCCCTGTCTGTGGTAGCCCACTAGGAGCCATGTTTACTCTCGATCTATTCATTTCCGCTTTCCCTGGCGGACGTGCTGAGGCGAGGGTTGCATGTGGCCAGCACAACGACCACCGCATTTACTTTTCCTCAACCAATGTCAGGTATACATTAGAGATGGGTGAACTCAGAGGCGCCCTAAAATCCACAAATTCAAAATACCAATCTCCACCAGGATTCGAACCCGGGACACTCGGTTCGGAAGCCAACCACTTTACCACTCAGCCACAACTCTTCCGAATGGTAAAAAAGGACCAGCCCCATCCCTTTCCTCTTGGTTAAGCAAAAGCATGAATCTACTCAAAGTAGATAAAGTTCTTATGATAAGCCTATACATCTAGACTGACAAGATGATTCGCAAAAATGATTGTTGATTTATTTAATTCTTTAATCATGAATACATTCCAGAATACCCGCTGACGTATGAGTTCAAGATAGAGAACGTCTTTAACTATTTGTGGCAAATTAGCTAGTAATTCTTTCACTAAAGATAAATAAACTATCAAATTTCTTGGAAAATCGTTAGAGCCGCTTCCGAGATCCTTGTCCATTTACCATCACTGGGTTTTGCTTTTTTTGCTTTTTGTTGTTTATTGAACGGATGAAAATTCGTTAGCTGTAAAAAAAAAAGACAGCTTCCACTATAGTAACCTCCCACAGAATGGACAGTAGACTTGTAATCTACTCCTCCTGCGACTCAATGCATGGTAATCAGAAGGTCCTAAGTAAAATTCACCCTTCCAGGGGCATCGCGCAAAGAGTTATCACCTCTCGATATAGACTAGCGTAGTATGGCTTAGAACTCGTCAAAGCCAAACCTGCGCTCGCACACACACACACACACACACAGAAGTATAAACACATTATTAAGCATCACTCGCACAGACTTAAACAAACACACGTCTGTTTCTAGTAATGGCGTCTACACGTGTTGTCAAGGACGACAACTCGAACAGTTAAATTAACAACAAAAAGACAACAAGAAAATCGATGCTCACTCCACGTGAGTGAGGTGGAACATCCCAGTCACCGTGACACGGCCAGGTGCTCCTCAAAGCCACGATATTTACGTCGAGAGTTAATTTGCGTTAAGATTCGACTCCCCCACGGGTGCACGCCCTTCGGAAAGGGAAGCCTCTTGGATCTATTTACACTTCTTGGTGAAATACTGTATTTTGTGTTTGTATTAGTGTATGTACAGTCACAGCTTCCAGTTGGTGCGATAATTTTGTCGAGGTCATTCACGTGTGACCAGGATTGATTATAAAAATTTGCTTTCATACATTTGAATAAACATTGTTAATAAAATCATTATAAGGGAGACAAATTGTTGTTTAACAAGAACTGTTTGGATTATCTCGACATGTCGGAGTTAGTCTAAAAATCAATCTTGCGGAACAAGGTAAAAAGTCTTAGCAACTAGAGTGTAAGATCTATCTATCTATCTATCTATCTATCTATCTATCTATCTATCTATCTATCTATCTATCTATCTATCTATCTGTCTATCTATTACTATGTTAGTACATCTTACTATTTTTCTTTCTTTCCAAGGAATATCTACCTTTTCATTCATTATCTTTCTTGTCTTCCTGTTGATTCTCCTTCTTTACCTGTGTGTCTAAATTCTAAATCTTTCTCTTTTTTCAAAGAACTGTCAAAGCAAATCAAACTTGGTATTAATATAGACATATATATATATACCAATGCTACATTGGGTATGAAGTTGAACATATTACTACTTCATTAGGTATTAGCATATCAGTGATATATCAGTGCTACACTTGATTTCAACATATTAGTGCTACACTAACTGTCTATAGTATAAACGTTCCATCAAGTATCGGCATATCAATTTAGACATTGTGTAACTTCTGTTGTGTTACGTTTGTATTGAGTTTCTGAACACGGACCTTTCAGATAACGTAAAGATCAAATGGTTTCTTCAAGTGGGTTTCAATGAGATTCTATGATCTTCAAAGATCGAAATACGAAACGCAGCTGCTGGACCATGGTTTACATATATGCAAATTAGTTTTAAAGAGTCATTTTCCTTAACAGCTTGCCAAAGTCTTACATTTTCATGATCTGATAGCAACAGAATTGAAATGACATGCGCAGTCGAAGACGTTAGAGCTTATATTTGACATTTGGTGGAAGGAACTTTAATACAGGACGCTTGCTGATGGATATGAAGCTGGCATGTTGCTATGGACAGCTAATGACAGAATACCTTGTAGGATTTTTTTTTCTTTAACTTAACACACATTTGAATAAAAGCTTGAAATCCTATTTTATGAACATGCTTTTTAAATCGGTGAAAGCACTATTGTCACGTGGTGTGTGCATCAAGGTTTCAAGAGATGTGTAAGACCTATATATGTCATACCTAGACTGGAAAACAAAGACAAATTCATATCCTATCGTTATGTACGTAACTCTTTTTCAAGTTATTGGAGAACTCGCCCTGAATCTTGGAAAATTGCTGTTTTCTGTATTAGAAAAATGATGAAAATGATGATCTTTAGTTTTCAAAGTTTAGAAATAATGCTGTCCCATTTAACCAATTTTAAGTAGAATGGGTTATTAATCACAGAACTATATATTCATGCAAAGCCATTTCCCATGTGTCTCCATTGAGATATATGTTTAGACAATCCTAGATGTAAATAATTCAAGCCTGTTGATTTTAATCATCTTATGATCTTAGATTGTGCATTTAAATAATTGATTACCCAACCTAGATCTTTCTAGATTTCTAAAAATAGGAAAATAATAATTTATCTCGTATATATTATATGCTAGATAGGTTAGGTTAAAGGACAACAACTTGTTTTTCACATTTTTTATGTACTGTTAAGAGATTAGCGCGTCCAGTCGAGGTATAATATATATTTATATATATATATATATATATATATATATATATATATATATATAGGACTATGTGAGGAAGTTTAACCACATATCTCCGTCTTGAAGATACGAGATCAGGGGCGGACTGGCTATATGGGCTTTCGGGCAAATGACCGGTGGGCCGGTACCCAAATGGGCAGGTAGGGCCACCGAAATGATCACTATGACACCTATGAAATTGTAAAGTTTTGTAGAATAATCTCTTGTAAAAGTGACAATTTGAGCGTCGAGTTAAAAATTTTTTTTTTAACAGACTCGACATTGTAATACTGATTTAATCTTAACACATTTTTTAAATTAATGCAATAGCCTACATCCGTATAAAGTGCTACTTGTAGGCTTCATCCTTTTAGGGCCTACTCACTTAAAGATTAAAAACTAACATAAGGATTACATTTTTTGTAAAGATATAGAATTCACTGTATGCATGTGTAAAGTTATCCAAACATTATCAAACTTAACATAATGATTGTGAGTACATGTACGCCTAGAATTGGATATCCATATTATGATATACAATGTATGGACCGGATTGTATAGGATTGCCCGGGCTGATTTTGACACCCAGCCCGCCCTGTTCCAGATTATTCACAGAATAACACAAAGTTACAGGGAGTTCATTAGAAATAAAAGTTCCTTTAAAATCTTTCTTTCGCATAGAGAAATTTCGGTTTGAAAAGCTTTAAATAGGGGAGACAAGCTTAGATTGAGTCTGTACTGTTAAAAGTGCTTTTAAAACCTATTATTGAATTTTAATTATAATGTGTATTATTGCCTTGCTATCTGCTATATCAATAAAGTGTATGTTCAATCTTTTCATGTTTCCTACTTGAGGATTGAAATTATTTGAATCCGAATAGCGGAGCTCTGTTCTTCTGTCACCTTACAACCATAGTAATAAGTCTATACAAGTAAAACACAGAGACATAACGGATGTATCACTGCATTATTACAAATAAAGTAATTACAATTATAATCGCAAGGTGTTTTAAGATCTCTCAACTCATTCAGAACTTCAGCTCTCAGCATTCAATTTTACAAAGCTTATATCAACTCACTCTGTCTGTCTGATAAAAAGTTTGTACATGTTATTTCTCCGACACTCAATTTCGGATCAAGCTGAAAATTCGCACAATTATTTCTTTTACCTGACAACACAAGAATCAATTTAAAAAATTAATCAATGAGTCAATTAACTGTTTGTAATTAATTATTTTGTTTGGTATCTCGAACAAGGGAAAGAAATTGTTCTTGACTGAAGTGTTGTTATAAGTTGAATTAGTCCCCTTTATAGGTGGTCGCCTGAGTCTTAGTGAATACAAACATGAAATACGACGAGGCTATTGAAACAATAGATAACTAGACAATATTCTATGTTCATAAGTACTTCACAAGCAAAGTGGTTAGAATGTCAGTTTGTGGAGGCTTGAGCCATGAGATCGTCCCCCCTCCTTTTTTTTCTTTTATAAATGCTTTTTATTTTTAGTCTAGATCTATTACAAATTTGATTACATGGCTGATCCAAACTAATTGATACAACTACACTTAATATATCTATTTTTTAAAAGTATTTTTTTTTCTTATTTTTCACACGTATTTCCTCTTTCAACAGCCGCCCCCATCCCTCTATTCCACACTGCAAATACGACCTGTCCTTCTAAAATAGCTTCATAGTCATAGTAATGTATTACATCAGTCAACACATGCACACACAGAGACACACGCTAAAGTTGTAAAAGTGACAGTGAAAAGTCTAAACAAAGCGTCTTCAAGCACTTAGCCCCTGAACATTCAGTGAAAACTTCACAAGCCACAGGCTTTTCTGTCTGAGGGACACCGTCAGTAGAAAGCTAAGACTAAGACTGCTTTATTGATCTTTATGGAAATTTGTTGTGATTACAAGGACTCTTTTCTCGTATACAGACAACACGACAAAAACATACACATAAATAGAACAGACACAACATAAAGAGTATATTCAGCGACTACACAGGCATCTTGGTCCTTGTCATGTTTCCTGATCAAAGGGTGGGGTTGATAAAGTCTGACCGAGTAAGGTACGAACGAGTTTTTGTACCGCTCTGTTCTTGTCTTGATTGACAGAAGTCGCCCGCGTCGAGACGACTTGACGTAGTTCTGATGGAGCGGGTGGCTGTTGTCTTCCAAGATTTTTATTAGACATTTCTGTTCAAAAAGTTTCTTTTAATATGGTAATGTTGTGCGTGTAATTTTTGATGCCTTTTTTTATAATGTTTTCTAGGCGCGCAACTGTTTAGATGAAGCGTTGCCTTGCCAACAAGTTATTCCGTATGTTAGCAGATTTTGCATAGTCCCGCCGTAAAAATTATCTAGGATTTTCTTATTTAGTTTAAAGCCATTGAGTTTATATAGGAAAAATAGTCGCTGGGCTATTTTTTTTTTGTCAGAGCTCCAAGGTGGTCTTCCCATGAGAGCTTGTTATCAATGATGATTCCTAGATATTTTTTCAATAAATCAATAAATCTTAACTGTTAAGTGATCTACGCTGCGTTGACTTGTAGCACCAAACTGCTGGTAGACAACTAAACTGTTGTAGGCGAAATGTATCTTAACTAATAAAACTTCAAATAACTTCCTTTTGTGAACAAAACTAAATAACACTTTTTATAATATAAACAAAATCAAACTGAAATGAGATAAAATAACTGTAGTAGACTTTAGTAATAATATTCTTTAACAAAATCTAACTCCCTACAATAACACAACATTTCAGTCTCACGTCCTGGAGTCGTCTGTCCTAACTAAGACCAAGTGACGACAATGCCACGTTTGTTGCATCATTCACAACCAGTCGCTAACCTCTTCCCACCGTCACCTTAGAAACACACACACACACACACACACACTCCATAACACTTTTCAAACATTTCAACATTTTCGTGGAAGGATCGTTATTCCGAAAACAACTTCAGCGCGGAATAGCGTAGACTAGAGGATATAGATCTAGTGGACGATGGAGCGTAGACTAGAGGATATAGATCTAGTGGACGATGGAGCGAAGACTAGAGGATATAGATCTAGTGGACGATGGAGCGTAGACTAGAGAATATAGATCTAGTGGACGATGGAGCGTAGACTAGAGGATATAGATCTAGTGGACGATGGAGCGTAGACTAGAGGATATAGATCTAGTGGACGATGGAGCGTAGACTAGAGGATATAGATCTAGTGGACGATGGAGCGTAGACTAGAGGATATAGATCTAGTGGACGATGGAGCGTAGACTAGAGGATATAGATCTAGTGGACGATGGAGCGTAGAGGATATAGATCTAGTGGACGATAGAGCGTAGAGGATATAGATCTAGTGGACGATGGAGCGTAGAGGATATAGATCTAGTGGACGATGGAGCGTAGACGATATAGATCTAGTGGACGATGGAGCGTAGAGGATATAGATCTAGTGGACGATGGAGCGTAGAGGATATAGATCTAGTGGACGATGGAGCGTAGAGGATATAGATCTAGTGGACGATAGAGCGTAAGAGGATATAGATCTAGTGGACGATGGAGCGTAGAGGATATAGATCTAGTGGACGATGGAGCGTAGAGGATATAGATCAAGTGGACGATAGAGCGTAGAGGATATAGATCTAGTGGACGATAGAGCGTAGAGGATATAGATCTAGTAGACGATGGAGCGTAGAGGATATAGATCTAGTGGACGATGGAGCGTAGAGGATATAGATCTAGTGGACGATGGAGCGTAGAGGATATAGATCTAGTGGACGATGGAGCATAAAGGATATAGATCTAGTGGACGATAGAGCGTAGAGGATATAGATCTAGTGGACGATGGCTTATCGTCTGAATCCAGTGCAGTATTTCCGTGTTAACTTTATTGACCTTGTTTTTAAATGTAAACTCTTGTTATCGCTACTAGTCATTGTAGGTCTGCATAAACCTGTAAGGTTTTGTAGTTACTACATTGTCTTGTAGGGACTACCTAGTAGGCCTATTGTAGGGACTTGGTAGTCTTGTAGAGACTAAGCAGTCTCGTTTGACTACATAGTCTTGTATTGACTACATTGTCTTGTAGGGACTAAATAGTTTCGTATGGACTACATAGTCTTGTATTGACTACATTGTCTTGTAGGGACTTTCTAGTCTTGTAGGGACTACATAGTCTTGTAGGGACAACATAGTTTTGAAACGACTAAATAATCTTGTGAGGACTACATAGTTTTGCTTAATTTATTTCATTATACACTTAAATTAACAGACGTCTTAAATCAGAGCTGATGAACACCAGGTCAATTTGTACTCGACATTAGATCAATGTTTTTTTTATATTCAAAGTCTTACCATTTAATCATTCGTTTCCTCAGCAGTCCATTAATCATATGAAGCCCTATGAATAAAATATTAATATCATCATCAGCAGACGACATAAGCTTTGGGGTTTTTTAAACTATTTTAAAAATGTTTTTCTTTTTTTTTTTAGTCACTCTGATTTCTCTTCGACACTATCATTCCGAAAAAACAAAATCTAATTATAGGCCACTCGCAACATTTCTTTTTCTTTCACTCAGAGTCGAATCATCGACTCCCACGTAAGCGATGCATTTTGTTTACATTATATTTAATCTTGATTAGTCAGACTCTGAAAGACTATAGCCAGCTCCTTAACATACACAGAAGGAAGTAAAATAAAGTTTATTTCGGCATATTGACCTATTAGCTGTACTATTAGTTTTTTTTCGGACTTCTACTATAAACTATAGTACTTTAGTTGGTTATACATTCAACCAGCCATCTGTTGCTGGTTTACTGTCTAAAGCAGTGATTCCCAAAGTGGTCTATATAGACCCCCAGGGGTCTACGAAGACCTCCAAGGGGTCCACGAAAGTAAAAAACTAAATTGGGGGTCCATGAGATGCCCACGGGGGTCTACGATAATAGATTTCATTTAAGCACATTTAATGTTCACATTTCACTAATGTAATTATTCCCTACACTAATATATGATTTGTACCTTCGTTAATCCTTTAAATATTTATCCTGCTATTCAAATGAAAAATTGTTGTAAACAATTTCAATACTTATTTAAATAGCTTAATTTTGTCTTCATGTAACTAATATTTAGAACAAAAAAAAAAAAAAGAAATGTAGACAGTACAATTATTTAAAATTTTGATTCATTCCTTCCTTGTCGAACAAGCCTAAGTGACTTTTTTATGACGATATGAACCAGGTTCGCTGGAAGATCATATGAGACAATGCTACCCTGACAAAATAAAGATTTTAAAAACTTTCGAACACTCAAAGTTCAAAATAGACCCGAAAAATTATACTTCGACATCATATAGAGAAGATGATGGTTTGTGAGAGTCTTACAAGATTTCTTTTCTTATAGCAAAATACGGAAAACAGCCAAGGTCAAACATTGATTCTACCAGCCGTTTTGCACAAACCTACATCTGTTATTATTAAAAGAAGTTCTTTAAGCAACAATACAGTTCTAGGGCGCTTCAGTGGCATGAGCTATAAAATTAAAAGCTTCTTATGTAAATCTTTGCAAAATACATAAATACAGTTTGGTCTGACAAGGTGTAGCGCTGTGTGCTACAAACTATCTAATGGTCACCATCTCATCTATGCCTGTAGTCCCTTCTGGGCATAGGTTACCAACCAGCTGCCTCCAGGCATCTCGGTTCTGGGCGAATCTCTCTAACTGTCGCCACGTCTTGCCCATCTGCTCCCAGATCGCGGAGACCTGGAGAACTATTATCACCACCGTGAAAAAAATCCAGGTATTCATCAATACCTGCCTGATGAAAATTCTTATGATCCGCTGGCCAGACAAGATCTTGACTGAGGAACTGTGGCGAAGAACAAAGCAGCAGCCCACTGAAGTAGATAACCTTCAGAGACGCTGGAGATGGATAGTTCACACCCTTCGCAAGCCTGCATCCAACATAACAAGGCAAGCCCTAACCTGGAACCCCCAAGGAAAGAGAAAGAGGGGACGGCCCAGAAATACATGGCGCTAATGGTCACCGTCTCCTTATATTTCCTTAGGGTTGACCCACGAGACCTTTCCCATGTTTGGGTGTAGTAGCAAGCCAGCAGAGGTTTGAATTCAGTTTTCCTTCTGCTAGGTGGGTAGCAAGCCAAGGCTAATGAGCCCTTCCTGCTCGAAGTTTACTGGTTTAGGCTCCAGTTACTCGCCTTTGACCCATCTCCTGTTAATGAAAACAGTTCAGCAGATTCAACATTTGAGCAACACGTGAAAGATAAAGAAATACACGAAAAACTGCTCTTTGCGAAACCTTTTAGAATGATACTTAAGGCATATTAATTAATTAATTAATTAATTAATATTTAATGTTGGAAAGACTACTTCATAGACCGTCTAATTCGTATATTAAAAATAATATCCTAAGTTGTGTAGTTTAAAATTACTTTTTCACTCCTCAACTCACTACAGTTAGAAATTTGTTAAAAAAAATGTTACTGAATTTGCAAAAATGTGCAAGTTGAGCAGGGGGTCTACCGAAAACAAGAAAACATGGCAAGGGGTCTACGAGACAAAAAAGTTTGGGAACCACTGGTCTAAAGGTTCCTTCTTTTTAGATAATCGGAAGTTAAAAGCTCAATTGTATAATTGATATGCAGTTATGTAACTTTCATTTTTTTAAATTAACCAAATAACATTTAATTAACTGTTTGTAATTAATTATTTTGTTTGGTATCTCGAATAAGGGAGAGAAATCGTACTTGACTGAAGTGGTGGTATAAGTTGAATAGGTCGTCGACTGAGTCACAAACTTAAAATACGACGAGACTATAGAAACAATACATAACAAAACAATCTTCTATGTTCATAAGCACTTCATTAGCAAAGTAACTATAGAAACAATACATAACAAAACAATCTTCTATGTTCATAAGCACTTCATTAGCAAAGTAACTAAGATGTCGGCTTGAAGAGATTTGAGCCATGAGTTCGAATTTTTTTTTTTTTTTTTTTTTAAATGCTATTTTTATTGTTAGTCTAGAATCTTGATCTAATACAAATTTAATATTTATGACTGATCCAAACTAATTGATACAACTACGCTTAATATAAACTTTGTTTTAAAAAAAAAGGATTTAAAAAAATATTTCTCTTTGTTTACATCAATTTTTTTTTAAGATTTGCTTTACACTATTTAAGCATTTCCCTATTCCTCCTTACTTGTCGCCCTCCTAGGGGCCCACAGTTTTAGGAACGCAGGTCTATAGACTATATCGATCCATTCACTCTGCGAACAGACTCTGTCGGTTACAATTATTAAAAAAATTATTGAAATCTAGTATACCAAAGTCTTTAATTCGTAAAAAAAATGGATTTCAATTTACTTGGAATCGCCATGTATTCTTCGACACTTAAAGCTATTCCGAAACTTGACTTCTAAACTATTTCAGAACACATTGTATATTTCGTCTTTTTTTTTTTTTGCAAATCTATAGTAAGAACATTGTAAATCTGAGGTTTTAGATCCCAGCATTAAGAGTAACATCTGCGCAATGACCTGTCGCGTTAATCAATGCATCGGACACGTCAGTGGTTGAATGACTCATTTGTCAGTCAGTCAAGATGTGACTTGTCATAAAACAAATCTCCTCACGATGACAACATCACTGCTGTCACTACACAATCATTCACAGTTTCCATTTGTCAACAAAAGATGTATTGTTAACTGTGACCCAGATAGTCACAACTTTCAAACTCTGTACTTACAACAGTGTTTGTTATGTCGGGGGGGGGGGGGGAGGTAACTTAAAAGGATAACCGAAAAGGGGTTTTAATGGGGTATCCGTTGATAGATGGTATACCAAGTGCATCAGTTATGAAATCTAGTCCTTATACAGTTTAATTCTTAAAAGAAACAAAGTGTTTTGAGATCAAATGTTAGATAATCGGCTTGATTACCGGCAGTATACAATACAATATGTAAAGGTTCCCGTTTCAGAATTTGGCGATCCATGAGCCTATAATGTTAAGCTCAACTGTTTCTTTGGCCGACAGTTAACGAGGGTGTCATATGTCCAGCACACAGACTCTCCGTCTTTGTATTCCCCACTAACATCTGAAACCCTTTAGAGTAGCGTCCTAAGTTTCCTGAGAATCAAACTCCCAGTTTTCACAGGGACTCGATCACGAGATCCTTGGCTCGTAAAGTCAAGCGCTTTACCATAAGCCACTCAATTTTGTTTTCTTTTGTAAAAGTAAACTGTGCACTTGTTCTGGATCGTCACATTGGAAACGTCATTGTGGATATAGCTCTTCCTTCGTAATGGAAGAAGAGCACATTTCTCATTTTTTAAGGACTCGAAAAACATGTGAAGTCCAATCCTCGCTTTAAAAAGTCGGCCGCATACGAGGCATGGGTGGGTTAGGTCAGTTGCAGATAGGCCCGCTTCTTCTCTTAGCTTTTTGTTGGTTCGGCGCTCTTTCACCCTGGCCACTCTTCTTGCCTCAAATCTCGCTGAGGATAGTGCACTGGTCGAAGTAAAAAGGGTTTTATAAGGCTTATATCAACTCACTCTGTCTGGTTGTCTGGTCAAATGTTTGTACACATTATTTTCTCCCACACCCAATCTCCGATCAAGATGATTTGGCGCAACTATTTCTTGTATCTGAAAAAAAAAAAGCAAGAATCAATTAAAAAAAATTAATCTATTAGTTAATTAACTATTAGTAATTATCGACACAATGGAAAGAAATTGTACTTGACAGATGTGGTGGTATATGTTGAATTAGTCCCCTTTATACTTTGCATAGAGAATTAGGTCGCCGCTGAAAACTAACAGAAGATAACTATAAAACCTTATATTTTCACACGAACTTCACTAGCACATTGGCTATCACACTAACCCGACGGGCTTGAGCCCTGATAGTTTTTTTTTTTTAAATTACTTTGATGACCTAATTTGTCTAGAGTAGCACAAGCTAGACCTCTAATTAAAAGAAACCCTAATGTGTGTGTGTGTGTATTCTTAATGACACCTCGGGGAAAAGTGGCTTTTATTGTCGCTTTTTACGAGACAGTAAGATAGATGTAGCTAAACAGAAATCGCAAAAAAAAAAATAAAAAATAGTAGTGACTAAATAGAAGAATCTATAGAAGTAACTGAAGCCATTTTATTTTTCTTATTTTGTTTACTAGATTTCTCTAAGCCAGGTTAATTTCTTTTTTTAAATAGTAAACCTCAGAATTTGCGCTATTCAATTTTAGCTTTGTCATCATAGGAATCCTTGGGCTTTAGGCCTCTTTTCTTTGCCTCTTTTTGGGGCTTTATATACCTCTTATTTGGGCCCTCCAACCTCTTTTGTGTGCTTTTTATTTTTATTTTTTTTAAATTTTAAAAATATTTTTATTTAATTTTTATTTGTAAGTTCACGCATTTCACAAATATTAAATCATAAAGAATTAAAGAGAAAATTTGAAACATGATTAACCATACTTCATTACTTTACATAATAGTAATGAAAATATTACTTAAATAGCAAAAACATACTTTAAAACTATTGACACCATCAGAGACAGAAAAATGATAAAAGGGTTAGCATATTAACAACCAAAAATAAAAGCAAATACACACCAACACATGCATGACCCGGTTAATTTCATGAATTTTCTTATGGCATCACTAGAAGGGTGACGAGTACGCCAAAGCTGCACGGCAGTTTATGTTTTTATGTTTTAAACTAGGTGAATAACCTGTTGCCTACATTTAGGTTAGTGTACCTGATAAGCAAGACGAAAGCTGCTGTTGAAGAGCTAGTGGCCCATCTTACATTCATTATCTGAAAGAAATGCACAAAATGTTGACTGAGGCTGAGGCTGAGTTTGAAATCTCTTAACGAGTTCCAGGGTCAGTAGAGGTGCCACTACCCCGCGAGATAATGTTGTTTATCTCAATCCCCATTTTTAAAGCTTAAGATTCGATCCTACAATCTTTCATTGTGTGTATAAAAGCATGAAATAGCACTAAACAATAAAACGATTGATAAAAATAGTTCTAATTGCATAGGTTTATTGTTGTTGGTCTAGAATCCCTAGATCTATTACATATTTCATAACTTGACTGAGCCAAACTAATTGATACAATTATATTTCGTATAAGCTTTGTTGTTGTTTTTTTTAACGTAGTTTTAATGTTATTCTTGTTTCTGTGATGTTCTACTAACGCCTTGAAGAGACTTTGTTAACAGTGTTCTATGAATTAAAAACTGTTTGTTGCTTTTTTACGTTTTGGAAGTTCCTTCAGAGTTGACGATATTTTAATTCCTAATCCAAACCTCCCACAGTAGTACCGATGATTGAATCGGGCAGGATATGAACCCCAGACCATCTAGACGACCGAATGACAGTCCAGCGCGCATACCTCACGACCAGACAGCCATCCATCCATGATCTCTATATATAATTCTCTTCTTCGCTCAACAGTTTGGACGAGCAAGAAGTAAAGGAAAGATCACTCTCTTTTTTCTGCGGATAGTCACCCCACGAAAAAACAAGAGTAGTATTCACACTACGGATGGCAAACCCTGCCCGCTCCCATCCCCCTTCGTCCTGCGGGAGGTTTGGACTAGAAAGTAAACTATATTCAACTCGGAAGGAACATCCGAAACATGTAAAACATTTTACAAACAAACATTTTACAAACACTAAATAGCAGCGCCGGACTTAACCATTGTGACCAAGAAGTCATGGAAAGATAACAAGTAATCTGCTATGTATATTCACCCGTCACTAAATAGCAGGGTCGGACTTAACCATTGTGGATCCCTATGCGAAACGGATTTCGATGGGCCAAGTTTTGGTAGGGAAGCGGATAATTTGTGAAATCTAAGAGTTTGTATTAGAAAATAAATTCGTCTTTGCATTTTATTTATTCCTTACTACGTACAGAATTACTTTACGAGCCTTGCGTGTAGCGAAGTCATACATTATATCATAATAATTCTGTTTCCTACATAGATCACGCTCAATAGCAAGAATTACCAAATGTTTCAATCTATCTTTGAGAATTGTTGACCTCAAGTAATTCTTCATTAGTTTGAGGCGCGAGAAGCTTCTTTCACCAGATTACACAATTACGGCTAATGCATAATGCCTTTTTTATTTATCGCGCGTAGGATTGGCGTTTTCCATATTGAATGACACCCCAAAATGACATTTTTTGTCTATATATTTTCGTATATTTTAAAGACTTTTTCGTATATTTTGCAATTTCGGGAGATTTCCAGGAGCTCCTGGTAAATCGACAGGAGGGCTCGGGAAATCTGTTTTAAGTTATAAAATGGTTTAATTTAATAATTTAGACACATTGAATTATAGCGGGTCCTATGAAAGTGCGGGTCCTATGAAAGTGCGGGGCCCCTTTGCGGTCGCACATGTTGCAGTGGCCTAAGGCCGGCCCTGCAAAATAGCGGCGTATGGTACGCCACAGGTCGACTAGTAATTATTATTACATATGTTGTGATTATATTTTTATGTATGTTTGTCTCGTCTGTCTCAGTGTTGTCCGACCTACGGCCCACAGTGTACAATAAAGCTTCAAAGGTGCTGTTCCATTCAACTCAATGATTCTTTTGCCATCTTGCCGCCCTTGACTCGCGTGTCAGAAATCCATATGGTCCCCCCACCCTCCAGTTCAGAAAAGGCTGGGCCCCACTGGTTTGTATATTCATTCTTAGGGGAGGGGCGCGTAAAAAAAAAAAAACGCCCGCAATAAAGTGTCCAGGGCCATCGCGTGGGATGAAACACTATAAGCTTGATAAGTATCAGGTGTATCTCGACGATCAAGACAGCTGCAGTCATTGAAGCATGTTTCAAGCTGCACCAAATTTAACGTTTGACAACTTCGGGGCTACACGTGAAACTACAAGTGTGAAAAATTGGAGGGCGTAAAGCAAAGGGAGGTTGAGGGGGGGGGGGGGCGGCATCATCTGGACTCTTTATTGAATCATAGACTTGTATTAAGTCATTGTGTACATAGCTGTAAAGAATACACAGCTTGTAGCCTAGATAGTCTTTTTTTAAAATGTCTCTTTGTAGTGCTGAATGAAGGACACAGTTTTAATTCATGGCGGAATGGGGGAGGGGGTGAAAGCTTTTTTTTGTTTGTGTGTGTGTGTGAGTGAGAGAGAGAGAGAGAGAGAGAGAAATTAATACTTTTCCTTGCGGGTTTGTATTTAAGCTAAGCCCAATCAACATTTCGTAGCTACAATGTAGATAACCTATCATGAAACAAGACGAGTTTTCTTGTCATGGTGGAAATGCAAACCAAAAAAAGCGTAGCACGCAATGGTCAGCTATGATAACATTGGAGACAGAGATGGAATGGACATTTTGGTTTCTGGAGATCAGGGATGTGATCATAGCTGCACTATCTAATACATAAAAAACCTACACGTAGAACGTACGGGCTAAATCTAAAGAAGATCAAACTTGGTAAGTATTTGATTTCATGTCAACAGACCTTCCAAATATTCTCCCCCCCCCCCAACCCCTTTCACTAAACCATCAAATGTTTCTTATCATCTGCGTGTCTGTTGCATTTTGTGACAGAAATAAACAAGAAAAATGTAAAAATACTTTTAAAAAACCCAAAGCTTATACGAAGTGTAATTGTATTGATAAGTTTTTGGATCAGTCATGAAATTAAATTTGTAATAGATCTAGACCAACAACAAAAAATCTGTGCGATTAATACTATTTTTGCCAATTGTTATTTTTAAGCGCCATTTCATGCTTTTAGCTTTCTCAATATGCTATGATCCTATCACTAGTCTGATTCAGTTGGGAAAATGGGGGGGGGGGGGGGGGGGAGAGAAAGCTATATCTGGGTGGATTTTATCATAATTGTTTTTTTTTTTTTTTTTTAAATGGGGAAAGACTTGAATTCGAACTCTTGTCTGACGCCTCCTCGGACCGACGTGCTAACCACTCGGCTAGTAAGGTACTTACGACTAGAGAAGATTGTATAGTTATATATTGTTTTAGTTACATATTGTTTATTTCAATTTCGAGCGGCGAACTATAAAGGGGACTAATTCAGCTTGCACTACCACTTCAGTCAAGCACAATTTCTTTCCCTTGTTAGTGATACCAAGCAAAACAATTAATTACCGATAGTTTATTAATAAATAATTTTTTAAGACATTAATTTAATAATTGTGCGAAATTTCAGCTTCATCCGAGGTTGGGTGTGGGAGAAACAACGTGTACAAACGTTTGACCAGACAGACAGACAGACAGAGTGAGTTGATATAAGCTTTATACAAAAATATAAGCTTACACGTAGACTTACTGGCTAAACTAAAAGAAGCTAGAACTGGACGGTATTTAATTTCATGTCAACAGGACTTCCAAAAATTCTCCCCCAACCGTTTCACTAAACCAGTGTTTCCCAAAGTGGGGTACGCGTACCCCCTAGGGGTAAGGGAAAACTTTGGAGGGGGTTGCACCTCATTAACTATGCTGATTTTTTTTTAAATACCCATTTATTATGTTCTGCTAATAAATTAAAGTGTGATGTTGAGGATGCTGAGGCGAGGGGTACTCAGCATTACCAAAATTATAAAAGGGGTACAATAGGTGAAAACTTTGGGAAACACTGCACTAAACCATCAACTGCTTCTGAACATCTGCGTGTCTGTGGCGTTATGTGAAAGAAATAACAAAATAACTGAATCTAATAATAATAAACTATTTGTGATAGGCAATGAGATAAACAGGAATTTCAGAACTGGCAATCAAATTCTATTTAAAACGAAATGGTAAAAGATTTTGACTTTTTGACACAAAAAACAAACAAACAAAAAAAACACTAGATTATTGTTTACACAAGGGCACCCATCAGAGGCGGCTTTAGCAGAGTGCGGGGCCTTGGCGAGTGTCATATGCGGGGCCCTGAACCAATATATACGGTGACACATCACGCTAACCGGCTGTTCCGCCTCAAACGATGTAGGCCTTATTTTTTATACTAAACATAGTACCTTACCTAGGTACTGTACTAAATACCTTTCACTAATTACATACTGTATCGTAATTGTTCTGCATGAAAGAATTCGCCTTCTAAGGTTTAAAACGTAACTAATGATTCAGAAACATTTTGCATGAAAAATCAACAAACGAGATAATAATACTTTCTGCTAAGCACACTGAGGTTGGAAAGTAACTATTAATTACTGAGGAGATCCACAACACTTGCAATAACCAAATAGTTGCTTAGACGGTCACGGATTCAGTCACGGAACTTTTCCTGGCTTGTCGCTTTGCACTAGTCGTTAGAGTAGGCCTCAACACTGACCTGCGACGTCACAACCTGTGTAGACCAATAGCTCGTTGCCCCGTCACAGGTCGTGACGTCAGAAAAGTTGGCCTGTAAAGGTTATAAAGATAATGGGAAATAGCTATTTAGGAGTTTCAAGTTTTAGGGGGTGTCTTGTGATACTGTTCGTATCCAAAAATAGTGTATGTATAGGAAATTAAATACCGCGGAAATTTTAGTTTATCGGAACGTAGGAGTTTGCTATTAATTGGTAATTACTGTAATAGTAACTAAGATGGGGAAAAGTGGCACTGGATAGATCCACATGGAGAGAGAGCATAAAGGAAGGGTCTCGGATTGCAGATGCCATACACAACAGAAGCAGAAAGAAGGGTGAAAATGCAACAGGGCCTGGTGATTACATATGCCCAACCTGCGACCGCAGCTGTGTATCAAGGATTGGCCTCTTTAGTCACGCAAGAAGTTGCAAAGAGAAAAGATCATCTCTCGAGACGTAAAATGCCACAGAGTAATTGGTAACATCTTATAGATGCCGGGAAGGCTTCCATACTATTGAGAAACAAGTCCTGGTTAATGAGAACTGACCTTGATTGCGAAGCTGAATGTGACAAAAAAATCTACAATCGCGGGCCCCATCAGGCGCGGAGCCTGGGACGGTTGCCCCACTTGCCACCCCCCAAGGCGCTTCTGGCACCCATCACCCAAGCTTCGGTAGATACGCCAAGGAAAACGCTTTATGATAATTGCACGTGAAACAGCTTTAGTGCATAATCTCTTGCTATGTTCATGTCTTTGTGCACCTTAAATTTTTTTTCGTATCTTTTGTTCTTTTTTTAATGGTGATGAACTGCTCACCAGCTGGTACACACGGAATTCCCAAGGGACATTAACTCCAAGTGTATGTCAGCATCGAAGGGAATAAATATTAAATAACAAAAACAAAAACATGATAATAATAATAATAATAATACGATGAATTTTGTTTCTCTTTAGCGAAACTCGACCCTGGCAGTGCCAGAGAATGACTACTTGTTCATTTCTAACATAATAATAATAATAATAATAATAACGCCAGAGAATGACTACTCGTTCATTTCTAACATAATAATAATAATAAAAACAACGAAAATATGGGAACCTAAGCGTTTATGTAAATTATCTAAAACAACAATATACCCCATTGTTATATCAACCGAGGGGATAATAACAACTGTCCTCATAGATACTTCCAAGGCTCTGAACCTATGTACAAACATTCTCGTTGCCTGTCAGAGGGTGGTACTACTGCAGACCTGCCACATCACCAGAGAATTCCTCAGTGGAAACTGATAAAGGGACTACGATGAATTTTGTTTCTCTAACGAAAATCGACCCTGGCAGCGCCAGACAATGAATATCCGTTCGTTTCTAACATAAGAATAATAATAATAGCCACAACAATAATAATAATAATTATAATACCATCAAGGCCTTTAACATTTCTAAGAAGAAGAAATACTTTAACACAAAAAAAAACAAACAACCCAAAGCTTATACGAAATGTAATTCTATCAATTTGTTTGGATCAGTCATATAATTAGATTTATTATAGATCTAGACCAACAACAATAAATCTGTGCGATTAGAAATATGTCTACCAATTGTTTTTGTTTAAAGCTATTTCATGCTTTTAGTTTTCTAAATACACTGCGATCCTATAACTTATCTGGACCAGTTGGCAAAATTGGGGGGGGGGGGGGGGAGGGGAGAGGGGAGAGAAAGAAAGGGATATCTGGATGAATTTTACCGTAATCGGTTTTTAAAAGCATTTACAAAAAACAAAACAAAAAAGTTGGATGAACAACCTGAATTCGAATTCATGGCTCACGCTTCCCCAATCCGACTTTCTAACCACTCTGTTAGTGAGGTGCTTACGACTATAGAAGATTGTATAGTTCTATATTGTTTGTTTCAAACTTACATTAAAGCGTCGACCTATAAAGGGGACTAATTCATCGTATACCACCACTTCAATCAAGTACAATTTCTTTCTCTTGTTTGGGACATCAATCAAAATAATCAATTACTAATATTTAATTAACTTTTTTTTTTTAATTCTTATGTTGTCAGGTAAAAGAAATAATTGTGCAAAATTTCAACTTAATCTGAGACTGGGTGTCGGAGAAATAACGTGTACAAAGTTTTTACCAGAAAGACAGACACAGACAGAGTGAGTTACTTTGAGTTTTGTAAAAATAAAACAAAACAGGAACATGGTAAAATAAGAACAGTCTCATAACAGCTGTGCTTCTAGACTTAATTAGTAAGTATTTGAAACTAAAAACACCCTTGGTCTTTATATTTATCTCTAGCGTGTGTATTTATGATCCTTGGTTTAACGTGGTTCTACCTGCTGAGCAGAACAAAAGCGGAATTAAAACAAAGAGAGACAATCGGCTTACATGAAGACAAACGGACTTGTCGCCCTTCACCCGCGACACATGGAAATGAATGATGTGTTTTTGGGTAACAAAGAGGCCAAAAAGTAAATCACGTGACCGGATATCATACACCCTTTTGTTTTAAACTATTGACGCGTTTATTCAATGTGGTAGATTTTTAAATGACAATAATTCATGCATAGGGTAGAGTCTGAAATACGAAACCAAGCGTGGTCGTTGGTACAACAGCTTTGAGGGTCAGTGACGATAGCGTGCAACAGATGTTCGGTGGGGTCGATTGAATCATCGCTGTTCAGTTCTTTCTGTTCACGTCTTGATAGCCATTTCTTATTGTTCATTTCTGGCTGTCCCTGACTCCATTCATTGTTGTTATTTAGTTCTTATTGTAAATTCTCCCTATATATATAGATATATGTTGCATGGGGGTAGCCGCCGGGGGGGGGGGAGGTTGGGGTTCAACCGCCCCCGAAATGAAACCCCCCGCAGGGAGGGGGATCGAAATTTAGTGACTGATTTTTTGCTTTGATTTTGTTTATTTTAGTTGAACTTTAAATACTAAAATATCACTTGCCCCCACGGAGTCAAAGGGATTTTGAGTTTAAAACCCCCTACCAGGGGGTTTTGCAGTCAAAACCCCCTCTTCTATAAAACAAAATAAATAAATGCAAACGACAATCCCTAAATTGCAAAGGCATAGTAAAGGAAGATTTTGATTTTAACCCCCCCCCCCCCCTCTTCAATAAAAGACTATCCATACATCAGTCACCAGATTCTAGCCAAGTGGAGTTTTGTGTTTAAAAACCCCCTCCAGTGGGGTTTGAAGCTAAAAAAATACCTCTTCAATATAATGAAGCAAATTACACCCTCAAAATTCTAAGAGCATAGCCAAGCTAAAGGTGATTTTGAGTTTAATCCCCTTCCTCCAGAGTTTGTTTTTTTTAAGTTTAAAACCCCTCCAGATGGTTTTGGTTTAAATACCCCAAAACAGAAATTTTTGAGGTTGAAAACCTCTCTCTTTAATTTTATTCTAAAGCAAACTACAGTCACCAAATTCATTGAGCGTAGCTAAGGGGGGGGGGGATGAATTTGTTAAAAAAAAAACCCCAAAGATTTTAAAATTTAAAACCCCCCAACAAATGATTTTAACGATTAAACTTCCCTTTTCAGTATAAAATCTAAAGCAAACTACAGTCCAATAATTCCAAGAGAGGTTACTAATTCCTACCAGTGGCTGGGCTCCATTAATAAAGTGCAGTGAATAGTCAATAAAGTTTGATGATGATGGTCATTCTTTTTAAAGTAAAACAGTGGCGTAGCTAGGGAGGCTTGACTTCTTTAGAAGCCCCCAGCATTTTGACATTTAACATCATGGCATGAAATAATGGCGTAATATTTTATGTAATATGTTATGTAAAAACAAATTTCGGACACTCATTTGGCATCTCCCCTCAAGTGACTGGGTGACCATCCCATCCCCCCACCCTTGCTACGCCACTGCAGTAAAATGTCAAAATGATTGGCGCCAAAACATACTGATTTGGTTGTAACTGTTCCTGAATACTACCACCCAGTGGTCACATGACCGAGCCAAAGACCCAACCGCGTCTCCTCATCCTTTTCATTCCCATTAGAACAAGATCAACATGTATTATTGAGTATTAAATCACTTTTTGTTACACAGTCTAGTTCATTGTTGAACTTTAGATCAGTATAGTACGACAAAATAAATACATTTATACATAGCAGTTTAAATGGTAGACAGAGATTTGAATCTTTGGCGAATAGTTTTAGGCATATTTTTACAAACCTTATATCAACTCACTCTGTCTCTCTGAATGGTATAATTTATGAAGAGTTAATTCTCCCACACCCATTCTCGGATCAAGTTGAAACTTTGCAAAAATATTAATTGGAATAGACAAGACATGAATCAATAAAAAATTAACCCTTTGGTCAATTAACTACTGTTAACTAATATTTTGTTTGATATCGATACGGGAAATAAATCCTTCAGTATTTACTGATATTGCTAAATATGTAGGGTATGGTCTCATTATATAAGTGTTCACATTCTTTCTCCCATACCCATTCTCGGATGAAGCTAAAATTTTAACCAATTATTTATTGTATCTATTTAAACTACTGGCCGGAATAGCACAGTCCACAGCAGCCCTTTCAAAACTTAAAATAATATGGAAAGACAAAGGCTTAGCCCTCGGTACCAAAATCAGACTGATGCGCTCCCTGGTCAGGGTTATATGCTTGTTAGTCTTGAACACTGACTGCAAGGCTAGAGAGGAGGATCCTAGCAATGGAATTGAGATGCTACAGAAGGATCCTAGGTATAACATTCAAAGACCGCATCACAAACCATGAGATTAGAGACAGGGTTACTGCAGCAATTGGACCCCATGAGGACCTGCTTACTATCGTAAAAAAACGCAAGCTTAAAATCTATGGTCATATAACAAGATCTTCGGGGCCTTCCTTCAGGGAACAGTACCAGGAAAAAAGAAGAAGAGGCAGACAGAGAAAGCGATGACAGGACAACATAAAAGATTGGACGGGCCTGCCATTAAAAGAGGTTCTAACTAAAGCAAAAGACAGAGAGGAATGGAAAAGACGGTCGACGAGTCGTGCATGGTGCCCCAACGGTCCAACAGACTAAGGGATAGGTAAAGGTAAAAAATTTAAACATGAATCGATTAAAAAATTAACAAATTAGTCAATTACTTATTGTTAATTAATTATCTGGTTTGAAGGGAGATTACTTCTAAATTACTAAGAGATATAGTTGTAATTGCTGAGTTCTTCCCCTTATATAAGCTACTTTTTTTTAAATTAAATTTTTTTGATTTTTATTGTGTTTGTTTTTATCTTTATCTAAGTCTGCATAGTGTGAAGCTTGTTACTGCCTGTCTATAAGTCGAGTCTTCATCACTCAGACTCAAACATTTCTTGACAATAAACTTCATTGTTGTACATAGACATTCACCTACTTAGCGCTTCTTTTAGCACTGAGAGTCGTAGTTTGGCCGTAGTTCGCGGGACTCAAAGTGCCCATCTCGTGCTAAATCTTGACTTGAAAAGTGATACCACGTTTGACTGTTTATTTTGTTGTACTTGTTTCGGACGTAACCTCAGAACTGAGGATAATTACATCCTAGCCCAAACTTCCCGCAGAAAGGGTTTGAACACGGTATCATGACAAAGCTTGTTGGTTATGTGGCGGTAGAGGACTGTCCGGTGGGCAAGTAGCCTCTGGGCTGGTGTGTATGCCGCTTATGGGCTGTTTTCAATTACTGTAAGACCCTTAAAAGATTTGATGATTCTCTCTAATTATAGGGGGCTACGGAGAGTCGTAATTGCCCCTTGTCTTTGCATTTATATACAATCTAAAACATGTACGAAATACATTTACCTTTTTTTTTTAACCTTACCTATCCCTTAGTTTGTTGGACCGTTGGGGCACCATGCAAGATTTGTCGACCGTCTTTCTCCATTCCTCTCTGTCTTTTCCCTTAGATAGAACCTCTTTCAATGGCATGCCCGTCCATTCTTTTATGTTGTCCTCCCATCGCTTTCTCTGTCTGCCTCTTCTTCTTTTTCCTGGTACTGTACACTACGTTACTGAAGTCCACGCATTTATATGTCAGGTTTTATGCATTTAAAGCCTAACACATTTATGAGAACAAGCACGAATATGTGCCCTTCGTATGATACATGATTTGTGGGCCGCATAGTATATTAATGCTAGGGCCAAGTTCGACAACCGGTCCTCCTATGTTATGTCGGCATTATGGAGTGTGTGTGTTTCAATGGGGACGATGAGAAGGAGGTAGCGATTGTAGGGTGGCAGTATGATGCAAAATAAGCGTCAGTGTCGTAGCCTGTCTAGGGTAGGCCAGACGAGTTCAGAATGTCAGAGTGAAAAGACGTGTTTTTTTTATAGTGAGTTAGATTTTGTTCAAAATACTATCTTTATATTGTAACTAAAGTCTACTACATTTATTTCATTTCATCTCAAGTTAAATATGTATTAAAAGTTATATTCGGTTCTATTCATAAAGGAGTTATCTCCAGTTCTACAGGTTAAACTACGCCTACAACGGTTTAGTTGTCTACCAGCGGTTTGGTGCTACAGGTCAACGACCGTCAACATCTATGGATTAGACTAAAGAAGCTTTTTTTTTTCCTACTGCATAGTAAGCATCTATATTTAAATTTCAATAAAAAAGAAAAAAATAATACGAAAAATTGCCCCCACCAGCTTAAAATTGAGCTACGCCACTTCACACACAGCTCGTCTCAGTATCAGCTGCTTGAAGAAGTCACTATTTAGTCATATACTAACGTACTTAAGAAGACCTGCACACGGTTCTAATCGATTTGACTTGCTGTATTGATCACCTTTTTGAGTCTTAGAGTAGGTTGTAGATTTCGCTACACTATCTGCTTTTAACCTCAGGAGTTACTCTCTTCTGTGATAAGTGGAGAAAGCCAATTAGGTTGTGTCTCGTTAACCCATCACTCCCTGTTGGCGGTGACTGAGTTCGTTATTTCCATATAGAAGCAATTTATATGAACTAGGTAAGACTGGGTGAAATATGAACTGTCAAGTGTATGGGGTTAATAGTCCCTCAATGAACTCGTTACGTTTGTGTCTGTTCTATTTATGTGAATGTTTTTATTTTTTGTTTGGAAATAAGAAAAGAATCTTTGTAATCACAAGAAATTTCCATAAGGATAAAAAAAGCAGTGTTAATCTTAGTCTTAGTTTTAGTTTTAGTTTTAGTTTTAGTCTTAGTCTTAGTCTTAGTTTTAGTTTTAGTTTTAGTTTTAGTTTATTAATCTATATTATATAAGATAAGATAAGAATCTAATCAATTGTGCCACATTTCTGACTAATGGAATATGAACACACAAAAAAAAAAACAAAAAAAAAAACACTTTTAACATGTTATTGATTTGTAGAAACGTGTTGGCTGTGAAATATCAATGTTTCGGAAGACTATTATGTCTGCAACAGAGCGACACTCGAAGTTAGTGCTACTTACTAAATTAGAAGCTACATGTTCGGGGCTTATTGACCAGATCTACTTTCCGAGAACAATAGATGAAATTGTTTTACTCTCAAAGCTCGCAAAAAGCGTTGACTAAACACTTTGTGATAGGACAGCCCTGTAAGAAGTGCTGTGTGTTATTTTGCTGTGGGAGGGGGGAGGAGGGTGTTATGGAGTGTAAGTGAAAGTTGAAGAGGGAGGAACAAGCGAGGGACGTGTGACTGAAAGAGGAACATTTCAGTGAGTTACATTTTGTATCGTCATGACAATTGTTTCTATACATAGGCTAAACTTGTATTCAGTTTGGTTCAAAAGGAAGTTTGTCAAGGTTTAGCTCAAGTTCGACATTAAGAATTTTAATTCGCCAACATTGATTTTGTTGAACTAGCTATTTGGAGCTACAAACCAACGACCGAATATCAACAGGGGGGCTACGTTGCAAATTAACAGTGAGTTTGGTCAATTGTTTTTTGAAAATAAAAGTTATATTAAATGTATCAATTAGTTTGGATCAGTCATGTAATTAAATGTGTAATAGATCTAGACTAACAATAATAAATCTGTGCGTTAAGAAACATTTTTACCAATTGTTTTTGTTTAGCGCAATTTCATGCTTTTAGCTTTCTCACTATGTTATGATCCTATCACTTGTCTGGACCAGTTGGAGAGGGGTGGAGGAGAAAGACTGAAGACCTTAAGCCAACACGAAGAGCGTATGAACATGGAAGATTGCATTGTTTTTATTTCATGTTTGTGTTCACTAAGCCTCAGACGACGACCTATAAAGGGGACTAATTCAGCTTATACCACTACTTCATTCAAGAACAGTTTCTTTCCCTTGTTCGAGATACCAAACAAAATAATTAATTAATTAGTTAATTTTTTAAATTGATTCTTGTGTTGTCAGGTAAAAGAAATAATTAAGATAAATTTCAGCTAGATCCGAGATCGGGTGTGGGAGAAATAACGTGTTCAAACATTTTACCAGATAGACAGAGTTGATGTAAGCTTTGTAAATAAAAAACTATGTAACAATTTTTTTACACTTATAAAATCACATTCCTGATCTCTTACGTTTAAAGTATTAAGTAAATTTTGTTATTTAGCTGGTAGCATTGATATTTCAAAATGGCGCCCTTGACATTGTTTAATTTGTCTTTTTATAATTATAAATCTTCATTTTTACATTTTCTTACTTTTCCCTTCAGTTTCTATCCTATGGTCAACACGTTTCTTCCTAACACATCCTTTTCTATTTCTCTCGTACAGGATTTGATTGCTTTTCAAAATATTTTGTTTATCAATACTTCCGTATGCAGCTAAAAACCAACAACTTTCTATTTATCGCTATGTCTCCATTAATGTAAATTTCCTATTATACACACCGGATACACCCGAAAGAAGGTACTATTTATGGCTGTGCCACCAGTCTATGAACCTCTCCAGTACAAACTCAATAAGAAGATTTAACGTCTTCAAAATAGCTGCAGTACATATAAACATAATTTAAACACAATTGAGCTCTGAAAGACATTTTTGTCTTTTTACACGATCCCCTGAGTGCCACAGGGTATACAAGTATCACAGGCTGAGAACCCCTATCATTGTACAGTGCATCTAAGTTATTTGGACTCTTAATTTTTAATTTACCAGAAAATTGCCAGACGCGGTGTCATTAACTGACTTTCCGATGTCCTCCACTTTTCTTTTCAAGTATCCGGAAATGTAGTTTATGCGCCATGTTGAGCAGGCTAGATCTATAGGGGCTCATTACTTAGTGTAACGTAAGATGATTGTGTGTGTGTGTGTTTCGTGTGTATGTGTACGCACGTGTAGTGTGTGTTTGGAGGGAAATAACGAGACGATAAAACTACTTCACAAGGGCAGTGATTCTCAAATTATGGTCCGCTAAAAGCAAGTTTATACGACAGAATAATTTGATTAATAATCAAATCACCCTTTACTACTGTTAAATATGTATATTAAATACTATTCTATGACGACCTAAAAGTGGTGGTCTTCTTATTCTAGCCAGCTTTTAGCTGCATAGAGCAAATGATAAAAGCTCCCATAGGGCTGATGGTAAAAGCTTCCGTAGGGCTGATGGTAAAAGCTCCCGTAGAGCTGATGGTAAAAGCTCCCGTAGGGCTGATGGTAAAAGCTCCCGTAGGGCTGATGGTAAAAGCACCCGTAGGGCTGATGGTAAAAGCACCCGTAGGGCTGATGGTATAAGCTCCCGTAGGGCTGATGGTAAAAGCACCCGTAGGGCTGATGGTATAAGCTCCCGTAGGGCTGATGGTAAAAGCTCCCGTAGGGCTGATGGTAAAAGCTCCCGTAGGGCTGATGGTAAAAGCTCCCATAGGGCTGATGGTAAAGGGTTCATCTGTTTCTATGGCTGCCAGCTAACAAGAATGTCATGTGCTGGCCTGTGCTGGCCCACTCATGTTAATTGTAGTTTGGTGAACTCCAGAACATCCTTAAAATCCCAAAAGCTCAGAATCCTAGCCGATAATTAATATTCATAACTTATATAGGACCCTCTGTTCAAAAGGCGAGGTCTAACTACGTTCAAAATCAGTAATGAGTTTCATCATTCTATACGATTTATCAACGGAGGAAACAAATATGAAAGTTCTTATACTATAGACTTTTAATAAAGAACAGTTACTCGGGATGTAACAATTGGACGATGTGCGCAAGAGTTCTCCAATAAGATCTTGAGCACAATCCTTTGTAAGCTATTTGGAGCTACAACCCAACGACTATGTTTCAACACTGATCCAAAGTATCTTGATTAGTTTAGTTAAATTAAAATATGGGCACGCTTGTAGGCAAAACAAATGTTCCATTGGTTTTGAGGTCTGTCTATAGGTATAGTAATGAAGAAGTTGCAAGCAATATAGTGAACTTTCAAGAGATTACATATGTCCACCAGTTGACCACAACTCCTATCCTCCTGTTTTATTCATGGCTACTTCAGAAACACGCACACACACACACGCACACACTCTTTCTCTTTCTCTCTCGCTATCTCTTTCTCTCTCGCTATCTCTTTCTCTCCCCACTGACAGATATAGCCCAATTAGCCCTAAACACAAAGATCAGGCTGACCTTAGAACACGTAGATGAAGTTGGTGTCAGAAGACATAGATCAAGTTAGTGCGCTCAACAGGTTGATGGATTTTAAAATGTTTGCAAGTTTTGAAAAGTAAATTTTGGCCAATCAGGCCATTGAGATCCGATGAATAAGGGATTTATCCTTAGGTAATAGCAAATGGCTTCTGAAAGAGAGACAGCTGGAGAGCTTTTACCAAGGTCGAAGGACATATTTTTGAGATTCAAAGAAAAGTCCTTGCCAAAGACAGGCGGAGACAGAAAGTCTTGTGAGCACATTGTCTGGTCAACCTATTATTGGATGAACCAATCGAGCGGAGAAACAACTGAGCGGTGGTGAACCAACGGAGTGGTGGTGAACCAATAGAGCGGTGAACGAATCGTCGTTGAACAAGCTTTCTGTGACATTAATGTCGAGATCCCTCACCGGATGTGACGCAAAAAATTGCATGACTTTTTTTTTTCGTTCATAGTATGAAGTCAGAAGATTCAGAGACTCAAGTCCTGTGTCTGAGATGAGTGATTTCCAGATCAGGCAGTTCTACACAAAGTTTGTCTTCTTATGTGGAGTTCTGGGGCCAGTATGTTTTTCCGGATTCTTGATAAGGTGTGCAGCTTTGAAGGGCGTACATCATTCACTAGTGAAACTCCACAAGGGGCATGTTTCGCTAGTCCCAATTTATATCTGTGTCTCATTCTGTCGTGCCCTTTACGGAGGGGAAAATTGTGTCCGCATAGATTATACTAAGCGCCATTTTTCTTCACGTTCTGGAAACAACTGGTCCATCTTTGCACTGTACTACTGTTCACCTATTTTGAATTGAATGCGTTTTCGTTATCAGCATTTGGCCACTTTGTAAGCACAGTACCTCACGCCATTAAACATACATTGTAAAGGACCAGATTTTCTAAGGTGCAAATGTGAAGGCAAAAACATTAAGATATATTGAAACATCATTTTTAAAGCAAATAATTGGTCCTTAAAATTTTAAGAACAAATATTTTAATTAACGAAAGTAAAGAAAATCAAAATCGAGGATGCTTCAAAAAAAAAAGCAATTTAAATATAAAAAATACTTTAAAAAAAAACTCGCTCATCTAGATTGAAAAATTAAGAAAATTTATCGAGTCTGAATTTGAACTCCAGTCTCCGTGATGGAAGGCGGACTTGCCTTTCCCCTGAGCCATTCAAGTACTTATAAAAATAGCTGGCCTTATTAGTCAATGGTTAGGTTAACGCGCGACCCAATTCTTTATATTATTGTGATAATTGTCAAGAGTGGCGCGTCGCCGAGCTAGTATATTTCCCAAATAAAACAAAATTAATTAATTACGACTCATTGATTCACTAATTGGTAATCCCTTTATATAGATTCACTTGCTGTCATTGACAATGAATAACTGTGGAAAGTTTCAACTTGATCCGAGAATGGGAAGTGGATGAGATAAACGTGCATAAGATTTGTATCAGACAGACGGACGGAGTGACTTAATAGAAGTCCCGATACAATAAAACAGAAACGATTAGCCTCCTTTAATCATCCGTGTCACACGTGTGACATTTATTTGGGAATTAAAATACAAGGAATTCAGTTGTTTTGGATGACACGTCATGTTCAGACGACTAATGGGAAAATAAACGAGAATTAGCATGTATTATTCTTCGCATACCAATTACTACAAGCGGCCCCCGAAAGGAAAATAGCTGCTATTCGTTTGTCCTTCCAGCTTAGATCGCAAAAACTAGATACGATATTGAAATTCAGATATGAAATTGTAGATCCTGCAATGCTCCTGGTGCAACGGTCACTTTATTGTTCCGTGAAGGTGAAACGTTCCATTTTTTAAATTAAAAAATGTAAGCAGTTTTTTTTTCCATACAAATACACCATATTTACAACTATTCACTATTAATAGAAGGGAGGCTAATTTAATAAAGGTTGGTATACTTGTACTTCATGTCAAAATAATTATGCAACGATTTTGTAATAACTGTATGACCATCTTCGTGTTGAATAAGTTTTTTGTCGGAGGCCAGTTTTTGTCAAGCGAAATCATAGATGAAACACAGATCTGACATTCTAATGTTCCGTGAATGTTGATTAGACTAGTAGAGACATAATGAAAGGGAAAACAAGAAGAAATAAACATAATTTAAAAAAAAAAATAAAAAAAATCTCTAATTAAGCGCAGTTATATCTATTAGTTTGGATCAATGAATTTGTAATGGATCTAATTTAGACCAACAATACTAACTCTGTGCGATCATATTTACCAATTGATACAAATATTTGTAATAATAATAATCTTTATTGTCCGTGAGGAAATTTGTCTTACAATTTGTGCATTACACCAAACAGAAGATAGTAACTAAGACAAAATATGTACATTCATACCTGACTCACTCATAATTTACATACGAAAGAAGTTTATATCAATTGTTCCTATTTCATGATTTGATTGCCAGGGGTACAAAAGAGTGTTTGTGTCTGTTTGTCTTTGCTAACTGTGTCTTATAATAGCACAGGTTTATTATTTCATGCTTTTATGGTGAGCTTTCTCAATACGCTATGATCCTGTCACTTGTTTGGACCAGTTGGGAAAAAAAAGGGGGGGGGGGTGAATATTACCATGTTGGTTTTTTTACGGTGTATGCGGAGACTACTGTGCAAGAGAAGTGCTTATGAAAATAGAAGGTTTTATAATTATGAATTGTTAGTTTCAAACTTTAATAAAGCAAAGTATAAAAATGACTAATTCAACTTACACCACCTAATCAGTCAAGTAGAGTTTCAATACTTGTTCAATACCAAACATAATAATTAATTGATAATAATTAATTGATTGGTTAATTTTAAGTCTTGTTTTGTCATGTGCAAGAGATAATTGTGCAAAATTTCAGCTTGATTAAGATTGGGTGTGGGAGAAATATCGTATTCAAATTTTTAATCAGACAGACAGACAGAGTAGGTAATATAATCTGAATTTATGGCAGTATAACTAGTAAATCAGTAAATGTATTCAATGTATCATAACTCTAGCATTAATTAAGATAACTTTCATTAAAACAAATATATTAAGAACTTCTGCCCAATGCTTACTTAAATCCAGCCCTGTATTTGATGCACACAAGTAGGACCTGGCCTCTTTAGTCGCGAAGTAACTTTTGATCTCATAGAAATGAAATAGGGTCCGGCTATGTTTGGAACGATGCCACCCACACAGCAGTTCCCCCCTCTCCACACTGCTGATCTCTCCAAAGAAATACAGTTTGAGGTCAGCGGCAATGAAGGCTCTGCCAGGGTGTAGCGCTTTGTAATGTAAGTAGGGAGTATTTAAATTAAGTCTTGTACATTGATTGAGGAGGCTCGGTGGCTGAGCGGCAAAGCGCTTGGCTTCCGAACCGGGATCCGAGGTTCGAATTCTGTTGAAGACTGGATCTTTTAGCGCGTCGGGGTCCACCCAGATCTAATGGGTACCTGACATTAGTTAAAATAAAGGCGGTTGTAATATAAAGTAGTGCGGTTGGTAGTTTAATAATAATAATAATAATAATAATAATAATAATAATCTTTATTGTCCGTAAGGAAATTTGTCTTACAATTAGTACATTACACCAAACAAAACATTATAACTATAAAAACTTAAATGTACATTTACACAAGACTCCCTCATAATTTACAGGTTTAGCTGGCCACATAACCGTAGGCCACAGAAACAGATGACCTTTACATCATCTGCCCTATAGACCACAAGGTCTGAAAAGGGAACTTTAGTACACTTAACATTGATTGAACAGGAGAAGAGTCTTGCAAGAGAAAAAAAAAGCACTGCACAACGCCCCCCATCCCCTGGTTTGCGTTTTTTTTTTTTTTTTTTTTTTAAATTCGTCTGCGTAATGTACAGAAGTTTTGTATCACTCTTGCTCAAACCTGCGTTTGCACTGGATATCACTTTTTAGCCAGTGTTTCCCAAAGTGGGGTACGCACCGCTTCCCCTCCCAGGGGTAAGGGAAGACTTGGGGGGGGGGGGGTTACGCGTTGCACCTCATTTACTACGCTGATTTTTTTTTAAAATACCCAATTAGCATGTTCATATTTCTCATAGACGCAGGTCGAGGGGTACTCAGAGTTACAAAAATTGTTTAAAAAAGGGTACACTTTAGTTCAAAGTTTGGGAAACACTGCTCTAAGCTGTTGCTAAGAAGTGTATGTGTGTTGATTGTAGATGCTATGAAACAAAACAACCAGCACATAAAGTGTCTTAGCGGAGTAGACAGACAATTATTGTAGACGATGCACCCCGTCCCCATGACACATTGACACTGACATGACACGCTCACACACACACACACACACACACGTTAACATTTACAGTCTTAATTGGATCCAGTAGTGTAAACAATTGCCATAACAACTTGCACAGCTTTCGTTTCATTCCAAGACGCGCCATATTGCTAGCTATCTTGGCATTGCTTGTCTTAAACCTTTTTTTTAACGAACCTTTTAATTCAGAACACACACACATACACACACACACAAACTCACATTCACTCCCCCCCCCCACTCTCTCCCTCTCTCTCATTGACACTCAATGGCTGATAATTAAAAAAAAGATACAGCTATAATGGTTCGTGTTCCCCCCCCCCCTAACCCACAGAAACAAACAAACAAATCTTCCATCATATTACAGACTAAACAAAATTATAACATTACAGTATACAAAAAGGGAGATGATTCCGATCATAATAATCGAGCAGACGTGAACCTATTTCTGAGACTTAAATACTGGAGGCAAAATGCACGTGCGACACGTGGGTTTTAGTTAGGCGGGAAAAGGGGGGGAGAGAAGGGGGTCGCGTCGTGAGACTGAAAACCCGATGATTTCTTTGTTTGAGTTTAAGCAGACGACAACGATTTTTGTCTCCGCCACGACCTTCTCTCCCCTCCCATATGACTTTGCCAATTTCTTTTTTTTTAGATATTTTTTTTTCGTATGAAAAAAGAAGAAGGCCTACTTTTTATGTTGCTCTTATGGGTAATATGTAGAGTTGTGGTTCTTTTCTCATCTAGGCGATACACATAGATTGAGTTACGGTTCTTGCTCTCACAGCGTGTGCTTTGTGTTTTTATTTTTATCACGATTTGATTTTATTTCGCTGTGTGAATTTCTGCCTGTACGGAGGGGCAGGAAGGGGGGCGCTGTTGGGCTTGTACCATGGCGAACCTGTAACGTTGACAAACTCGTAAGTGACTCAGCTCAGACCACGTGTTGAGACGTTTATGAAGCCTCACAGGTATTTCACCATTTTTTTTCAAGTTATACCTTGTACAGATACCTTAGAAACGTTTGTACACAATTCATTGATTTAGCCAAAGCGTTTCAGTTATAAGCTCCTTCACTTTATACATACACAGCTTTAAAGGATCCTTTTTTTTCTCAAACCTTCTACCAACTCACTCTGTCTGTCTGTCTGATAAAAAGTTTGTACACGTGATTTATCCTACACCCAATCTCGGATCAAGCTGACATTTTGCAAAATTAATTCTTTTACCTGACAACACAAGAATCAATAAAAACAATTAAACCAATTAGTTAATTAACTATTGGTAATAAATTATTTGTTTGGTATCTCAAACAAGGGAAAGAAAATGTAATTGACTGAATTAGTCCCCTTTATAGGTCATTGTCTGAGTCTTAGTGACTCAAACATGAAACATAGGACGAGACCATAGAAACAATAGAAAACTATAATATCTTCCATGTTCATAATCTCTCCACTAGTAAAGTGGTAACCGTGTTGGCTTGAGAAGCATGAATAAGCTTTAGTCCATGAGTTCCAAATCAGGTCGTTCCCCTCTTATGTTTTTATAAATGCTTTTCTATTCTAAATCTATTACACATTTAAGTACAGGGCTGATCCAAACTCATTGATACAAGTACGCTCAATATAATCTTTGGTTTGAAAAAAGTATTTTACAAAATATTCTTGTTGGAGTTCTACCTTGTACAGATACCCATCAAAGTTTGTACGTAATTCATTGATTTAGCCAAAGCATTTTATATCTCAGCTTCTGCACTCTTTACATAAAATGCTTTAAGGGATTCGTTTTTTTATTGGCACCATTGCAGTGTTTACCTTAGTCTTATACTTCATTAGCTTAGCGCGAGATATGCGAGAAGAAGTTAACCACAATAGGAGCATTTTCCGACTAAATGTTATCTGCTCCTTGTTTACGCTATTTGGATAATACATCCAGCAGTCAGGTTCCATAATGAATGTGATACAGAAAGAGAGACAGACAGGAGAAAGCGATAATAAAAAATGGGGTGGTGATATAATGGAACCTACATAGAAACGTTAGAAAATGAAAAGAAGAAGCTTGGGAGAGATTTGGCATGAAACGGCTAAATAAACAAGACCGAGAACGCCATTTTGAAAGAGCACTGTTGCTAACTAACTCAGCAAGAAAGACATAAAAAAAAAAAAAAAAAAAAGAATTCGTATCAATTTGTTTGGATCAGTCATGTCATTAAATTTATAAGAGATCTAGACATTCTAGACTAACAATAATAAACATGTGCTATTACAAATATTTTTACCAATTGGCTTTGTTAAGCGCAATTTCATGCTTTTAGCTTTCTGAATACGCTATGAACCTATCACTTGCATGGAAAAGTTGGAAAGGGGTGGGGAAGAAAGAAGGGGGCATCTGTGTGATCGCTTTTTAAAATGCATTTATAAAAAAATAATTAAAAAGTTGAAGGACGTGAATTCGAACTTGAGGACTTAAAGTCAACTCAGCCTCAAGCCAATACACTAATCACTGTGAAAGGGAAATGCTTATGAGAATACAAGGGTTGATAGTTATCTACTGTTACCCTTAAACTTTTCTCTCTATAAAGTATAAAGGGGACTAATTCAACTTATACTGCAATATCAGTCAAGTACAATTTTTTCCCTTGTTTAATATACAAAACAAAAAAAGAATTACCAATAATTAATTTAATTTTTAGCAGCCCGCTAAATGGGAAAAGACGCTATTAGTTTTGTGTGGAATGTTTGTCCGTCCGTCCCGTTTAGATCTCGTAAACCAGAAAAGATAATGAAAATCCGACATCATAATATTTTAGACCATTCAAAGTTCTGTTGCAACGGCTAATTTTTTCTTCTCTGAAAGCGAAAAATCGAATTTTTAAATCATTTTTATGCAAGCGTTTTTTTTTCATAAAAATACACCATTTTTACAACTATTCACTATTAATAGTAGCAGAGTCGAGGACCTCTTTAGTAGTGGAGATGACAATGTACCATATTTTTTAACACATTTATGCAAATGGTTTTAAATTTTTTGTATTATTTTTTTCTACATTTTTATTGCTAAATTAAGTAAGCTGTCATACTAACTACTACATTTACACACACAAGTGTTTAAATTTTTTTAAAGAGAAAAAATCCTTTTAGTATGCATATAAGATGGACATAATTTAATACAACAATCAATAAGTATTTTTTTCATATTCTCACGTGAACTAAAACAACACACTAAAATGCACAAGACTAAAGGATTACCTTTTTACAAAACAATTAGATCAATTTTATATTCATTATAAGACATCAGTTAAGCCAGGCTCACATCAAACTTCATAATCACTTTCACCTATCTCTTGGTCTGCTGGACCGCTGGGGCACCACACAAGATTTGTCCACCTTCTTTCTCCATTCTTTTCTGTCATTTGTCTTTGATAGAATTTCATTCTGATGTTCTTTCTGAAAATATTGAAACCTGCCTTCCTATCTGCCTGAATGCAGGGCCGGTCTTAGGCCACTGCAACCTATGTGGCCGCAGTGGGCCCCGCACTTTCATAGGCCCCGCGCGAATTCTAGGTGAAAATTATTAAATTAAACCATTTTAACTTATTTTTAACGGGATCCTGCAATTCTCCTGAAATTCCAAAATATACTAAAAAATGTCATGAAAATCTCCTGAAAATATTGAAACATTTTCTGAAAACTGAGGCAACAATCTCCTTAAAAACAGACAAAATAGTCATTTCGGGGTGTCATTCAATATGGAAAACGCCAATCCTACTCGCGATTAAAAGAAAACGTCATTTGTCAGATTTCATTTTAAAAAATTGAAATAATAAGACAAATTTTAACTAAAAGAAGAAGTTCAAATACCTCATTCACTTAAATAGTCACTGGCATACAAATACAGATCTATCTCGACCTCTTTAAAAAAAAACAAAAGCTATATTTTGCTAGTCAATAGTAAATCTAAAAGGCAGATCTGAATGTTTATCGGCTTTTTAAAAAAACAAAAAACCTATGTACTGTAGATGGCTCGTATGTGATCGTAATTTTGTACGAAATTTTGTATGAATAAAATGCAAAGACGAATTTATCGTCAAATACCTAATCCCTACCCAGATTCCCAGATTAGGCCCCGCGCAATCCGTTTCGCATAGAGCCCCGCAATCTGTAGAACCTGCCCTGCCTGGGTGGACCACTTCGGGGGCCGATTTTGAGTTTGTGTTTCCACACAAACTATCATTGTAATCTTGTCTTTTTTTTTTTTTATTGATTCTAGTTTTGTCAGATAAAAGAAATAATTGTTCGAAATTTCTGCTTGATTGTGGCAGAAATATCGTGTAAAAACTATTTACTGGATTTCCCCCTTTTTTTCATATTCTTTGTTATTGATAATCCTAGTCCATGATATTTTCTTGCTTATGTTATTCCCTTGTTTATGATACCTCAATATTATCCGAATATTCGGAACCCATTCGTTTCTTCTGATTACACTAAACATTTCGAGCTAGTCACATTCATGTATTACATTTCCTTGTTAGCCAAATCACTTCTTAAGAATGTAACAATCTTCACCAGCACCCTCTCACCATATTTCAATGTGAATAATTTGGGAAAAAAAATATGAAGAAAATTATAACGCGTTGACCAACTGCCTTTATATATATATATAAACAGTAAAGGACTTAATACTATCTATCTATCTATCTATCTATCTATCTATCTATCTATCTATCTATCTATCTATCTATCTATCTATCTATCTATCTATCTATCTATCTGTCTGTCTGTCTGTCTGTCTATCTATCTATCTATCTATCTATCTATCTATCTATCTATCTATCTATCTATCTATCTATCTATCTATCTATCTATCTATCTGTCTGTCTGTCTGTCTGTCTATCTATCTATCTATCTATCTATCTATTTATCTACCTATTTATCTATCTATCTATCTATCTATCTATATAATCTATCTATTTTGTCTGTCTGCCTGTCTCTAATTTAATTTTTTTTTATCTCTTTGAATTCTTTATTTCCTCAGGTAAAAATCTAAAACTTTGACAGTTCCCAAGTACACAGTGGACGATTGCCACAAGACACCACAAACTTGCTAATGTTGCTGTGTGATAGAGTGAAGAAATATAAATTAAGGAAGCTGTTTTATGTTCAGGGTGCGCCATGGCGAACACTCTCAGGATCTGTTCAATGAAAGATGCAGCCTTCGAATATTACACTAGAGCCTCAGGAGCGAGGCCTTTCCACTTGGCCTACTTCTCCAAAAAAAGACTGTCTGGATCCTCCGTGTCCGTCGTTGCCGCCTCTCACTGTTAGCGTTGACCAGGCGGAGGATTCAGATGACGCCAGTTCCTCGTACAATTCCTGGTCGTCTTTCTCTTTTTCCTCGTCGCCCACTTCATCGGATTACCAGTGTAGCCCGGACAGGGTTGATGTCGATGCTGAAAACGCAGGTGCCATAGTTGCACAGAAAGTTGCCGAGAGCGACGTCTGTGATGGTCGAACAAACAGCGCCGATGCTGAATTCAACCATCAAGAGCAAACATCTTCGCGATCACGTGATGGGAGCATAACGTTTATGTCTGATGACGTCGCCAACAGCGAGTCTTATCCTAGTATGAACATGGCGAAGATGAAGATGGCAGATAAATATTCAAAAAGGACAGACCTGTTTGAAGTTTCAGAAGCGAACAAAAAAGCAGATCCTGGGGTACAGTTAGTATCAGGCAGCGCTTTATCCTGCAAAAAGTCAAGCAAAACGCTACCAAAAACTACTACTCCAAGTTCCAGCAGCAAAGAAAAATACCTGGATCTACCTATGGAAGAATACGACAAGGTTGAAAGCTCTGAGTCTAAAGGCTTGAAGCTGACTTTCAGAAGAAAGTCAACAGAGAGGCTTCAGCCTCCACTAGTTCAGTCTAAGGAGAAAAAGATAAAGCCCCCTCCGAGCATTCCAAAGTTAATAGTCCAAAAATGTAAATGCCCCGAGGGATACAGCAAAAAAGAGCTACAGTGCTCTATCTGTCAGACAGAAGTGAAACAAAAAGACTTGGATCGACGCACAACTAACATAAAAATCAGCATTGATAAGAAACTTGAAAGCGCGGGGCATATTGATGATGTTAAAAGATGCTTAGACACTTCTTCTGACAAAATGGAAAATGCGTGTGTAGACAATCAAGAAACAACTTCAAGATTTGCACATAGAGTGTCCTTGGAGGCACCAACGAATTTCAGTGAATGTTTGCAAGTGAAATCAGACGTTCCACCCAAATTAAAGCCAAAATCTAAGCAGGAAGAAAAAACGACTTATGTGACCATCTCCTCGAGCTCCTCATGTTCATTGTCTGAGAGTTCATTGAAGTCTACACGCCCATCTTGCAAAACGTCGACCCCTAATAATAAAGATGGCGAAAAATTGAATTCAAAAGAAAAAATTCAAGTGAATACGAAATCGAGTCAAAAACTGGATAAAAGCAGTCCTGCAAATTCAGCACAACTAGCTCCAAAACTACACAAAAAAGAAAACGACTTAAGTAGCTCTGAATGTCATATTAAAGACAGCAAGCCCACAAAATCTTCATCCGATTCGCTTAAAGTCTACAAGTCTTCAAAATCACATTCGAACTCTCCTAAAACTCATGAAGTTACTAAAACATCAAAACCAATGACCCCAGCTCCTGTGTGTCAAAGCAAACCCATTGACTCTTCGAATTTAACGTCACTGAACTCAGATCCTGACCTCCAAGTCAGTACGTCAACTCCAGAAACTTCATTATTGCATGACAGAAATGGCAACGTAGATTCGTCGTCATTGCCTTCTGAGATTCACAAGTCAAAGAAAATTACAAAGCCAACGCCACAGACTGAAGCAGAAAAACAAAACAGGCCATTCTCAAAATCATCCGATCTCTACAGCAAGCCAAAATCATCGACAGACTCATCTTCAATATTGCCTGAAATCGAAGACAAGGCA
Organism: Biomphalaria glabrata; assembly: GCF_947242115.1. Classification (NCBI taxonomy): domain Eukaryota; kingdom Metazoa; phylum Mollusca; class Gastropoda; family Planorbidae; genus Biomphalaria; species Biomphalaria glabrata. The sequence continues at coordinate 25,721,241 of NC_074722.1, forward strand.
AGCAAGCCAACTAATTCATCGCCAATAGATACTGACCATAATAAAGTGAAGAATTCGCTAACAATCGCTCACAACACAAGTTCAAAGATTGCAAATGCTTCGAATTCCTCACCCTTAAAACATAACCTTCAAAAAGACAAAATCAAATCAGCAAACGCATTATCTATATTACCTGAAGTCCGTAACACGGAAACAATACCAAGTCATTCATCGCAATCAATACCAAGCGATGCCAAAAATGATTCCTCCATACAGATTCAAAACAATCAAAGTGTAAGCAAATCTGCAAAAACATCTACAACATTCGAATCTCCCACCAAAGAGAACACAGTAAAGACATCATCATCTTTTGTTTCTAACCATAGCAAAATTAGCAGGTCCCGTAATTCATTATCCTTAACGGAACTAGATGAGGAAAAAAATAAACCCACCTATTTTTCATCATTAAAGGAGGACCTCCAAATCAAAGCAAAAATATCAAAAAGTGCATCTCTTATAGAGCAAGGATCTCACAGCGGAGCAAATAGATCTCTTAAATCTGAACACACCAACAAAGAAATCAAAACAAGCATTGCATCTTCCCAAGCCACCAGTATTACCAAGAAAGAAAGCAATCCATCTGTTTCAAAAGTACATGGACATAAACTGGACAGCAAAGCCAGCAAGTTGAACAATGAAATAGACAAGAAATTTAACGATTTCGTAAAGTGTAGTTTCTCTACTCATGCTATTTCTAAGAAAACTGATAAACTCGCTGATTTATCATCGCCAGCATGTGATCTAAAATTAAAACACAAGCCTGGACACACTTCATCACATACAAAAGAAGCAAGCAAAAGTTCATCGCTGCCATCAATCGCACACACAAATAAGTCGAATAAGTCTACCAAAACATCGACACTATCATCCGAACATCACGAGAACTCTAGCAGTTCTAAAAATCCATCATCTGCTGAACCTAAACTTGATAAAAAACTAAGCAAATCTGCAAATGTTGATAACTGTACACTTCTTCACCAAACACCAAAACAAAAAGAGTCATCGTCAAAAGTCAACGATCAGCCTAAAGAAACAAAATCCAATGAATCCAATGAAAAACTGTCGATCCCAAAGTCAACGGATGGTGTTCTTGAAAAGGATCTTGCATCTTTTGATACGCTGAAAAGGAATGTTTCTGAACAAACATTGACGACATCCCCGAACAGTCAAAGTGAACAAAATTGTGTTGTACAAAGCAATAAAATGTTCATTAAAGTGCCTGCCAGTCCAAATGAGAATTTGGATATAACCTTCCAGGAGAAATACACTAGTCAAGAACTAAAAAGTGTAGAGTGTTTACCAGTTTTCCAGGAGAAATACACTAGTCAAGAACTAAAAAGTGTAGAGTGTTTACCAGTTTTAATACACGAAATGAGTCAAACTTATGGGCTTTCAAATCACAACAACAACACTGACAGAAATTCACTCAATGTAGATTTGAACCCAAGATTATTGAGAAAACCGTATTACAAGAGATCAGACAGTGCTCCACCTCCTTCTAGCTCGTCACTGCTGTCTAAAACGTCTTCGTCTGTTATTCAGGATTCATCGGACTATGCAACACCTTGTAGAACAGCCTTACTAGACTCTATAATTCAACAAGAAAGGCCCAAATCGTCCCCACCTCTAACTTATTACTGTTTTCAGTCCTTCCAAAATAGTGACAAAAAATCTCCAGTGGTCATTTTAGATCGATTACCATCGCCAGTAATCGAGCTTTACTCTATGCAGACAATGAATGACGCACCTTTACTTGATGGACCGATCCAATTAGATTCTAAGGGTGTCTGCAATGAAGAGAATCTGTCACAGGAAGAGCACTACACTTCCGATTGGAACTCTTCAGATTGCGAAACTAATCGTATAAGTTCTGGAAAGCTGAAATTTACTTACAGGAAAGTCGCGGATAAGAAGAAGTATCACATCAAAACTAACAGAAAAGCTCAGCCCAAGAATCCAACTCCAGATAGGACTGTCACTGGAGAACAATTGGAGCTAGGACTTAAAGAAAGCTACACTCCGACACGCAGGCAATATCTGAGAGCGTCCAAATGCGGTGTAAGATATATCAACGACGACGATGACGTAATAGAAGAAATCATGGCGGCCTCGTGGCTTGAAGACCAGAACATCTTACAGGACAAGACATTTACTTCTAAAAAAGGATCTGTCAATAACTCTAGAGGCATGAATGGAGTTCGGAAGAAAAGAGGTCCAAAAAGTAAAACTTTGAAGATGGCAGCGCCGGAACCAGCTAAAGAGAAACCTGTTGACGAGAATGACGGACTGGTTGATCCCAGAATAAAAGCCATGTCAGAAGCGCTACGCCGTGCAGATGAAACGGGCCGGAATGCCGAATACATTGCATTCAACACAAGTCAGAGACATCACAGTTTTGGTCCAAATAACAGAAGTAAAACAAATCCAGCGAAACGAAATGTAGGCGGGAAACTCAGGCAACCCTACCCTCGTAGAAAATATTGTTTTGGCCGAAAGCAGCACGCGCCGGCTGGTGCGTATTTAAAACAACAAAACTCCACAATGAGATGCACAAAATCCAAATGCAACTTTAATGTGATGAATGACAAAGATGAACACGTATCGTATAGGAGAAGGGACGATCTCAATGCTCAAACAATGAACCCAACAAATACACCTTTATGTCCAGATTTATCATGTCACGTGGGGGAACTGTGTTCTTCTGGCAAGTACAGAAACCTTTTAAAGTCTGATGTTTACAACGCACGTGCCGCGGAGGAAAGTAGTTCCCATTTCATTGATCCACGGATTCACATGCAAGTACAATTTTGTGAAAAGGCGCGAAAATGTAGCTGCTTCCGGTGCCAAAATGCTCAAACTCTACTCGACGAAAACGAGCGCTACAGACTCTGGTGCCGAGATAACCGAAATATCTTGCGAGGCAATGGATATGAAAGACAGTCAACCAAATGTCAAAGATGTTGCAGTCATTGTATTTGCAGAGCTGGTTATAATAATTTAATAGAGGACAATGAAATGTATTCTTCATTTTATAATCAGGATGAGAAATCAGACAATGAAAATACAGAAAACAACCCGGCTGATAATCTAGACGAGACAAATTTAAATGAAAATGACATATTTATTACAACAGAGCCTGGGGTCACTGAAGATTCACTGGAGGAGTACACATTAAGAGATTATGCGCTTTGCCTAGACAGGCATGCGTCCGATGAAATTCCCAGAGATGTCGACTTCATGGGACTCGACTATTCCGAGTTTGAAAATCAAGAAGATGAGCTCGAAAGAAGGTCAGAGAGAAGTTGTGCTAGAAACCAAGCAGAGATCAGTGACGACTCATGGAACATACAATCCGCCGATGAGATCAGCCCGAGCTTCTATTCGTTCTATTTCCAAGGGCCTGAAGGAAAGCGTTCCGCGACTCATGGAGATAATCATGAAGAAGGAATGGACAAAACGAAGATGCAATGTACGCCGAGTAAGCAGAAGATGCCACCAACAGGGATAACCAAAACCTCATCACATCAACAATTTGTATGCAACCCTCAAACAGCGCCCGGCAGTGCAAATCTTGTCCCTATGCCTCAAAGGCCATGCATCAACAAGCCATTGTCCATTCTCATTTGCCCTTCACCTGACAACTCAGACTACGGGTCGCCACCGTCACTAACCGAGTATAAGTCACCCTTGTGGTGTAAAGAGAAAAGTAACTCTCTCGATCCTGAAGCCCATCACACTGTCCCTTGCTGTTCTGGCGTCAAGTGCGTGGATTCCCATTTTGAAGAGGCAGCTCGTCCAAACGATGACACTCAAGAAGAGAGCAGCTATAAGGGAGATCTTCAGCAAGGGAAACAACTATCAAAACTAACGCTACCCAGAATCATTGTCAGCTCGCCGTCTTCAACAAACACACAAAGCAACGAGACTCCTACGAGTGTTTCTCCATCGTGTGTATCCTACGCTAGTTTCTTAAGCCCAAGCATGTATCACGCCAGGCGAAATCAGCGATGCGATTCTCCTTTTCGGCTTCCATATATTTTGGATAGCCCCTCAAAGCAGACTGTGGAAGACGTATGCAAGTCTGGCTGCGATCTTGGCTCCAGGAAATTTCCAGAAGAAAAGATTCACCGACAGTCAAAATTACCTTCTCCCAAACATCGACGACATTACCAAAAGAGGCTCAAGAGAGTCAAACGTCCGACTCATTCTGACCATCTCGTGGACAGTGATGATAGCGATTCGACTTTGGTGTACCCGACGGTGGGCAAAGTAGGACTTTGTAGTAAGCACGTTCCAAGCCGGAGATCGTCTTTGGGTGTGTCCTCCAACGGTCTCAGTGAGGTCTCTCCTAACAGTGCTTTGAACAGCCCAAACTTCAAAAGCGATGAGAGATCCGAGCACACGGCGAGTTCAGACAGCCAGAGCATTGAACGTAGAAAATCAGAGCTTTCCAATTTAGTATCTGATCTGAGGGAGTCTATCTCAAAGTCCAAGGCGCTGAAAAGAAGCCGGCGCACCAACTCATTTTCTGGAGATTCTCAGCCGAAACTCTCCGATCCCGATATATGTATTCAGCGCACAACAAACAACAGGCCTACTTTTGAGAGGTTCATGTCCGTGGAAGCCATAATGGACAGTGACACTCCTTATGCCACGATCACCAGAGGAATTAACAACACTTCGAAGTGTGAAGAGATCGAGCTGATGAAGTACGTATCCGGGGTATGTCTTCAGCGCAAGGGGGAGGAAACCGCTTCATCCGTGGCCGAGACTCAGATGTATGGAATAGAGTTCTCTCACCAGAATCAAAACAACTGTACAATCATAAATGAGAATAAAAAAAAGGAAACCAACGAAATGGTCAATGATTCTAGAGAAGCAACAGAAAAAGGAAACAATACCCTGAGCAACTTTCCTGAAGTTCCCACAGACGACTCTGACTGTGAAGGAAAACTTATGGTCGTGATTGAGAACGCTGAGTCCAATGAAGTCATAGAAGGGGACGAAGCGTACAATAAAGTGACATCTGGATCTTACCGACTTACCATGGGCCCCGGTAATCGCTTTCGAAAAAATGGACGTCGTATTGCAGGCCGACGGCGAGGGAAGGAGCGCGGGCTAATCTCGATCCAGTCTTTGCTGAGCCGAAAAACTGCCAACAAAAAACGTCCGTCCCCTCGAGACGGCTTGCAGGCCCACAAAACACTGACCGAGTCTACGGAGGACGATGTACCAAGGCAAAGAAAAGAATGTTTCTCCTCCACGCTTCAGAATGTTGCCAAATCCAGGGCAACAGTAAACGGTGCGTTGAGGAAGAGATACTCTACCAAGAGGAAGCAACGTAAGGGTGAGTACTCTTTTAAAAAATCTAATCACTCACGCTTCTCTCCCTTAGCTACGTAAGCTTGGTGTTGCTTTCATTAGATCCTCTCTAGAGGCCATCTTCTAGAGGACTACTTTCAAACGTTGCATTATGTTTCTGTTCGCTGTAATCCTAACCGCCGTATCAGTTTAGTGTGGTAAGGGAAAAGAACAAAATAATACATAGATCATTTGAAAGATATATTGGTTGGCGTAAAAAAACTATTTAAAAATGCAAACATCATTGACGATCGTCAAATCTCAAAGAAAGATGTACTAGATGATGTGTATTAGCTGGGTAACAAGGCGCTGTGGTATAACAGACCCTCCCCTTATTGAATCGTAACAAGGCGCTGTGGTATAACAGACCCTCCCCTTATTGAGTCGTAACAAGGCGCTGTGGTATAACAGACCCTCCCCTTATTGGATCGTAACAAGGAATTGTATCCCCCCCCACATGTCACAGCATTGTTTGAGAATCACCGTGAACCTTGATTACCGCATGTCACAGTGAATCTCAAACAATGCTGTGACACCTCAAAGGAGAAAGAAGAAAAAAGAGCTTGTTTTGTTTTGGCTTAATTTAAAATAACATTTAGTTGTGTTAGTTTATGTGAATAAACTTTTGTTTACAGTTTACAATTTATGACCAGACACAGAAAAAAGGGGGGGGGGGGGTATCTCGGAGAAGCTTTTCTGTATTCGGTACAAATAAGTCATCAACTACTCAACCGAATTTCTCACTTTTCTTTTCACTGCCTTGTTCTACCCCTCCCCCCCCCCCCCACGTCTTCTCAGCACATAGGCTTCAAAACACTCCACATTGAATGAGGCAACAAGTCGCCCATCAAAAAGTTATAAAATCTGTTCCTGATTTCTTCCAGATGCAAGTAGAAAACCTTGTTATGTGTACACTAATGTTGAGGCAGTCAGATACGTGTACAGCAGTCTGGCTCAGCGTGATGAGGAGGCTCTAATTCAGAACGTCACACAATTACATGGACAAAGTGTTACAAATACTGGCTAGAACTTTGTCATTCACGTGTATTGATTAAAGAGTTTTATATCATACCGATGATTTAATAAATGCTATAATAGGTGGTAAAAAGAGGTGTGGTAACAAGTATCATTATCATCTAGAAGGTGTTAGAATCAATAGTTCCTCTTATCTAGATGGCTGTACTTACGTATCTCTTTTTATTTGTAATTTGATGGCTGTCGGTGCGATGTTTGATAGATCTACTAACCTGAAGACTTTATTCACACGAGCAAAGACACGTTAGATCTATTGGAACATTTTGTTCCAGCACTGAGTTTTAATGATGAAAGTGTGATTGTTTAGTGTGTGTGTGTGTGTGTGTGTATTTGTTCTTTTCTGGGAACGTAACAGGAAGAAGGACAGTCTGTGTAGTTGTGTCGTTCAGATGTGTATGTGTGTCAATTTAGCTGTTATCTGTGTGCTAGTGTCAGTCATCTTGATTTAGAATTCTTCATATGCTTTTATCTATCTATCTATATCTATCTATCTATCTATCTATCTATCTATCTATCTATCTATCTATCTATCTATCTATCTATCTATCTATCTATCTATCTATCTATCTATCTTATCTATCTATCTATCTATCTATCTATCTATCTATCTATCTATCTATCTATCTACGTTATATATATACACTTGTATATCGATGTCTTTGTTGCGAGAAATGTTTAAGTAGTCAATGAGCTCCACCCTGTGCCTCCAACCCTACCCATTCTGTGCTCCTTTTGCATCCACTAACACAGCGCTGCCCAACCTCAGGCCCGAGGGACCATATCCGGTCTCACCTAGCTTCTAACAGTGACTGATGAAGCGGCAGAGGCTTGAGGTCATTTTTTTCTTCCTGAATGCGGTTGGTGACACGCACGTCAAACATTTACATGCCACTCTCCCCCTAGACTTAAAAAGGGCACTACTCCATGGGGAGGATCTTGCTGATACTTTTACAACTTTAAGGGTCCTTTTCTGTTTTTTTTTTTAAAAGTCTCCATGGAGATATGAACGCTATAATCCTCGGTTCAGGAGCCGAGCGCTTCACGCCACCATACACTACACTAGGTCTGAGATACAAAAATGCGTTGGGTAACCGAAAATAAAATCTATAAATAATATTTATATTTAACATTTTATTGTATTATATAGTTACGCATTGATCATGGACTAGGAAAGGAGGGGGGGGGGGGCACACAGGAAAGCTTAACATATTAACGTTGTCAACGAATGTCCCAATGCACAAATCGAGGCGTTTTTAAAACCAACCAGTCAGTGATTTCTTTCATCCTGAAACCGTTATTTAATTTCGTAATTCTTTTATCTCAAGTCATCCGTAGCTTATACTACCATATTAGTGTAAACCAGGGGTGGGCAAATTACGGACCGCGGGCCACATGCGGCCCGCCGGATTGTTTTATGCGGCCCGCGGACATCTACAGAAATAAGGTGTAATCAAAGGTTGATGTTGACTGACTATAATTTGTCAGCAGTAACAAGGATAGCAACTAGTAAACTAGTTCCATAGTTTTAGAACATTACGAACGATTGTAAACAGTTAAATACTTTACATTAAGTACAACTGTACATTTGGGGTTAAAGGTTGTGATGTAAAAAGACAATAGCAATTTTTTTTAAAAAAATCGTAAAATTTGTTTCAGAAATCGATAACTCTTGTTGTCATTCTTCAATTAGGGAGTGTGAAAAAAAAAGAATGTATAATACAGTATAAATATGAATTAACAAACATTATACACAGGTAGCAAACGTATATATATATATGTGGCCCACATTCCCAAAATATTTTTAATGCGGCCCTCGATGCAAAAAGGTTGCCCACCCCTGGTGTAAACGAATTTATATCATATGTTAGAAAACGTCTTGGTATGTTTAAGGGAGCCTGAACCATTAAAATTGTTTTCGAAAATTGTAAAATCAAAATAATGGCTTGTTATAAAAGATTTACTTCTATAAGTAAGGAGGCTGCACTTCGAAAAGAAAACCACGAATGAAACAGCTGTAAATCTGGTATTGCCAATAAATAATTGGTTTCTACTCTGGGGACATTTTTTTTTTAGTTAGACAATTGCACTCTGAGTGATGCGGGTGTCGTCACATTGTTTTTTAAAGTGAAATCAACTAAAGCCTTCGGTAGCTTGTTGTTATATTAGCTCCCGTCAATACATAAGTAGATCTACCCTGCGTTAGATATACTAAATCAGTGGTTCCCAAACTTTTTTGTCTCGTAGACCCCTTGCCTCTTTTTCTGGTTTTTGGTAGACCCCCTGTTTAACTTGCAAATTTTTTTCAAATTCATTTTCTTAAAACTAATTTCTGTCTGTAGTGAGTTGAAAAAGGCAATTGGCATGTTTGATAAGGAAGGAATGAACAATTTTAAATAATCAACGCTATACAGCTTACATTTATTTTTGCTAAACAGAAGCATGAAGACAACATTAAGTTATTTAAATAATTCTTGAAATTAAATACGACAATTTTTTCGTTTAAATAGAAGGATAAATATTGAAAGGATCAACTCAGGTCTAAATTATATATTATTAGGAAGAGTTACATGAATGGGATGTGAAAATTAAAAGTCACGACCTGCTTAAATGAAATCTATTACCGTAGACCCCGTGGACATCTCATAGACCCCCAATTTATTTTTTCACTTTCGTAGACCCCTTGGAAGTCTTCGTAGACCCCTGGGGGTCTATATAGACCACTTTGGGAATCACTGTACTAAATCATATAGTCTGTTCGATCAGGGGGAAAAATGAGATCACGGTCAACATGCCCCACAACAGAATCCGTAGTACAAGAGAGACAATTAGTAGTTAAACTATAGGTTTTTGTAGAGCAACACGAGTTACCTACCTTTTTGAAGCTGTTAGTGCGGCATGTTACCTGTATTCAAACTGGAGTCAAAAGTTACATCTGACGAACTTACACATCTGTTAGACTTGAAGCCTTTTTTTTTTGCATGTTTGTTCACAGGTTGAAATTTTCACATTTTCAGTCTAGTGTTTAATTGGATTTACATACACATACAATATTTAAGTATGTGCTGGCTCCAAGGCTAGAGTTTCGTGGATCCCTCTACACTTTTTTTCGAAAGCCTCAATAAAGATCCCCTAACGAATAAAATACTTATATCTAGAAGCATGCTACATTTTAGAAAAAAGAAATATAGTACTTATACATTTTATCTCATGTTCCTTTTTTTAAAAAAAGTATTTATTGTGCATATTTTAGTTTTAAAAAGTATATATGTTTGAGCTAGGTAGACGCACTGACGTAAATCCGTAGCTGTACCGGTATATATATATTCCGAGCATGATACTACTATAGGCGGACTCTTCTTAATAACGACATTGTCACCACCCAACGTCGGATTTAAAGTGTTGGCGTTAAAAATGTGAAAAAAATTTAATTTAAGTTTTTATGACGAGAGTCAAGGAAAAGATGAGATGAACCAAAAGGGGTTTTGTACCCCCCATCCAATGATGAGATTTAATGTGTGTTTGTGTGGGTGACATTTAATGTGTGTTTGTGTGGGTGACATTTAATGTGTGTTTGTATTGGTGAGATTTAATGTGTGTTTGTGTGGATGACATTTAATGTGTGTTTGTGTGGGTGACATTTAATGTATGTTTGTGTGGGTGACATTTAATGTGTGTTTGTGTGGGTGACATTTAATGTGTGTTTGTATTGGTGAGATTAAATGTGTGTTTGTGTGGGTGACATTTAATGTGTGTTTGTGTGGGTGACATTTAATGTGTGTTTGTGTGGGTGACATTTAATGTGTGTTTGTGTGGGTGACATTTAATGTGTGTTTGTGTGGGTGACATTTAATGTGTGTTTGTGTGGGTGACATTTAATGTGTGTTTGTGTGGGTGACATTTAATGTGTGTTTGTATTGGTGAGATTTAATGTGTGTTTGTGTGGGTGACATTTAATGTGTGTCTGTGTGGGTGACATTTAATGTGTGTTTGTGTGTGTGAGATTTAATGTGTGTTTGTGTGTGTGAGATTTAATGTGTGTTTGTGTGGGTGAGATATAATGTATGTTTGTGTGGGTGACATTGAATGTGTGTTTGTGTGGGTGACATTTAATGTGTGTTTGTGTGGGTGACATTTAATGTGTGTTTGTGTGGGTGACATTTAATGTATGTTTGTGTGGGTGACATTTAATATGTGTTTGTGTGGGTGACATTTAATGTGTGTTTGTGTGGGTGACATTTAATGTGTGTTTGTGTGGGTAACATTTAATGTGTGTTTGTGTGGGTGACATTGAATGTGTGTTTGTGTGTGTGAGATTTAATGTGTGTTTGTGTGTGTGATATTTAATGTGTGTTTGTGTGGGTGACATTTAATGTGTGTTTGTGTGGGTGACATTTAATGTGTGTTTGTGTGGGTGACATTTAATGTGTGTTTGTGTTGGTGACATTTAATGCGTGTCTGTGTGGGTGACATTTAATGTGTGTTTGTGTGTGTGAGATTTAATGTGTGTTTGTGTGGGTGACATTTATTGTGTGTTTGTGTGGGTGACATTTAATGTGTGTTTGTGTGTGTGAGATTTAATGTGTGTTTGTGTGGGTGACATTTAATGTGTGTTTGTGTGGGTGAGATTTAATGTGTGTTTGTATTGGTGAGATTTAATGTGTGTTTTGTGTGGGTGACATTTAATGTGTGTTTGTGTGGGTGAGATTAAATGTGTTTGTGTGGGTGAGATATAATGTGTGTTTGTGTGTGTGACATTTAATGTGTGTTTGTGTGGGTGACATTTAATGTATGTTTGTGTGGGTGACATTTAATGTGTGTTTGTGTGGGTGACATTTAATGTGTGTTTGTATTGGTGAGATTTAATGTGTGTTTGTGTGGTTGACATTTAATGTGTGTTTGTGTGGGTGACATTTAATGTGTGTTTGTGTGGGTGACATTTAATGTGTGTTTGTGTGGGTGACATTTAATGTATGTTTGTGTGGGTGACATTTAATGTGTGTTTGTGTGGGTGACATTTAATGTGTGTTTGTGTGGGTGACATTTAATGTGTGTTTGTGTGGGTGACATTTAATGTGTGTTTGTGTGGGTGACATTGAATGTGTGTTTGTGTGTGTGAGATTTAATGTGTGTTTGTGTGTGTGAGATTTAATGTGTGTTTGTGTGGGTGAGATAAAATGTGTGTTTGTGTGGGTGACATTTAATGTGTGTTTGTGTGGGTGACATTTAATGTGTGTTTGTGTGTGTGAGATTTAATGTGTGTTTGTGTGTGTGAGATTTAATGTGTGTTTGTGTGGGTGAGATTTAATGTGTGTTTGTGTGGGTGACATTTAATGTGTGTTTGTGTGTGTGAGATTTAATGTGTGTTTGTGTGGGTGACATTTAATGTGTGTTTGTGTGGATGACATTTAATGTGTGTTTGTGTGTGTGAGATTTAATGTGTGTTTGTGTGTGTGAGATTTAATGTGTGTTTATGTGGGTGACATTTAATGTGTGTTTGTGTGGGTGACATTTAATGTGTGTTTGTGTGGGTGAGATTTAATGTGTGTTTGTGTGGGTGAGATTGAATGTGTGTTTGTGTGGGTGACATTTAATGTGTGTTTGTGTGGGTGAGATTGAATGTGTGTTTGTGTGGGTGAGATTTAATGTGTGTTTGTGTGGGTGAGATTTAATGTGTGTTTGTGTGGGTGAGATTTAATGTGTGTTTGTATTGGTGAGATTTAATGTGTGTTTGTGTGGGTGAGATTTAATGTGTGTTTGTATTGGTGAGATTTAATGTGTGTTTGTATTGGTGAGATTTAATGTGTGTTTGTGTGGGTGAGATTTAATGTGTGTTTGTGTGGGTGAGATTTAATGTGTGTTTGTATTGGTGAGATTTAATGTGTGTTTGTGTGGGTGAGATTTAATGTGTGTTTGTGTGTGTGAGATTTAATGTGTGTTTGTATTGGTGAGATTTAATGTGTGTTTGTATTGGTGAGATTTAATGTGTGTTTGTATTGGTGAGATTTAATGTGTGTTTGTGTTGGTGACATTTAATGTGTGTTTGTATTGGTGAGATTTAATGTGTGTTTGTGTGGGTGAGATTTAATGTGTGTTTGTATTGGTGAGATTTAATGTGTGTTTGTGTGGGTGAGATTTAATGTGTGTTTGTATTGGTGAGATTTAATGTGTTTGTGTGGGTGAGATTTAATGTGTGTTGGTGTGGGTGAGATTTAATGTGTGTTTGTGTGGGTGACATTTAATGTGTGTTTGTGTGGGTAACATTTAATGTGTGTTTGTGCGGGTGACATTTAATATGTGTTTGTGTGGGTGACATTTAATGTGTGTTTGTGTGGGTGACATTGAATGTGTGTTTGTGTGTGTGAGATTTAATGTGTGTTTGTGTGGGTGAGATTTAATGTGTGTTTGTGTGGGTAACATTTAATGTGTGTTTGTGTGGGTGACATTTAATGTGTGTTTGTGTGGGTGACATTTAATGTGTGTTTGTGTGGGTGACATTTAATGTGTGTTTGTGTGGGTGACATTTAATGTGTGTTTGTGTGGGTGACATTGAATGTGTGTTTATGTGTGTGAGATTTAATGTGTGTTTGTGTGTGTGAGATTTAATGTGTGTTTGTGTGGGTGAGATAAAATGTGTGTTTGTGTGGGTGACATTTAATGTGTGTTTGTGTGGGTGACATTTAATGTGTGTTTGTGTGTGTGAGATTTAATGTGTGTTTGTGTGGGTGAGATTTAATGTGTGTTTGTGTGGGTGACATTTAATGTGTGTTTGTGTGTGTGAGATTTAAAATGTGTTTGTATGGGTGACATTTAATGTGTGTTTGTGTGGGTGACATTTAATGTGTGTTTGTGTGGGTGACATTTAATGTGTGTTTTTGTGTGTGAGATTTAATGTGTGTTTGTGTGTGTGAGATTTAATGTGTGTTTGTGTGGGTGACATTTAATGTGTGTTTGTGTGGGTGACATTTAATGTGTGTTTGTGTGGGTGAGATTTAATGTGTGTTTGTGTGGGTGAGATTAAATGTGTGTTTGTGTGGGTGAGATTTAATGTGTGTTTGTGTGGGTGAGATTTAATGTGTGTTTGTATTGGTGAGATTTAATGTGTGTTTGTGTGGGTGAGATTTAATGTGTGTTTGTATTGGTGAGATTTAATGTGTGTTTGTATTGGTGAGATTTAATGTGTGTTTGTGTGGGTGAGATTTAATGTGTGTTTGTGTGGGTGAGATTTAATGTGTGTTTGTATTGGTGAGATTTAATGTGTGTTTGTGTGGGTGAGATTTAATGTGTGTTTGTGTGTGTGAGATTTAATGTGTGTTTGTATTGGTGAGATTTAATGTGTGTTTGTATTGGTGAGATTTAATGTGTGTTTGTATTGGTGAGATTTAATGTGTGTTTGTGTTGGTGACATTTAATGTGTGTTTGTATTGGTGAGATTTAATGTGTGTTTGTGTGGGTGAGATTTAATGTGTGTTTGTATTGGTGATATTTAATGTGTTTGTGTGGGTGAGATTTAATGTGTGTTGGTGTGGGTGAGATTTAATGTGTGTTTGTGTGGGTGACATTTAATGTGTGTTTGTGTGGGTAACATTTAATGTGTGTTTGTGTGGGTGACATTTAATGTGTGTTTGTGTGGGTGACATTTAATGTGTGTTTGTGTGTGTGAGATTTAATGTGTGTTTGTGTGTGTGAGATTTAATGTGTGTTTGTGTGGGTGAGATTTAAAGTGTGTTTGTGTGGGTAACATTTAATGTGTGTTTGTGTGGGTGACATTTAATGTGTGTTTGTGTGGGTGAGATTTAATGTGTGTTTGTGTGGGTGACATTGAATGTGTGTTTGTGTGTGTGAGATTTAATGTGTGTTTGTGTGTGTGAGATTTAATGTGTGTTTGTGTGGGTGAGATATAATGTGTGTTTGTGTGGGTGACATTTAATGTGTGTTTGTGTGGGTGACATTTAATGTGTGTTTGTGTGTGTGACATTTAATGTGTGTTTGTGTGTGTGAGATTTAATGTGTGTTTGTGTGTGTGAGATTTAATGTGTGTTTGTGTGGGTGAGATTTAATGTGTGATTTTGTGGGTGATATTTAATGTGTGTTTGTGTGTGTGAGATTTAATGTGTGTTTGTGTGGGTGACATTTAATGTGTGTTTGTGTGGGTGACATTTAATGTGTGTTTGTGTGAATGACATTTAATGTGTGTTTGTGTGTGTGAGATTTAATGTGTGTTTGTGTGTGTGAGATTTAATGTGTGTTTGTGTGGGTGACATTTTATGTGTGTTTGTGTGGGTGACATTTAATGTGTGTTTGTGTGGGTGAGATTTAATGTGTGTTTGTGTGGGTGAGATTGAATGTGTGTTTGTGTGGGTGACATTTAATGTGTGTTTGTGTGGGTGAGATTGAATGTGTGTTTGTGTGGGTGAGATTTAATGTGTGTTTGTGTGGGTGAGATTTAATGTGTGTTTGTGTGGGTGAGATTTAATGTGTGTTTGTATTGGTGAGATTTAATGTGTGTTTGTGTGGGTGAGATTTAATGTGTGTTTGTATTGGTGAGATTTAGTGTGTTTGTATTGGTGAGATTTAATGTGTGTTTGTGTTGGTGAGATTTAATGTGTGTTTGTGTGGGTGAGATTTAATGTGTGTTTGTATTGGTGAGATTTAATGTGTGTTTGTGTGAGTGAGATTTAATGTGTGTTTGTGTGTGTGAGATTTAATGTGTGTTTGTATTGGTGAGATTTAATGTGTGTTTGTATTGGTGAGATTTAATGTGTGTTTGTATTGGTGAGATTTAATGTGTGTTTGTGTTGGTGACATTTAATGTGTGTTTGTATTGGTGAGATTTAATGTGTGTTTGTGTGGGTGAGATTTAATGTGTGTTTGTATTGGTGAGATTTAATGTGTGTTTGTGTGGGTGAGATTTAATGTGTGTTTGTATTGGTGAGATTTAATGTGTTTGTGTGGGTGAGATTTAATGTGTGTTGGTGTGGGTGAGATTTAATGTGTGTTTGTGTGGGTGACATTTAATGTGTGTTTGTGTGGGTAACATTTAATGTGTGTTTGTGTGGGTGACATTTAATGTGTGTTTGTGTGGGTGACATTTAATGTGTGTTTGTGTGGGTGACATTTTATGTGTTTTAATGTGGGTAATATTTAATGTGTGTTTGTGTGGGTGACATTTAATGTGTGTTTGTGTGGGTGACATTTTATGTGTATTAATGTGGGTAATATTTAATGTGTGTTTGTGTGGGTTACATTTAATGTGTGTTTTTTTTCTGGGTGGATGTTTCCCGTGTTTGTTCACGTAAGTGGCAGCGGATATCATTTTTTCTGATTGTACTTTCATGACTCATTCAATTCTCTCAACTTTCCTAGAACATTTGGCATTGAACCAAATACATCTGGCGTGATCTAATGTCGTTTTGAAGGTGTCACCTGCCGACGGTCTATGCAAGATATCTACCAAACTGACTTAACTAAAGACCCGTATACTGAAATTTTTTTTCAAGGCTTAATACTTTTTTAAAGACCCCCGTAATGCAAAATTATTCACGGTTTAGCTTGAACTTGGTTACTAGAGTATGTGTTAGGTGTTTGTTGTTATAGAGTATAGTTCGAGTGCGACTAATGAGTCTTATATATAGTGTACATTTGATCCATTATATTTTACCAATAGAAACCACTAAAAACATATTTTTAGGCGCTTAGGTCTAAAGAAAGTGATCTGGGTCTAGTAGCAACTTTTGTTTTTCCATGTAGGTCCTCTGGGTCTTGTATCTCCTTCTGTCTTTGGTAGTACGTCCTCTGGGTCTGGTAGGTCCTTCTCTCTTTGGTTGTATGTCCACTGGGTCTGGTAGGTCTTTCTCTCTTTGGTTGTATGTCCACTGGGTCTGGTAGGTCCTTCTCTCTTTGGTTGTACGTCCACTGGGCCTGGTCGCTCCTTATAAACAAGAAGGACGAATGGTGGCAGCTAGACAGAAAGGATCAGGCAATATCGGCACGTTTTCGCCCGGCGCAATGTCCGATAGGAGAATACTTCTCTAGGGTCCGAGAGAACCACGATCACAGCTTGTTGACACTGCCACACGGAAGTCGAGACAGTAGAAAGCATCCTCAACGACTGCATGGGGCTTAGAAATACTTTCAAAGGTACGACTAGTCTTGAAACAAAACTAATTCATGCGAGGGTCTTGTCCTGTACGGAGACAGGCAAATCCTCCAGAACACTGCCAGATACCTGGACTGTGTTCTAAGGGATCAATCTCAGCACGGAGCCTTAGTGCATGGAGGCTTACAAATGGTAGCTCATTCCTTCTTTCCTTGCAAGTGCAAGTCTTCCTTGAAGACTTAATTGAAGAACACTTGGCCACTGTACCGAATGTTCTGGGTTCGATTCACTGGCGTTTTTAAAATCGTCTGGCTATGCGCATAATTATGTTCTGTTGGTGGAGTGCCAAGTGTAAAGCATTGTCAGGTGTAAAGCAGTGCCACTTGTAAACAGTATCAAATGTAAAGTAATGTCAAGTGTAAAGCCTCGTGTTAAGTATGAAGCAGTGTGTAAAGTATATAAAAGTAATGTAAGATGTAAAGGAATGTGAAATCTAAAGACGTGTCAAGTTTAACCGAGGTCATAGTGAAAAACAAGTGTAAAGAAGTATAAAGATTACTGACCTTTATAGACCTATAGATTTTTGACCCTTTTAGACCTAAATATTGCTGATCCTTAGAGCCCTAAATACTGCTGACCTTTATAGACCTTTGCTTGAAATGCACTTACGTTCTTGACCTAAAGTTCATTTACTAGTCAATACCCTTGACATTTAACCTATGTTCATAGTTCTGGAACATTCCAACGTCTACTTTAAACGAACCAGGCTCAACGAGCAAGTCATTAACTACCCGTTCGTTTGGAGTTATACACTTTTTTAAAAACAAAGTACTTCAACATAGTCAATGACGACACTTGGTAGAGAGAAGGCGTGGTAGCATAGAGTACTTAACACAGAGAGAGAGAGAGAGAGAGAGAAAGAGAGAGAGAGAGAGAGAGAAAGAGAGAGAGAGAGAGAGAACAGATTTATTAGTGAAGAACAGTGAAGGGCAAATTACGGCCCATGGGCCAAGTCCGGGCCGCTGAAAGTTTTTTTCCGGCCCTCCACAAGTTTTTAAATAATGAATTAATAATAACAACTTCTCTCAAAATGTGAACATTTCTTAGAACAGTTGAAACATTTGAGTATTACTGCGAATTTCAATTTATGTTTCTCATCTGTTGCGTCTGCTGATTTGAAATTCACACGAACGAAGTCAACATTTTGGTTTAGGGTGACATTTAATTGTCATTTAAAGCACTGATTATAAGAGTTGCTGTTTGTTACTTTATTGTAATGTGCATGTTTGTCAAATATTTCACCTCGAAAATGTCGAATAGATTATTCAGAAGATTGAACACCTTGTTTAATTCAAAAGTCAGGCACTATATTAGGATAAAGACAAGTCACTGTGTCACTGTGTAACACCAAAAATGAAATTAAAAGTTATTAGTAAGATATACAACGTAAAGTGTTTTACATTTATTCTCTTTCTCCACATTCAAAATAAACGCAAAATGTAGAAATAAAAAAAAATTGAATAACTATCTGTGGCATTGATCTTTTCCCTTTGCAACTTCTTGTGTGACTAAAGATACACAGCTGCGGTCGCAGGTTGGGCATATGTAATCACCAGGCCCCGTTGTACTTAAACCTTTCTTTCTACTACTGCTGTGTATGGCATCTACAATCCGGGACCCCTCATATATGCTCTCTCTCCATGTGGATCTATCCAGTGCTACTTTCCCCCAGCTGTTAGTGTCGATTTTGAAGAGCTTCATGTCGCGTTTGAATACGCCAGTATACTACGGCCCAATTAAGACCTAATTATGGCAGACTATTATCAGAACCCCTGTTAAGACAACGCTCTTTTTAAAAAAGTAAACACTCTCAGGTTCTATTTTCATAAACACTTTAATATTCGAATAAAGAATGTAATCATAATATTAGAAACGTTCTTCATGTTCCTATTTTTCAGGCTCCCTCTTTTAAAATCGCTTCTATTCAATAACCACATTCGCACCATTTGTCATTCGCACCATTTGTCATTCACACCATTTGTCATTCGCACCATTTGTCATTCACACCATTTGTCATTCACACCATTTGTCATTCACACCATTTGTCATTCACACCATTTGTCATTCACACCATTTGTCATTCACACCATTTGTCATTCACACCATGCTGCGCTTCGACGGTAACAACAAAAAACCTTCACATATGTATATTGATATAATTTTAATTTTTTTTAATAACAAAAAAAAATTGTGCTTATATGGCCCGCCAAAATTTGACCTTTAAAGTTTTGGGCCGCTCTCTAAAACCATCACTGGTGTGCAATATACTCTACCGAATAGGGCTAGATCTAGTAGAGGAAGGATCACATTAACGCAGATGGATCAGGTTTAACGACAATAAAAACGAAAGAGAAGCTAAATATAGCTGTAATACTAACTGTACTTTTGAATTAGTTTCTGTATAACAAGTATACAAAACCAATTATCTTTCTTTAAGAAGAATAAAGTGTTAAATATCTAGATAATAAAACCTTTGTAACAACCATATATTGTGAGCAGGTCAGGGTGGCGCTAAATGAGTGAGGCCTTTTTGTGGTATCTGCTGCTCATCATTTATTCATTTATAACAGTAGGCAGGTGGTAGCTCTACTGGGTGGGCCCAATCTGTGCACCTCGGTCTGCGACCAAGGGGCTAGAGTCGCCTAAGCAACCAGACAGCACAATTAACTTTACACAGGCACTACTGTCAGCACTGACCACTGGTCAAGACAAAAGAGGGCTCAACGTGGTTCCGGAGCTAGCTATAACTGGTCAGCGCGAACATATCGGAGAGCATGACGTCACGCTAATTACCTAAAACTAAACTGGACTACTGATTTCCCTAATTTGTACCTAGCCGTACGCTATAATTAAATCTAGAAAATTACTAAAGACACGGACTACACAACATTATATACCAAATTAAACAGCATTAAAAAGAGAACCTTAAAATTTAATCTTACAAAAATACAAAAAGGAAGATAAAAAGTTATTTCTATTCTAAACTCATATGGGGGCTCTATACCGCCCACAGACCTGCACATAAACTGAAATTAAAAAATAACTACTAACCTAACCTAAGCGCTAAAGACAAAAATACGTAGAACTAATCAAGGACAAAGAAATGGAAACAGTGCCAACAACTCTAAGGCTAGTTAACTATTTTTAAAACTACTTTTCCTCTACGAGTAAAACACAAATAACAGAAAAAGACTAAAACTAGCAGAAGTTATAAATAGCGGAAACTACAAACACACAGCACTGACCTATGCAAGAAGAAAAGACACTAAATTAAATTATTCTAGCCTGGCCTATATAAAGTAAACAGATCGAAATACAGATAAAAATAGATAACAAATAGACCTGGGGTCGCACGCTCACATATAAACCTTGAAGAACACTTGAATTTCTTGGCTGTCTACAACATTCACAATAACAAGTTGAATTTATCTGTTTACAGTTGTCTGTCTAGGAATAGGACTCTCTCGTAGGGATGGGCCTTCAGCCTCGAAGTACAATTAAATTCAATGTGTCTACAAAATTCACAACTTTAATTTATCTGTTTACAGTTGTCTGTCTAGGACTATAAAAGACTCTCTCGTAAGGATGGTCCAACGACAGACTGAACCGGGTATGGCTCAAGGAGCCTTCACCCTGCAAAACTGGTTTGATTCATATGGGGTATCTTCCGAAATATGGGCCATTGGGAGAAATCCTTTCGACTGGTCAAGAGTCATAAGAACGAGCTGCCCGACTTTTGGAAGGCTCTACAATGGTTTATAAAACACAAAGACAAGTTATGTCAACGTTGAGGAAACATTAGGCCGAAACAGCTCATTTTGGCGCAGCCGTTTTGGCGAGGTGGTCATTTTGGCGCGGTGGTCATTTTGGCACGGGACATCCCATGTCCATGATAGTCTGCAAATAAAACAAATCTTTTTTTTAACATATTGCTCTAAAAATGGTATATAGGCATTTGCATATTTCTTGTGTTTTAGAAAGATGGAAATTATGAGCTTCAACCCTTAGTTGCGTCAAAAAAACCTATACGGATGTGTCCATGAATGTGTTGGTGTAAACTCTTTAAACAGATGATAACGGCAGAAAGCACAACAAAATCGGTCGCCATTGTTGTTGCGGTGACTTTGGTTACATAAATGACCATCGACGTAAATCTGAACAACTTCATTGCTTTGATTGATTTCTGTGTTTGTGAGCAAAGCGTGCGCCCGGGGCAAGGTACTTTATTGCCCCCCCCTCCCCACTTTCCATAAACATCACCTAGAAGTATAGACTCAGTGTATAGGTTGAGTGCCCCCTTTGCCCCCCGCCCTCCTCACTACGCCTCTAACATATATCGTAGAACATTTAAAGCATGGTACGGGTTGACTGAATCAGGCAGGAAAAACAATGATTCGTTAGAGTTTAGGTCTCTAAATAACACGCACGACTAGATTGCCACATGAATACTCCTCGGAATTAGCAGCTTCCTTTTGAAGGAGAGTTTGTTATTGAAAAGATAGGATGAGATTTGTTAATCAATGAAGTTACAGTCAGAGCGCACCCCCCCCCCCCTTAAGACGCCACTGCTTAGCTACGTCTTAACTCGATCTAGATTTTAATCGACCAGAGAAGCTCCGGGAAAAAAAAAGAAACCAATGATTCTATTCCGAGAGGTTAATTTGCGACAAAGTTATGAGTCGTTAACTGACGACAACTGTCACCAGGCCATTTCAATCTGTCACAAACAATGTTCACAAAGTCAATTCGCTTCAATATCAGTTAATTAATGTCTGTCACCATCATGTGTCATTCTTTGTCTCTCGCTCTCTTTCTCTCCACCCTCTCACTCTCACTCTCTCTTTCTCTCTCCCTCTCTCTCTCTCTCTCTAGATATGCAGATATAAAGATAAATAAATAAATAAATAAATAAATATATATATATATATATATATATATATAGATATAGATATATATATATATATATAATATATATATATATATATATAATATATATATATATATATATAGATATAGATATAGATATACTTTTATTCAACACCGGCTACGTCCGTGGAAATTTTTCCCGGGTATATATTGTTTTACAATTAGGCGACAGAACTCCCAAAGTACTAGTTTCAATAGAACAAGTTACCACGCCTGATTCTGTCTGTCGTTTCCCCAGTTCTTCTTCCATTCATCCACTTTTATCCACTCAACTGCGATAATCCAACTCAAAAGTTACACCACACAAGAACCCCCCCCCCCCACACACACACACACACATAACACCACTAAAGATGTTATCTTAAAACATCTGCCAAATGACAATGCTGACATTTATTTGATGACATCCTGATACTGGTCTTTTAGCATTATAAGTTAAGGGTCCAAATGTTAGTATATATCGCGCGGTTGTGTCATCGAATCGCAGCGCTGATGGCGCGTGTGCATATTTTATGTTCCCAGAATGCCACAAGTATAAACAATGCATTACCCCTTAGGGTGAGGTCATGTTAAGTTTTTTTGTTCTATTAAAATATGTTCTGTTCCATAAATAGAATCTGTACACTCAATTTAACTCCCCTCCCTTTTCTACCCAGCCCGCAACACTAATTTCGTTGACTAAATCTCCTGAGAAGCTAGCAAACGTCATTTTAGTAAATACTTTTTGTAGCTTACCTTTAAATGATATCTATCTATCTATCTATCTATCTATCTATCTATCTATCTATCTATCTATCTATCTGTCTGTCTGTCTGTCTGTCTGTCTGTCTGTCTATCTATCTATCTATCTATCTATCTATCTATCTATCTATCTATCTATCTATCTATCTATCTATCTATATGTCTATCTGTCTGTCTGTTAAGCTTCTTTCCCAAATCAATCAAGGGTTGGGTTGTATTACGGACAACCCAGATTGTGAGGTATATAGTAGCCTCTTGTGACATTAAAAGATATTACGGTAGGTTTGATACTTGGGGGTCAATGCGGACTAGACACAATGGTGCGAAGTCTTACATGGCAATGACAGGGCAATGTTGAGCGGAGAATGTTACCAACAAAACAAAGATAACACTAGGTCAAGGAACACACTAGTGAATTGGTTCACAGTAGTATATTGGTTCACAGTAGTGTATTGGTTCACACTAGTATATTGGTTCACACTAGTATATTGGTTCACACTAGTGTATTGGTTCACAGTAGTATATTGGTTCACACTAGTATATTGGTTCACACTAGTGTATTGGTTCACAGTAGTGTATTGGTTCACAGTAATGTATTGGTTCACAGTAATGTATTGGTTCACAGTAGTGTATTGGTTCACAGTAGTGTATTGGTTCACAGTAGTGTATTGGTTCACAGTAGTGTATTGGATCACAGTAGTGTATTGGTTCACAGTAGTGTATTGGATCACAGTAGTGTATTGGTTCACAGTAGTGTATTGGTTCACAGTAGTGTATTGGTTCACAGTAGTGTATTGGTTCATAGTAATGTAACCAAGGGGGACTCTGGTTTGAATCCCGGTGAAGACTTGTATTATTGAGTTTCGGAATTTTTAGGGCGCCCACGAGTACCTCCCCATTAGTTGGGGAAAAGCAAAGAATGTTGGTCGTTGTGCTTGTAAAATGTTTTGTAAAATGTTTGACATGCTTCGGATGTTCCTTCAGAGTTGAAGATAGATTACGTCCTAGTCCAAACCACCCGCAGGACGACGCGGGATGGGCAGGGTTTGAAACCGGGACCATCGATAAATCCGAACGACAGTCCAGCGCGCAAACCGCACGACCAGGCAGTCATCCAGATGACACCTTAGTTAACAGAAACAGATGACCTTTGCATCGTCTGCTCCATAGAGATCAAGGTTATGAAAAGGTACTTTAGTTTTTTACTTACTTATTAGAACAAAAAAAATAATAATAAATACGATATCCAAATTTCATCATCGATCTAGAACTGTGACCTTTTGTTTTAATTACCATTTGATCTAGATAGTTCTAACAAATACAGGTTTCTAAAAGTTCGCATTTAAAAGGAAGCTCTTCGTCCATCCTTCTCTTTCCATCGTTCTATCAAGATTTTTATCGCTCGTTCTTTCCTTTTTTCTCTGTCTCGTTGTATACATCTCTCTCTCTCTTATCTCTCTCTCTCTCTCTTTACAAGGCTTATATCAACTCACTCTGTCTTGTAAAAGTTTTTTACACCTTATTTCTCCGACAACCTATCTCAGATCAAATTGAAATTTTAAAATCATTTCTTTTGCCTGACTACACAAGAATAAAAAAAAAAAAAAAACAACTATAGGTAACTGAAGTATTTGTAATTATTTTTTTTTGGGTATCTAACAAGGGAAAGAATTTGTGCTTATGTGGTGGTATAAGCTGAATTGGTCCTCCTTATAGGTCACCATTTTTAAAGTTTGAAACTAACAATAGCTAACTATAAAACCTTCTATTTTCATAAGCACTTTAGTAGCACAGTGGTTAGTATGTTAGCTTGAGGCTTGGCCCCTGAATTGGCCGTTCCCTTTTTTTTTTTATAAATGCATTTAAAAAGCGATTACCAAGCTACCCCTTCTTTCTCCCCCTACAACTTTCCCAACTGGCCGAGATAAGTGATTGTTGCTCACAGATGGAACTAAAAACGTGAAATATCACTCAACAAACAAAAACTAAAAAAAAACAAATTCTAATCGCACAGATGGGTTATTGTTATTCTAGATCTATTACAAATTTAATGAATGACTGATCCAAATTAATTGATAAAACTATGCTTATTAAAAGCTTTGTTTTTGAAAAGTTTGCTTTTTAAATATTCTTTCCATCGAGCTCTTACTATTTCTATTAGCCCACCTCCCCCTTTTTTCGTTCAACTTATCTTCACCTCTCTCTTTCTCACATTCTCTCTGTCTTTCTCTCTCTGCTTCTCTCTGTCTCTCTTTCTCTGTCTCTCTCTGTCTCTCTCTGCTTCTCTCTGACTCTCTCTCTCTGCTTTTCTCTCTCTCTCTCTCTCTCTCTCTCTGCTTCTCTCTGACTCTCTCTCTGCTTCTCTCTGACCCTCTCTCTGCTTCTCTCTGACTCTCTCTGCTTCTCTCTGACTCTCTCTCTCTGCTTCTCTCTGACTCTCTCTCTGCTTCTCTCTGACTCTCTCTGCTTCTCTCTGACTCTCTCTCTGCTTGTCTCTGTCTCTCTATCTGCTTCTCTCTGACTCTCTCTCTCTGCTTCTCTCTGACTCTCTCTCTCTGCTTTTCTCTCTCTCTGCTTCTCTCTGACTCTCTCTCTCTGCTTTTCTCTCTCTCTGCTTCTCTGTCTCTCACTGCTTCTTTCTGACTCTTTCTCTGCTTCTCTCTGTCTGTCTGTCTGTCTCTCTCTCTCTGCTTCTCTGTCTCTCTGCTTCTCTGACTCTTTCTCTCTCTGCTTCTTTCTAACTCTCTCTCTCTCTGCGTTCCTCTCTCTCTTTTTGCTTCTCTCTGTCTCTCTCTTTTTATCTCTGTATGTTCTCTCTTTTCACCATTCTCTCTCTCTCTCTTACTCTCTTGTTTACTCACTATTTTATAGATCTGTATGATAGTCTATGCTGGTGTTAACTAACTTGTGAAGACTTTTTTGTTACCTGTTACCTCTGTAGACGCCCCCCTCAGCCCACCACTAGACAGAACAAAATGAACACACATTCTGATGACAATGTTCGCACCTCGGGGATGTCACCCCTCATAAATGTCCAGTGAGTAACCCTCGCGATTTGGCGCCCCTGTTTCGGCTTCAACCTACCCTCAACCATTAATGTTGCAGCTAAGAGGTGTTACACGTTCGATTATTCTCTACCTGACAACAGTGAGAACTGCAGATCAACAAATGTCACCTGTCCTATGATCACGTGGGGCATGGCACGGGAGGAGGAGGAGGAGGGGAGAAATGGTGAAAGTACGCAAAGGTCAGGGTCTGGAAGTACCGACAACTCCCCCCTAAACACAATCCCTTAAACTGGAACAGTGATCTACCATGCCAAAGGGGAGGGCAATGAAATAGACTTGAACAGGAAGCGGGCACAACACAATAGTGGGCTTGACGCATTAGTACTTTAATTTTACTCAAAGACTATACAGTCAGATCAACAAGTAGAATTAGAACAGGATTTTGCAAGTCTGGAAGCCTGGTTCCCGCACCCACACACACACACTTACATTCAAACTTTCGAGCACACACACACACACACACACACATTTTTTGGCACACACGGACAGACATTTTTAAGGCCACACTAATTGGCCAGTTAAAAAGACAAGGGCGAAGTTCTAAAAGTATGTTACCTCCATTTACAGTTCATAATCTAAACTATACTTTATTGGCATGGGTTACATACTTCACATTTTCACATTACATACTTTACAAAAAATACTTTGCATTTTGATGCTTTACATAAAATTATGAACTAATTAACACTACATACTTTTCATTAAACACTTTACATTACATAATTTACATGGCATACTTAACATTACATACTTTACACATTCTGTCTTTACATTATTTATTTTACATCGCATACTTTATATTGCATTTTACTTTACTCACTATACATTTCCTTACATATTTTTTATTACATTAATGTATATATATATGTATATGTATATGTATGTATATGTATATGTATATGTGTGTGTGTGTGTGTGTGTATGTGTGTGTGTATGTGTGTGTATGTGTGTGTGTGTATGTGTGTGTGTGTGTGTGTGTTTATGTTATTTTTTTTACCTCTTCATTTGTAAAGTATTTCCTAACTCAGTCGGCACCTTTATGTTTCCTGAAGGTACAACTTAGTCTTGTTATATACCCTCCTTTCCCAGGTGTAAAAAGGTTACTGTATGGAGGTGGTGTTCAAAATAAAAACATAATATCGAAACATCCATTGTACATATCAATGGATTGATGGGAAAGGGGGGGGGGTCAGGTTTTTAAAAAGGGGACTGTTTAACACAAAAAAAAGGAGAACAGTGTACCTCTTTCTCTTTGTCTTCAATTCAAAAGTTTCCCCACCTTCCAAAAGTGCTTGATTCTTTGTGTAGGAGCCTATAACTGGGTTTTATTGAATTTACAGTCAAATTATTTTTTTCTCGTAAGCGTACGACGTCTGTTGCAATGTGACTTTGTATTGTATCAATGAGCGTGGCACTGAACTAAGCCGGAAGTGACATTTCACTCTTTTGCACCCCGTTGCGAAATATCGGATTTCAATTACTGTAAATATGAGGGTACTGACAAATTCATAATCGTGGTATATAGGTCATTGCTAAGTCGAAACTAGAAAGTGAGATGGCGGGTTATTTGCATTTTCCCCTCCACTGCAAATAAATAATCGCAATTTAAGTTTTCTATTTATTTATGTATTTGCTGGTGTGCCTTCAACTAGTATCTGGCCGAGTTTAGACCAATAGCTCGTTGCCACGTCACAGGTATGTACGACGTGACACCAAGCTATTTATTGGTCTAAACTGCCCAAAGGTTGGGACGTCGTGGGTCAGTCTTGAGGCCTTCTAGAACGAATGGTCTGGCCTGCCTTGACCAGTGATACTATTGAAGTACTACTTTCGTTCAGGCGCCATATACCTCTCCAAAACTCGCATCACGGACCTATCTATTACTTTTCCCCCATTTTGTTTTCTCTTTTAATATAAAGTTTTCTTGCGTTGTGGGAATACGTTACGAGGGAAGGGGGGTACAGAAAGCCCATCGTCTGGGACCGGATTAGTCATCAGGCCGTAGGTTGAACCTCTGTGATTCAGGTCGACACTTACATTTGCGAGGAATAGGGTTTGTTGCTGAACATAAAATTTATATATGTGTCAGACGCGAATAGCCCAATTTTCAGTAAAAGAAATTACAAAAAGTCATTTCTCTATAGAAGAAGTTACGAAGGCTATATAAAATACAACCACAGACCTATATATACTACAATAAATATAGGTTTTTGATTGCTAGTTACGATTTATTTAGGTAGGTGCTGTTTTACTATTACATACCAAGTATTAGGGTTTAGAAAAACCCAGGTTTGTTTCTTGAGCAACGCTATTAGCTAACACCTCATATCATCTCTCCATTAGTATATTTAGATCTATAATCTAATTCTAGTCTAGATCTATATATAAAAATCGAATAGATCTAGTAATAGTATAGATTCTATCTTGAGACTAGATTGCCGAGTCTAGCCTAAGCTATGCCTATAGTCAGTTTTTATTAGAAAAAAGTCTAGATATTAATAAAGACTAAAGTTTTTTAATTATTAGATTATTAGAATTAATTAGATATAGACATAGACATAAGACATCACTAGCGGATCCAGAACTTTGGAGTGGGGGGGCGATTTTTTTCCAAACCCTAACCCTAAAGCCCAGTAAACCCTAACCCTATGCATAAACGTGCGTACAGCATATATATATATATATATATATATATATATATATATATATATATATATATATATATATGAGATAAAAAGCGCAGCATTTCTCAACCTTCGGCGAAAAACAAAACAACTGGGGCAGCGCTATAAGGTTCCATAGTTGGTTTCGGGGCAAAGCTCCGACGCCAAAAGCGTTTTCTTGCTTTTTTCACTGAAGAAACGCATTCTCCTGACATATACAGCTCATTATTCAAAAAAGAATTCGGGGCGAAGCCCCGACGCCAAAAGCGTTTTCTTTCATTCTTCAATGCAGAAACGCATTCTCCTGACATATAGAGCTCATTATTCATAAAAAGAATTCGGGGCGAAGCCCCGACGCCAAAAGCGTTTTCTTGCATTCTTCACTGCAGAAACGCATTCTCCTGACATATACAGCTCATTATTCATAAAAAGAATTCGGGGCGAAGCCCCGACGCCAAAATCGTTTTCTTGCATTCTTCAATGCAGAAACCCATTCTCCTGACATCTACAGCTCATTATTTATCAATGGAGTTCGTCAAAAGCGTTTTCTTCACTGCAGAAACGCATTCTCCTGACAACTACAGCTCATTATTCATAAGTGGGGTTCCGACGCCAAAAACCTTTTCTTGCATACTTCATAGAAGAAACGCATTCTCCTGACCTAAAGCTCATTTTTCATACTATTAAAAAAGGACCTTTCGAATAATGTTGTACTTGAAAAATATTCTAATATGAATTTATAGGCCCTTAATACATTGCAAATAAAACCGATTTGTTCCTTGAGAAGATATGATACCCCACATATTTAGATTTGGCTTTGAGGATCGCCGCCGAAAAAAGAATTATTCGATAAATAATATTCAATAAAATTAAAGTATAAATTGTGAATTATAGTCCCAAATTTATTTAACTAGAAAAATTTCAGATTGAGTAAAGGTTGGGAAAAGGCGACTATGTCCCACATTATTTGAGTTTAGAACTTCTCAATCATGACTCTTATACTAAAAATTTCGTTTGAATTCTAACTTTCTTAAAATAATTATGATAAATTCATGTGAAATTACATAAACTTTGTCTGGAAATGAGAGAGCGGTAGAGTGAAAACGATTAATCCTCGCTCCTTTAATAATTTCTGCTAAAGATTGCATTTGGCATTAAAGAATAGGAGTGAGGCGACTCAACTAATTTTGTTTACAAACTATGATTCTCCATAAAAATAGGACCGCCCCCCCCCACTCAGAGGGCTAGAGTGGGAGGGCAGTACACGCAATCACTCTCCCCCCAACTCCACCGAATCGGCCAAGATACCAGAAGGGGATTGACATAATATAAAATTTATATATTAATTGAATTAATTTTGTTCACAAACTATGATTTCTCCATAAAAGTAGGACCGTCCCCCCCCATTCAAAGGGCAAACAGGGAACGACATAATATAAAGATCGGTTAAAATATTAATAACAAGTTTTAACCATATAGGCCTATATATATATATTTAATTGTTTCTGTGATTTCTACTAATAAATTGGACCGCCCCCCCCCCACTCGAAAGTGTATGGGTGGGGGGGGGGGGCGGGATTGATACCATCGCCCCCTCCCGACCCCACCAAATCGGCCAACATACTAGAGGGGGGGGGGCGAAATAATCTAAAAATAGGTTGAAATATAAATAATTAGTATATATTATTAACATAAGAAATAAATTCGTATACAAATTGTGTGAATTCTATACTAAAATTCGTCCGCCCCCCCCCCCGAAGGGTCGGCCGAGTGGGGGGGGCGATCGCCCCTACCGCCTCCCCCCTGGATCCGCCAGTGTAAGACATAGATCTAATAATACTGTAATACGTTTACTATACTCTATACTTAATCTACTAAACTAGAGATCTATCTATAGATCTATCTATAATATAGTCAATCTAGATCTATACAATATTCATTATAATACTTCTACTTATAATGACTTATTTAATAAGTTAGTACTTAGACTTAGATCAATTTTAGTTTATTAATAGATTTACTTTTCAATGCCTAGACCTAAAAATAAAATTGCGAATGATGTCTATAATGACTGATTATTTTTTTTTTATAATAATAGGCCTATTAAATCTAGGTCTAGACTCTACTTAAATCTAGTCTAAAATAATGACTGTCTAAGATTCTAGATGATTGAGAAGTTCACATAGAGTGTTTTTAATAATACGGCATGTCGGCTGAAAGTATATAGGGCCTAAAGTTCTTTTTATTTTGTAAAAATAAAAAAGAGGCTCCTGTACTCAGTGATAGATTGCCTAACTTTCAACTAATAATAAATTAACAATTAACGTTGAATTACAAGAAAAGTAATCATTTTTCCCGACATTGAAAAAAGGTGCCGGTACCCCGTACCGGTGCGTACCGTCACAAAAATATATGTATATCTCAATCTTCTTTCATTTAATTTTTTTTGCGGGGTTATTGCTACTTAATATGCATGACTAAATGCATGACGCGTAGGACGTAATCATCTTCTTTTTTGAAGTAACGTCTGTATTATATAAGATAAGATAAGATAATACATTGATACCGAATCGATTTAAATAGGGCCTAAGTATACAAGCAGGATTTCGAGCATTGGATAAATTTATTTTTTAAGTACAAAGTTTTATGGAAGAGGCAATATATTAGTTGTTTGAAGATTGTAACTTCTTAAATTCAAACTAAAAATATCGAAGCCTACATTTTTACTCTCATTTCTAAATAGTCTGAAGAGATGGACTGACTCATAGTGTAGCTTGTGTACATCTGCAAAAACACAAACTCAGTTAGACTTTCAAAACTATTAAAAGAAAAACTTAGTGATTATTTTTACTGTATAATTCTATTATTATTCCTTTTTAGAATTAGGATATAAACAAAAAAAAAAAATTAAACTTACATCTATTTATGCGGTTATTTATAGTTACCTAGTAATATAAAATTTATTGAACTAACACGTACATTCATCATAATGCAGCCATGCGATTTTTCGTTTATAAACATAGCATTATTTAGGACCAATATTTTACAAAGGCTGCTTGGAGAAATCAGGTATACCCATTAGGAGAAAAACGACCCCTTTACTCAAGAAAAACTTAAGAAACTAGAACAGACACAAAATAAACAGTGACATTCATAACAAAATAATATTCAAATTGATTAGAGTAACACCTTTTTAAGTAATCATTTAAAGTTTAAAATCACTACAATTTTTTTCAACAATTACTTTGTGTATTAAATTGTGTATCGGAAAATGCCGGGTACATGAAATAAGCTAGTCCTAAAAAAACAACACAGATCTTGGGTAAAATACTCATAAAATAAATAAATAAAAAAAAGCGACTTCCGGCCCAATACTTTTTAATCAAAGAAACGAAACGGACTAGTCCAACAAACCCTATTAGCTTTTATTATGAAAAGTTATCATTCAGATGAGAGTTATACAAAGAGAAAAGTATTACATTTTGTACTGTATTCTTTTTGTTTTAAAATTTGTTTATTAGTTTTGTTTCTTCAGTTGTTGTTTTTAAATCTTTTGTATGACATTATGATTAATGTCAAAAGTTGAAATAAAACAGACTTATTACGTTATATAGAAGGATGTCTAGCTCTTTTTGCAAAGTACCATGCGTATATTTTAATAGCTTTTTTTTCCCGGGGGGTGGTGGGCGATTGGGTGAACATGGTGAGCCTAAAATTAAATAAAACATGACAATTTTCAATGCAATACTGGGGGATATTATCTCCCCTGAGTACTTCTTCCATATAAAGCATAATCAATAGATTAACTACTTGGTTAATTTTTTCATTCATGTATTCATGTAATGTCATCGACAATGAATATTTTTACAGGTTCCGCCACTGATCCGTTGGTTCCTATTTTGCGCTTCTGACCAAACGTCGTTTTACGGTGCCCGCGCTGACGGAAGGAAGAGGAAACAGTATCTCCGATTATTTAAGACTGCCCCAGACTTCCTGATCTCCATCTCTACAGCTCTGGAACGTCACAAGTTCTTGACCTGCATGATGACACCAGCATTACTCACAACAGCACGGTTTCTGAAAGAGAGGATTTCATTCTTGATGGTTATAATTACCATAAAAACAGGCTCACAGATTGAGTGCTATCCGATGGGCATCCATTTACACCTGTCCGTATAATTTTACTGGGAATAGCCCCATCAGCTCATAGGGTGTCGGCCAGTGTCGGTCCACCGGGCTTTTGCCCAAATGCCAACAGGACCAGTCAGCCATTCAATGATGAGCAGTTCGTTTTTAAATGCTGGTTTGAGATCCACTAATCAAGTAGTTGAATTGAACTTTTGATTTTCATTTCAAGTGCTTTCAAAAAATATTTGATTATATATTTTAATTTGAAGACAAAGGGATACGCTAAATGAAAAGAACAAAAAGTGACATTAGCTGTCCACTCCGTCTTGCACCATTTATATAATCACGCATCTCCTGGGTTAGCAATGCAATGTGATTCTAATCTACACAAGCCTCATCTCCATGAGACATTAGACTCCTGTTGGTACCTTTATAACAGGCTCACGAAGTCTGCTCTCACTTCCTCATTCAAGGAGACGTTTTTATTAGCTCTTGACTTCCTTACCCGCAGTATTCATGTAGACGTGTCTTGCTCTTCACCCCCCCCCCCCCAATGTCTTAATGACCTAGTTCAGTGCATCAGTCATGAGCACTGCTGCCATTTTGTTCTACTAATCTAATCTAGTTAATCGAAACAAGGAAGTTTCCCGCGTGATCGTACACACTTGCATGTGCGATATGAGTGACATGACATCCGCGGGTAGACCCATGAGAGTGGTCACCTGTCTTTGCTCTTTTTTTGGTTTTTAAAATCTGCATATTACCGACCACTTGATGGTAATGTTTCGCTTATAAAAAGAGGAAATATTTTTTGAAACGAGCGCTTGTTAAAATACTTTCTATATAGAACAGTTTGATGTTTGTTGTCTAATATCTTCGGCTCTGTCTGGTTCTCTGGACTTTCTCGGTCGTGATATTTTTGGTCAGTTTCTTGGTCACTCGCTCTGTAACTTTTGTTGTAACTCAAGTTTCAACTATTTATTCTGTTTCTTCGTTATAACATTATCCCTCTGTTTCTTTGTTATAACATTCTTGCTGTAACTTTGTTATAACATTCTCGCTGTAACTTTGTTATAACATTCTCGCTGTAACTTTGTTATAACATTCTTGCTGTAACTTTGTTATAACATTCTTGCTGTAACTTTGTTATAACATTCTTGCAGTAACTTTGTTATAACATTCTTGCTGTAACTTTGTTATAACATTCCTGCTGTAACTTTGTTATAACATTCCTGCTGTAACTTTGTTATAACATTCTTGCTGTAACTTTGTTATAACATTCTTGCTGTAACTTTGTTATAACATTCTCGCTGTAACTTTGTTATAACATTCTTGCTGTAACTTTGTTATAACATTCTTGCTGTAACTTTGTTATAACATTCTTGCCGTAACTTTGTTATAACATTCTTGTCGTAACTTTGTTATAACAATCTTGCCGTAACTTTGTTATAACATTCTTGCCGTAACTTTGTTATAACAATCTTGCCGTAACTTTGTTATAACATTCTTGCCGTAACTTTGTTATAACATTCTTGCTGTAACTTTGTTATAACATTCTTGCTGTAACTTTGTTATAACATTCTCGCTGTAACTTTGTTATAACATTCTTGCTGTAACTTTGTTATAACATTCTTGCTGTAACTTTGTTATAACATTCTTGCTGTAACTTTGTTATAACATTCTTGCTGTAACTTTGTTATAACATTCTTGCTGTAACTTTGTTATAACATTCTTGCTGTAACTTTGTTATAACATTCTCGCTGTAACTTTGTTATAACATTCTTGCTGTAACTTTGTTATAACATTCTCGCTCTGTTTCAATGTTTTTTTTTTAGATCACTGTTATTACTTGTTTCTTTTCATGCATATAAAATTTGTCATTAATCATTCATTAAAAAATGTATACAATTTTGTTCTGTTTCTTCCTTGTAACATTCTCACTCTGTTTATAAGTTATGCATATAGCATCGTCTCTCTGTTTCTTTGTTATAAACATTCTTGTTCTGTTTCTTTATTACAACATTAGATTCTCGCTCTGTTTCTTTGTTATGAGATTCTCGCTCTGTTTCTCTGTTATTAGATTCTCGCTCTGTTTCTCCGTTATTAGATTCTCCCTCTGTTTCAATGTTTGTTTTTAGATCACTGTTATTACTTGTTGGTTTTCATGCATATAAAATTTGTCAAATAAATCATTTCAGAAATTAATGTGACACTTCAACATGTTCAAACTTAAATGATCTCTAATTACACTTTCTCTGCATTGAATATTCCCCTCTGTTTTATGCCATATCCCTTTGTTACGCTCCCCTTTTGGTAGTTTGGTATAAGCAAGCGCCATTTTTTATTTTCTTAAATTTCGCTAGTTTCTGACAACGTTCGTGGCCAGCCTGAAGTTCATATCTGATGTGTTTATTATTTATGTGCCTGTTGTTTATATATCAGTGGCATTGAATGTCTGGGCACTTGAAATTATTGTCCAGGACATATTTATTAATAGTAATATAGCTCCAGTCACGTTCAGGCTGTGTCATCCTGACCAAATGCTGTAGACTTCTGATGCAGTGACATACATTTTTTTAAAAGGGTCAAGCAGTCACGATAAAAAATAGAGTCAAATAAAGGAGTCGTAGGGGAAAAGATCATTAGAAATAAAAGAGAATAGGATGCTAAAGGGAGTTTGTGTCACTCAAAACTCGTGGGCGCCACCCTGCGAACCAGTTGTACCTTTACATTAAATTGCATACCAGCATTTTGCATATTATGCTATAGTTGTGGATTTACACGAACTGCATTTAAAATCTTGTTTTTACAAAATGTTTTCATGCATAAGCATACAATATGCATTCTGTAAAAAGTTGTTTTGTTTTTGGAAGAACATAGGTAACTACCTACCAACACATTTTATAATATTATAACAACTGAAGGAGGCAACTCAACGAGGTAACGATTTTTATTTACATAAGGACATCACACATATACATATAACGTCTGCCTTGAGCACAGCCTCTTCAAGAGCTCTCGACTTGGGCGGAACTTGTGCTCTTCCTTCGAATGTCAACATCCTTCTCGTGGTCTAGTCTCTAATAGTGCACACCTTCTCAGTCTAGTCTCTAATAGTGCACACCTTCTCAGTCTAGTCTCTAATAGTGCACACCTTCTCAGTCTAGTCTCTAATAGTGCACACCTTCTCAGTCTAGTCTCTAATAGTGCACACCTTCTCAGTCTAGTCTCTAATAGTGCACACCTTCTCAGTCTAGTCTCTAATAGTGCACACCTTCTCAGTCTAGTCTCTAATAGTCACACCTTCTCAGTCTAGTCTCTAATAGTGCACACCTTCTAGTTGTCTAGTCTCTAATAGTGCACACCTTCTTGTTGTCTAGTTTTTAATAGTGCACACCTTCTCGTTGTCTAGTCTCTAATAGTGCACACCTTCTCAGTGTAGTCTCTAATAGTGCACATCTTCTCAGTCTAGTCTCTAATAGTGCACACCTTCACTATACAGCAGTATAACAGTCACGTGGTGTACGCGTGGAGGTTTTAAGAGTCGTTTATACAGGTAGTCTACTTACACATTGGCTTTGCGAACATTCCAGTCTTTAAACGAAGATTTGGAGAAGGGAATTGATTTGAATGCTTCCTGTTCGAGAGATTTCTATTTAAAACCTATTTTTAAAAAAAAGCATAGTTTCCAACAGGGCCTCCTGATCCATTAACCCGGCCCTGGTTACTATAACCTTTAAATCCAATGTATGTGTTAAAATACAAAAAAATAGTATGCATATTCAATTTTTAAAACAACATGCTTCGCTTCAGAGATGCAAGAATAAGCGCTGCACATCTTTTGATCACATTACAGACGATGGTGAAATTTGGTTTTCATTTGTATTTCTAGTCTCTACAGTCTCCACGTCAAAGGCGGACAATACAAAACCAATAGAACAGAGAGTTCTCCCTACGGAGACCCCTTCACAAGCAACTCAGAGGAAATGAACTCTGATGAATAATACGTTTGTGGAGATAAGCTTGTTGTGCTGTGTTCTTAAACTTTACAGCTCACCAACGTGTATGCTCAGAGACAGACAAACACTTAACGGAAGAGACACTTTACACTTGGCCCTCCCCACTTCGAAGCTCAACTTCCACTGGCTCTCTTGTTTCACGAGATAATGTCAATAATTCATTATATTTTAGACCAGTGGACCACACCCCCTCTCCCCCCCCCCCCCCCCACGTAGACGTGATAGCTTTACAAACGTTACTTAAAAAGTTGGATGTTAAAAAATGAAACAAATATGTAGAAAGTTTACAAGGTAGTAAATGTTTGTTTATAATATAGTGGGGAATGTTTATAATGTAGTGGGGAATGTTTATAATGTAGTGGGGAATGTTTATAATGTAGTGGGGAATGTTTATAATGTAGTGGGGAATGTTGATAATTGTTACGTTTTGTTTTATGCTGAGACTCTTTTAACAATACACTAACACCAAACGACAACGTCATAGTTTGTAAATAATTTAATCTTCATTACCACTGTCAACACTATTTAGTTTCTAGTCCTCCATTTTGGTTTTTCTTCCTCTTTCAACACCCATTCGCACCATTCTACATTTACACTAACATTCGCACCATTCCACATTTACACTAACATTCGCACCATTCCACATTTACACTAACATTCGCACCATTCCACATTTACACTAAGATGCGCACGTAACACCCTTCCCCCCCCCTTGTTTAACAAGTTCGATGTACATCGAACGTCTAGAATATAAATCAACAAATATATTATCTGACTATTGCAACTTCCAAAAAAAAAAAAAAAAATTCTAAATTCTCTGTAACATAGAGAACCATAATGTTATAGAAACAAAGTCATACACAATGATATATTAATACCAATACAATTCTAAGACAAAAAATCTATTTAGTATGCATATAAGTTGGACATAATTTAAAACAACAATTAATAAGTAGTTTTTCATATTATCACGTTAGTTGCGGCACAGCTGAGTACCATGAAAACACTGAACTAAAGGAATTTTTTTTTTTTTACGGAAATTATTTTTTTTTATTGAGGAATAAGAGATTGACCCTTTACAAAACAATTCTTCACATTCACTTTCACCTATCCTTTGGTCTTTTGACCGCTGGGGCACCACACAAGATCCGTCAACCTTCTTTCTCCATCATTCTCTGTCATCAGTCTTTTATAGAATTTCAATCTGATGTTCTTTCTGAAAATATTGAAACCTGTCTTTTTACCTCTGGGTGTACCACTTCGGGGGCCGATTTTGAGTTTGCATCTCCACACAAAC
Organism: Biomphalaria glabrata; assembly: GCF_947242115.1. Lineage (NCBI taxonomy): Eukaryota > Metazoa > Mollusca > Gastropoda > Planorbidae > Biomphalaria > Biomphalaria glabrata. The sequence goes on from NC_074722.1 coordinate 25,758,674, forward strand.
TGTCTTTGTAACCTTGTTTTTTTTTTTCTTTTTGGTCTTTTTCCAAGAAGTTTGAGAACCTGGTGCCAATGTATGCAGCTAGTGTGGGGTCCTTATGATGCGTCTTAACGCTGGCTGCTTCTTGGATAAGTTTGTAGACTATCACTTTAGACTATCATTCTAGACTATCATTCTTCAGTAATAGTTGTAAGAAAAGTATATCATTATTTTGGATCAAACAACTTTATACTGCAATAGCGCCAGCCATGTAGCCGACATTATTCGTGTGTTCAGGTCTGTTATTGGTTGCTGGTTATGGGCCATGGCACTATATGAGTTATCTTCCTTCTTTAAATAGAGCTTCTGTGCATGGATTTATTTTTCGCTTGACTTAGGGGGAATAATTGAGATCTAACTTGAATTTTTTTTGAGCATTTCTACTCCATTTCAAAGTCAAAACAACACACCGAGATAACAAAGGGAGTTTGCTTTGTCACAAAAACTAGTTGGCGGCACCTGTTGGTCTTTTTTGTGTGCAGGTAATGCAAGTCTAATGACACGTTATAATATTTTTGAGAACGACGATTATGAGAATAAGTTTGTGTATATTACCAAGGCGCTTTTCATAATTGTTATTAAGCGTATTTTTTTTTTGGTTAAAAAAAAGGTCAGTAAACCTGTGTGAGTGGACATCAGAAACAAGAACTCCAATCTCTCAATAGCCCCGTCCTCCCCCGTACAAAATGTATTGTCTAGTTATAAAGATGTAAATGTTACATTACCCCCCTCCTCTTTTTTTTTTTAAATCATCTCTAAAAAAAATGTGAATCAATTCAATTTGAAAAGTCAACATTTAGCCACTTCGTGTAGATCGTGGAATTAGGTCAGCCCCCGTTTTTTTTTTTTCTTTTTTTGTCAAAAACATAATAACTAGTAAAAATTTGAGAAAAGTTTTTTTCCTTTCTTCTTAGAGAACCCACTTATGGTCAATAAAGGTTATGTCCATGATGATATTAATAGCCGCGAAAGAACGATGGTACTGCTGACCTGCCATCAGTGTGAACACACGAGCTAGCTCAGTGGTAACAAGTCGGCCTTTTATCGCGGAGGCTCGAGTTTGATTTTTTTTTTCTTTTTTCAATGAATCTCGATCATGACAGTGCCAGAGAATGACCATTAGCATATGAATTGATTCTACAATAATTTTGTTTAGACTTTTAAAAGATTGATTTTATCACCAAAGTTGATTTAACACTATGTTGTTGTTGTTTTTTGTTTTTTTTTAGAACTTTTAAAAATATAGACTTTTACATAAAACTGTTGGATGGAAATTCATAAATATGTAACTTATATACTTAGTGACTCGATTGGTTCTATAAAAGTTAATAACTAAATCTTTCTATTTGACTATTTCCTTCCCTCTATAAATGTAACATTGTGATGTCATTAATCAAGAGCAAGCAACTGGGTTAAAAGGGTTAACATCCACTTATCAATCTATACATGTAGACTCTGAGAACAGAGTGAGTTCCCTTTGGTACGCTGACAATCTATTCAATGCTGTAGAGAAGACATTCATGTCAAAGTGTCTAACTAGATGACGAGGAAATCAATGCATTTATTGTATGATCCAAAAAGTGGTTTCAACTTGATCTAGTTATTTTTTTTTTAAGTTTTTTTTTTTTAATCGGCTTTTTTTAAAATGAAGTCTACAAAGAAAGTAATGTCTCAACTTTTAATTAAGTCATTTTAATGGGACATGGTCAATTCTGACATTCCAGTTACTTACATCTGTGGACCTTTAAATAGAGACAGGGGAATTAATAACTTTTCTGGTTAGATGCAATTGATATATAAAGATCAAATCGCTCATTGTGACCTATTTTTTTTGTTCACATTACTTGGTGCAAGTAAACAGCCTGCTTGTCGATTTCATCTAATCTCTAAGCACCCATTAAAGCAGGCAGGCTATGGCGGATCAGCATCTAACTGTCCGATTACCCCAAAATGACATTAAGCCAATCACGTTGGACTTAAAGCCCTTACCTGTTGTGTCCCTTGGAGCAGTACCGGGGTTTCCTTACCAGGGAGTAACCCACTTTAGACTTGATGCACTAGCCTTTTCTCCCCCCCCCCCCCCCCCACCAAATAGTTATTCTTTCACCGCAGAATAACGTTCAAGGTGTTCGCGTTGACTTAAAAGTGACAAAATAAGTCAAATACTCAATATTTTCACGATAAACTAAACATTGAACATCAATGGTGCCAATTTAAAAAAAAAACTAGCAAAATATTTTTGTAAAAACTTATATAAGGGAATGAACTGCATGATTACAGCCATATCTCTCAATACTGCAATATTTATCACCTTTTTCTATAAAATCAGAATTATTCAAATACCACTATTTAGTTAACTAATTTGTTAACTTTTTTATTCATTCCTATGTTGTCATCGACAATATAGTATATATTGAAAAGTTTCAACTTAATCCGAGAACGGGAAGTGGGAGAAAAACAAACAAACAAACAAACAAACAAACAAACAATTCTATCAACGCTTTCTTTACTCTGCACACTGGAGACTTCAACGAAGAAGCTGGCTATTTATAGTTGTTGTTTTTTCCGCCATAGTTAATAACAATTTCCTTCCCCAAATGTCTATTTATAACCAAGACTTCATGATCTTATTGTGTACCGTCTGTTTCATCTCATTGATGTCAGTAAGTAAATCTAAATCTGCCTGTTTTCTACCTGACTCGGTTTATCTCTCCCTATTTCCCCCAATCCCAGGGGCAGGCATTATTGTCAACGAGAGTAACGCGCCGTTTCCCAGGCAACAAGAACGACAACTTTAGGCTTGATTGCCACCTCGAACGCCCAATTATCTCACTTGTGTGCGCACTTACCACTTTAACAGTGCCACACCTATTGTTGACCTTAGTTACCAGGCTAACCGAGTTTCAACCCTGACGATGTTACATTCCCTTTTTAGACAATGCGGTCTACAGGGCAGATGATGTTTAAGGTCATCTGTTTCTTTGGCCAGCGTTGTCATGTGGAAAACAGAGTTTGTTGGACTCAAGGGCGCCCTAAAAATCAATGATTTCAAAATCATTGATTTTTTTTTTAAATATAAAATTTAAATAAAATGATTATTTTGTATAACAGGGAGAGGGAAATGTGTTTTTACTTGAAAATTGACTAAAGCGACAAATTTGAACTAGATTCTGGTTCAAAGTCAATAATACATGTGGCAATTTTCAACTATGGCGAATATCTATGAAATAGTTATATGCTTGGTGTAACCGGTGTTCGGGATCAAGGAAGTGCTGTACATACATGTATTTTGAAAACAAACTTATGACAATAGACCTCATTCACCAATCGTAAACAAACAACATTTAGCCACGTGGTTCTTTATCTCTTCTCTAAAAATTACGTAATACACACAGGCTGTCAGGTGACAGTTTTTTCATTGTTTTATCATTATTATCACGTGGCCTTTGCCGAACTGGGAGTCGAATACTTCGTAAGGTTGTGACAGAGCGTCGCATGAGGTCTGCTGGACATGTTCTACAACTAAATGAACTACGCATACCAAGAGTTGCGATGACATGGAGGCCATTACGAGGAAAGCGCAAACAGGTACGTCCTCGTTTTACTTGGCGCCACACCTTCATGGAGGACCTCTGAACAGTGGACACCAGGTGGGAGGAGGCTTCAGACATTGCCAATGACAGATCTTTATGGAGACAGCTTGCTGCCGAATGCCCCCGAACGCCCATGTCATAGTTCTTCATAAAATAATAGTTTTTGAAGTAGACTATTAGACATAAAAACAACATTTTGTAGGATAAAAAAAAGAAACCAATAAATTATGAAAAAAAAAGCTAATCAATATTACTTGATAAAAGAAAATGTATATGTATGGATTGTCTGCCCTTTTTAAAAATAATATTGTGGTCAAAAAAATAATCTCCCCAGTTGAATTAGGTCGTCACAGTTGAATTGATTCAGAAATTAAGAGCATGTCCTTTGCGCATATATATATATATATATATATATATATATATATATATATATATATATATATATATATGTATATATATATATATATATATATATATATATATATATATATATATATATATATATATATATATATATATATATATATATATATATATATATATATATAAGGCTTGTCTTCGAGTTCGAAAATTAGTGAGAAATGCAGTATTTCCCGTGGCTGCGCAGCCCCAGCTGGGACATACATATTTTGCCACATTAAGGGCAAGCATAACCATTGTCCGCAGGTGGTCGATTTAGATTTTCTTTTCGCTGTCTGCATTTGTCCTCGGAAGCGGATTTTCTTTTGGTCTCAAAAGTGTATCCCGAGGCCTTTGTAAGTGATCTCCAGTTATTGCGTTCTGAGGCCGCAGGCAACCAGGTGCTCTCTTCTATGTCAGCCAAGGCAAGCTGGTGCCTTAGCTGGTCTTTGAAGAGTCTCCGTGGGGCACCTCTGTTACGTCGACCACCTTCTAGCTCCCCAAAAAAAGACTGCTTTTGGCATACGTTCGTTCGGGGCCCAAGCTGGTAGGAATTCTTATGGATGACTCGAAAGATCTAGAAAGTCTTAGCACTATGATCTAGAAAGTCTTAGCACTATGATCTAGAAAGTCTTAGCACTATGATCTAAACTAGAGAGTCTTAATACTCTGATCTAGAAAGTCTTAGCACTATGATCTAGAAAGTCTTAGCACTATGATCTAGAAAGTCTTAGCACTATGATCTAGAAAGTCTTAGCACTGTGATCTAGAAAGTCTTAGCACTATGATCTAAACTAGAGAGTCTTAATACTCTGATCTAGAAAGTCTTAGCACTATGATCTAGAAAGTCTTAGCACTATGATCTAGAAAGTCTTAGCACTATGATCTAAAAAGTCTTAGCACTATGATCTAGAAAGTCTTAGCACTATGATCTAGAAAGTCTTAGCACTGTGATCTAGAAAGTCTTAGCACTATGATCTAGAAAGTCTTAGCACTATGATCTAGAAAGTCTTAGCACTGTGATCTAGAAAGTCTTAACACTGTGATCTAGAAAGTCTTAGCACTATGATCTAAAAAGTCTTAGCACTATGATCTAGAAAGTCTTAGCACTGTGATCTAGAAAGTCTTAGCACTGTGATCTAGAAAGTCTTAGCACTATGATCTAGAAAGTCTTAGCACTATGATCTAAAAAGTCTTAGCACTATGATCTAGAAAGTCTTAGCACTATGATCTAGAAAGTCTTAACACTCTGATATAGAAAGCATTAGCTTTTTGATCTAGAGAGTCTTAGCACTATGATCTAGAGAGTCTTAGCACTATGATCTAGAGAGTCTTAGCACTATGATCTAGAAAGTCTTAGCACTATGATCTAGAAAGTCTTAGCACTATGATCTAGAAAGTCCAAGTGCTGTGACAGTATGAAAGAACTTTGGGCTCTGGGATATGACCGAATCAGCGAACTAGTCGAGTTGCGAATTATTTAAATAAATGTTTACATTGATTATGTCTGTACATATATGTGTGTGTGTGTGTGTGTGTGAGAGAGAGAGAGAATGATAGAGATTGAGATTGGAAATATTTTTGTTTTCTTACAACCGTTATTATCATATTAATAATGGCTTAGTGGTTATATACATTGCTTTAAAAAAAAAAAATAGTACCTCTACTCAGTGATGGATTGCCTAACTTTGAACTACTAATAAATTAATAATAAAAGTTAAAATACAAGAAAATTAATCATTTTTCCCTACATTAAAAAAGGTGCCGGTACGCCGTACCGTTGCGTACCGTCACAAAAAAAGGCCCTATTTATATGTATCAACCTAATAACAAGATTCCAAATATTGAAAGCAATAGAGAGAGAGAGAAAGTAACAAGAGGAATAAGAGAAAAAGAGACATAGAGTGAGAGCCAGTCAGAGATTGAGGGAAAGAGAGAGAGAAAATGTGAAAGAGGTGAAAGTGAGAGATGGGAGACGAGAAAGATAGAGTGAGAGAGAGATAGAGAGAGAGAGTCACTTTATTATTAATGTTATCGTTGCGATAACACTCTGGATGAATTTTTTTTCTCTAGCTTTTAGCCGCTTTTTATTTTTCGATGAAAAAAAAAAAAAGCTTTTGCAAAATTGAATTTCTATTTCAGCGTTGAATTTCTTTCCCTCTCTCTCTCTCCCGTCTCGTTCTCTCGCCTCTAAGGATGAAGCTAACCGGCAGTGGCGTAGCTAGGAATTTGCCATCATTTTGGGAGCCCGAGGGGGGTGACCTCTTAGGGGGCCCCTGCATTTTGTATAATATTTAATACTTAATGTAAAAAACACTAATTTCTGGGCACCCTTCAAGTGTCGACCCCCCCTCACCCACCCTAGTTACGCCTCTGCTAACAGGTTGATTGGCTTCAGATCTGGTAATGTGAGACTGATGGTGCACATTTAGGGAACCACTACGCCCAGCGATCACCAGATTTTTTTTTTTAAAACTCTTCTTCAACGATCGGCTGAACTTTAACCTGCGGAGATACGTCATCAGCAGCAGACAATAGAAAGAAGCACTTGCCCATATAGATCTGAATAAGTTAAAACATGACGTGGAGATTATATATATCCGCCACGCGGGAGTCCTGCGTCTGCTACGATCCGGTGATATTTCGTCCCCACACACCATCGCCTTGCTATTGTTTTACCAACAACATTGCCCTAGTGTGACACGCCCCCCCCCTCCCCTTCCCAATGTGCGCGGGCTATTGACAGCGCAGCAGACGGTGGTGTTTTGTCTAATGGAAAGCCGACAGCAAAAAGACTGCGTGGAAACGAGTCATTAAAATATATATATATATAAAAAGCTTAGTGAAAAAAAAAAAAGCCACACACACACACACACACGCACACACAGATATAGTAGTCATCACAAACAAACAACGGTGGTAGGGGGAGAGGCGACGGCGCGCTGTGCCCCCAAAACGCCATCCGCTTAAGTGAGATGCACATGTGGACAATTAAATCCAGAGATAGACTTCTGTGTGTGTCGCAGTGTGTGTCGGGCAGGCAGTTTCATCACCTCTATATCTGTTGTTGTTCTTCTATTCGTGAGAGCTACATTTGTTTTCGGTGATTGTGTTTCTAGAAGCGTGTTTTAATTGCACTCTATTTCTCACAATGGATACAAGAGCTAAGTGTTTTAGGGTTTAAAAAGTAAGTGATATCTGTGTTGTTTCTATAAACGTTACCAGTGAACTACTAGATAGCATGTATACGCAACACACTCAATTTATATACTCCATTTTGGTTTCGTAATTTCAGCCCAAAACATAGATCTAAGTTTTTCTTGGTATTTTTGTGTTTGTGTGTGCCGCTTTTCAATCGTGACAATTAACCTCGCGGGTTAAGGTCCTTGACCTTGTCAAACAGAACATCTAGATTTACGTGTCCGTTACTTATCAGACGGCGGGCCCGTTGCGAGGCTTGGGTTTCTAGGTTGAATTGAATCATCAGGCAAACCAAAACCACACACACACACTCACTCACTCATCACACACAAACTGGTTGATAACAATTATCTTTTTCATTCCTACTTATGCTGACCGCCACGCTAGGCTGGGTTAACAATATCTCTTGTTATCTTTAAGGAGAAACATTTCCCTTTTTTTTTTTTTGACTATAATTTTCCTCTCAGAATAATTAAAACACAAAAAAAATAAAATAGAAGTCTGACAAATGTTCATTCTGAACAACTTGTTCTTTTTAACGTCTTTGAATTTGTTGATGGGGGGGGGGGTGAGGGTAGAAGACTGCAACGGTGGATCACTTCTTCAAGGGAGGTTTTCACTTTTTGATGAGGGCTTTTCAATAGAAACGTTTCAGTAGGGTGTCAATGATAATTATCACCCTGTTCCTGACATTACTGGCTTTGTACTAAGGCAAACAGCATTTGTGTGGAGTATTACAGTCAGGAGAAAATAACTTCTTTGGACAGGGGTCTTTCGGAAGATTACAGTTGGGGGCTTTTCAGTAGATAGTGTAAATTAGTTAAGGGCTTTTCAGTAGATAATGTATATTAGTTGAGGGCTTTTCGGTAGATAGTGTGTATTAGTTGAGGGCTTTTCAGTAGATAGTGTGTATTAGTTGAGGGCTTTTCGGTAGATAGTGTATATTAGTTAAGGGCTTTTCAGTAGATAGTGTGTATTAGTTGAGGGCTTTTCAGTAGATAGTGTGTATTAGTTGAGGGCTTTTCAGTAGATAGTGTGTATTAGTTGAGGGCTTTTCAGTAGATAGTGTGTACAGTTGGGGACTTTTCAGTAGATAGTGTGTACAGTTGAGGACTTTTCAGTAGATAGTGTGTACAGTTGGGGACTTTTCAGTAGATAGTGTGTACAGTTGGGGACTTTTCAGTAGATAGTGTGTACAGTTGCGGACTTTTCAGTAGATAGTGTGTACGGTTGAGGACTTTTCAGTAGATAGTGTGTACAGTTGGGGACTTTTCAGTAGATATTTTTTTTAGTTTGTTCATTTCACGAGAATGATTTGTGCTTTGTATGTAATTATAAAGAAATACGTATGAAAGATTTTGAAGGAAAAGTGAGCTGTCTATTACACGAACTCGGAGCTCCTGATTCATCTTGATGTAGCATGACATCAGAGGCGTAGATTATTACAATTTGTCATAGGCAGGTGGCAGGGGGTGTAATACAATTATTTGTATGCAGTTGAAAAAACATTTTTTTAAACTAGAGAACTGTGTACACGTTTACTTCCTATAGAATTATGGGAGATTTTTAAAAATTCAAATACCGATTTCACTTAAGAGCGATTCACTAGGAGTTTAACTTAGATTTTTAAACGGTCTGACTGAGGATAACTCCCAAGGATTAAAATGATGATAACTCCCAAAGGAATTAAAATGGGGTTGGTTCATTAGGATTGGAGTTTATTTAAGATTGATTTATTAAGAGCTTAACCAAGCTTAACCAAGGTTGATTCACTGGAGTTTAAAAGACAGTGATTTACTGGGAGCTAAATGAGACTGATTCACTGTAGCTTAAATTAAGGTTAATTCACAAGGAATTGAGCTGTAACTACCCGAAGAGACTGAACTACTGTTGAATTCCTCTGTTCATCCACTTTATAGACCTTCTTATTGTTGAAACCTATGCAGATGTGTTATGGTGTGTCATATCTAATTGCTCAACACGTTTTGCAGACGTTAAAAATGGAGAATTCCCTTCTTCCGTTAAAATGGCGGAATTTCGTTTTGATCTGTTTGTATATATGGATCAGTTTGTACACCCGGATCAGTTTGTATATCTGTATCTGTTTGTATATCTGTATCAGTTTGTATATCTGTATCAGTTTGTACACCCAGATCAGTTTGTACATCTGCGTTCAAAGTGACCAATGTTGAGACGTCGTTTACCAGTTAAGTTACTTCTGTAGCTCTATAGTCCCAATGATTGACACACGTGTTATTGTCGTGTGTCGGCCGTTTGTCAACAATACTGTCTTTGTTACGTCGACACCTTACGTAACAGCGCGCCTTCTGTGTCTGGTGGCCAACCGATAGCCTTTATTTTGTTTTGTATTTTTCTTTTTCAGTTGCATAGCGTTCTTTAATGGTGGGAAACTGGGGTACTGTTTAAATGTCTACATAACAGAGTCGCGTTTAGTTTAACGCGTTTTTTTGTGTGTAATGTTATGGTGCATTGTATATTTTCTTTAAGTATTATAAAGTATTATATTATTAAATGTTTAGTGAAAAGTTTCCACATGCCACTTTAATTTAATTAAAGAGCATAAGCTCATCTGTTTCTGGGGCCTATGGTTAATGAGGGTATCATGTGGCCAGCGCAACGACCAACTTTTTTACTTTTCTCCGACTAATGTCAAGTACCTATTAGAGCTGAGTGGACTCAGAGACAAGACCAACGAATTTAAGGACAAGACCAATGAATTTAAGGACAAGACCAACGAATTTAAGGATAAGACCAATGAATTTAAGGACAAGACCAACGAATTTAAGGACAAGACCAACGAATTTAAGGACAAGACCAATGAATTTAAGGACAAGACCATTGAATTTAAGGACAAGACCAACGAATTTAAGGACAAGACCAATGAATTTAAGGACAAGACCAACGAATTTAAGGACAAGACCAACGAATTTAAGGACAAGACCAATGAATGCTTCTGAAACCATGTCTTCTTTTTTATCTTTCTCATTATCACATTTGTAGGTCTAATTTTCCTAATCAGGCAGTTTTCTATGCAGCCCAACATAACCAACATTCTGTACTGCAGTGCTGAACAACCGAACAGAACAGCACATTATGTTTTCCTGCAAAAGAGCTCACAGCTCAGCAGCAAAAAAGCTGGCTAGAAGAAGCAGAAGAAAAACGTTTTGTTTTGAGTTTCTGTTACTTTCTCTGTACTCACCTCAGACATTGCATGATGGGATTTCAATCTAACTTTGGGATGCGGAGCCCAGAAAGTTTCAACTAAAAGTGATACTGCAGTTCAACGAATTCCTAGGCATTGGCTTTCACTTAATCGCTCACGTGTGGTTTCTGAGAGTTCCGAAGAGCGATTGCATTACACGTGAACGTTCGTATCTCTATCGCCTTGCTCGAGCCAGATAATTGGATTGTATTTAGTGGGTACATTATGGCTCCGTGCTCTTGCGGTCAGAGACGGTTTATAAGTAACATTCATGACATTGATAGCGGTTCGTCGTTTCTAATCGTAGGCTGCGTCTAACAGTATGCAGCAGTGATGTCCAACCACTGACCTGCGGGCCACACATGACTCTTGACGCGGTGAAATCCCTAGCCCCCCCCCCTCTCTCTTTATATATATATATATATATATATATATATATATATGGGTTCCAGGCTGACTACATATGTAGAGCAAACTGCTGCTGACTGACGTATCTAGAAGACTAGCTTTACCTACTAGCTGCTCCAACGAGGGCCCCGTTCTGGACCTGTCCTCCTATACTTCTATTTTATCAAGTGTTACTGTCTACATGGAACAGAGTGATCTATGTTCTATAGACTCGCCGTTGACTTGCTAGTTGGCATATGTTTGTGACGTGTCTTTATGAATGAGGATGTCTGGATATTGATCAGATCGTTGGATATGTTTGTAAAGAAAGTCATATTAAACATGTATTAGTTGATTTGAAGTGTCTCGCAAATCCTACATGTTTAGTTGCTGTGTCGGGATTCAAGTGGAAAACACTAGACACTGTCTTGTTTCTATAACATTGTATCATAATAAAAGCGAAAATACTATGTAATGACAACTCCGGTTTAAATCATATTTCTCAAAACCATTAAATTGGCCCGTGTCTGGTGGAAGATACATGTAAAACGTAAAGTTTCCCCTTTCAGACCTTGCGATCTATAGGGCAGTTGATGTTAAGATCATCTGTTTTTATGGCCAACGGTTAACGAGCAGGGTGTCATGTGGCCAGCACAACGACCAACCATCTTCAATTTCCCCATCTAAAGTCAGGTACCCAATCTAGATGGGTTGTCTAAGGGGCGCCTTTAAAAATTCCGAAATTCAAAATCATGATATTCGAACCCAAGACCCCAGATCGGAAGCAGAGCGCTTGACCACTCATCCACCACGCCCCTTCTAGTGGAAGATAGGTGCGCCCTAAAGTTACTGTTGACTAGGACCCTCCTCCTTCTCAACTCCCCAAGTGTTTCGTGCTTCACGCATGGACAGGAATCTTTCTATTCTTGACTTTGTTTCGTTTCTTAAGCCTGTTATGGTTTTCATTTTTTACCCTTTGGCAATACAGAAAACAAATCCGTTTAGTCTTTTCTCAGGAATAGAAATGAAATAAGTTGACATGCCCGAGCAAACCTGGTCAGCCAACAGCGAAGCAGAGGATACTGAAATGACATGGGAGCAGATGAAGAAAACTGCTCAGAACCGAGTTCGGTGGATATGAGAGGTTGTTGCCCTATGCTCCACTGGGAGTTCACAGGATGAAGTGAAGTGATTCTCGGTTTCGCTCTAGCTTTTTGACGAAAGTCCTCATTAAGCCTGTTCAAGTCTAACATACCCACTAATTGCACCATTGAAAAAGGAAAGAACACTCCAGCTATCGTCTCGCTATTTCCTTTTTGAAAACAGGGACAATTTAAGGAACTCAAGTCTGTTTCCGAGAACTGTCCCCGGAAATGAAGAATAAATCTTCACCGGCATAATTACAGTGAAAGCTGTTGCTATGTCGTAAAATAAATCATAACTCTTTTTTTTTAAACAGCTATTATCAATTCCTTCGTTTGAGCCAACTGGGCCAACATACCATAGTGAACTGATCACTCCATTTGTCCCGCAGAGAGTCCTGTGCTCTACGGACTCCCCTCAAAAGTAACAGTTTGCAGGCTTATTTGGTTCAGTTTGGAACTCACTCCCCATCCCTTCATTACATTCAAGAAGAACCTATCCGTTAAAAGTTTTATTAGATTAGTTTGCTATTATCACTCTCGTGTTTTTGTTGGTAATGTTATAACAGCGCCTTGAGCCTACATTATGTTTGCTAAATTAAATTAATATTATTATTATTACAGTACATTATATTACCTTGTTTCACTATTAATATGACATTTTCTCACAACATATTTCATTGTCTGACCGAGCACTTATGACTCAATGCTTTGTCTGACTGAGCACTTATGACTCAATGCTAGACTAATGCTAGAGATAATGTCACATTTGGGTCAATATTTGGTCCGGAAAGAGACTCTAAAGTTTGCTAATGTGGTGTTGGCGTTTTGAAATTCCTCAGAAGTAAATTATATTTATTTTTTGTTGTCATGGCAACTCAAGACTAAATGTACCTAAATATTGAAGAAGAGGCAAACAAGGACAGTTATAAAATCCATCAATTAATGTGTCAAAACAAGTTTGTGTATATTGAATTGTGGAGCAAGTATCGCTTTCTAAACTATTACCATGAAACATTACCATTTAGTTGTTTGTTCTGTAGGTAGTACTAAAAGTCCCCGGATTATTTCTTTATTTCGTAGACTATCGCCCCTCCTGAGCCCCCTTCCTTTTTTTTTTCATTCGCCCTTTATATCTTCTTGCACTCTGGTTTTTCTAAACAGATGAAAGCGTCTTGTCACTGGGGGCCCGATAGAGCTTGCTGCGTTGGTATATTATAAAAGGCAAAATAAATTATGAAAATTTAAATGTTCATTCTTAATGGGTATTAGAAGTGGGGGCGGGGTACTGTTGAATGGCACCATTCAGACCTGGGTCGCTATTAGACATACTTTACACTGTGTTTGTGTAGGGCCGCCATTGCGCGCGCGTTTGTATGTGTGTTGTGTGTATATCCGGGACTGTTGAAAACTTTTTTTTTTTTTAAATGGTATCAAATTCGTTTTGACTTAGTCCTTGACAATTAAAGAAGAGACTCTTACCTACAAGGTTGTTAAGGAATAGCATTATCTAGGTTGTAAAAATAACCCAACCCCCCACCCCTCAGGATTTGAATACGAAAACTCGAAAGAATTGCTTGGGCATTTCTGTTTATTTTGTTTCAGTACGTATCGGTGTTTAATTATACAAATAAAAATAGGATTGAGCAATACATTTTTATTCGTAATGCTTCTTTTCTCGTGTTCAAACTTAATTATTTGAAATGCAACAGCCCTTTTTGAACATGACGCTTAATTTCAAGCTTCAAATGCAGTCACACAGAGACAAACTATTTTAAACGTAGTTAAGTTTTTGTCTCAAATTAGACTTGCTGGTGTCTCCAACACGGAACAAATATATTATTTTTAAAAAAATTCTTAAGGGGAAGAACTTCGCAAATACCACCTTAAATCTCAACAATGTAGAAGTTGTTTCCCTTATTCGATATCAAACACAATAATTAATTACCGTTAATTAACTGATAGACTAATTAGTAAGTTTTTAAATTGATTCATGCTCTGTTTGTACAATAAATTGTTTAAAATCTCAACTTGCTCCGAGAATGGGTGTGGGAGAATCAACGAGCACAATATTTAAGGTGACGAAACCCTTTATAATTAGCCATATCTGTGAAAAGTGAACGATTAACCTCCCTTGTTCTTGGTATATTTTTATTCATGTCAGCCAATGAGTAATTCTTTAAAATTTCAACTTGATCCGAGAATGGATGTGGGAGAAATAACGTGTACAAACCTTTTACCAAACAGACTGACAGATAGACAAACAGACAGAGTGAGTTGATATATTTATGTTTTGACAAAAGAAAGCAACAACCTAGCTCTTATCGTATAGACGAAAAACCCAACTTTTGTCTTAAAGACTTAAAATAAAAAAAAACAACCCAGCTTTTGTCTAAAGATTGCATACGTGGCCTGTTCATTTTTTATCCCGCCCTTTTCAAAGACAATACTTTGTTTCTAGTTTGTTAGAACTAATAATTGTATCGATCCAGTGGTTGAGCACGTGAGATGGCGTCTATATTTAGCACAATGTACTCTACAATTGAACAGGTTTTTGTAATTGCTGGGCTGTGAAACATAATGTCTCACTGACTAGGGGATGGATTTAAGCTTCTAACGAGTAGGTCTAGATCGAATCTCAGTTATTTGACCGACTTGTTAGCACAGTCACTATTTTAAACCAAGTAAGACTCCCTAACTATAATGATTGGGAACACTCAGAAACAGTTACTTATTTTAGGTCACAGACACATGACCCCAAGTTTAACCGAACCATCACTATTCACTTCTTTCTCTCATTTGATCCATTTACTTTCTCTCCCCAGGGCCGGCCGGCAAACTAGGCAGCCATCGGTGGCCTCGTATAGGAGTAGACACAAAAATTTAGAAAAAAATTGCGAAACTTGGATGAGAGTTCAAATATAGTTCAAATATAGTAGTGTACTATGACTCTGTGTTTACTAGTCTACACTACGGAAACTGAGATATATGAGTCTTAGTTTCTTGTCGATTTATTATTATTTATTTTTTACTGTTTCTTTTTAATTTTACTATTTCATTTAGGGCCACCAAATTCACTTCTCTTAGGGCCTCCAAATTAGTCCGAGCTGCTCCCCCCTCCCCCCCCCCCCCTAGGCTGTCTCCAACCTCTCGCAGTCACGCCCAAAGTACTATGTATACTCTTTCTATCTCTGCCTCTCCCTCTCACCCCTCTCTCTCCCTCTCTCTATCTCTTTAAAACACAACTGATTACACACACACACACACACACACACACACACACACACACACATATATATATATATATATATATATATGCATGAGCATGTGTTTGTGTGCGTATGTTAGTATGAGATAGAATCTTTTTTTTTTTTTTTGTTACGCTGGTGTATCCATTTTTTTTTACATTTTTACTCCTGGAGTTACTTCCCTCTATAAATTTTCTTTACAAAAAAAAAAAATTTTTTTTTCTAAACGAAAGTGAAAACATAAACATTAAAAAACAAACAAACCAAAAAAAAAAAAAAAAAAAAAAACCAAGGTGTCCAAATAAAAAAACAACAACAAAAAACCAAGGTGTCCAAATAAAAAAAAACAACAAAAAACCAAGGTGTCCAAATAAAAAAAAAACAACAAAAAACCAAGGTGTCCAAATAAAAAAAAAACAACAAAAAACCAAGGTGTCCAAATAAAAAAACAACAACAAAAAACCAAGGTGTCCAAATAAAAAAAAAAAAACAAAAAACCAAGGTGTCCAAATAAAAAAACAACAACAAAAAACCAAGGTGTCCAAATAAAAAAACAACAAAAAATCAAGGTGTCCAAATAAAAAAACAACAACAAAAAATCAAGGTGTCCAAATAAAAAACAATAAAAAACCAAGGTGACCAAATAAAAAAACAACAACAAAAAATCAAGGTGTCCAAATAAAAAAACAACAACAAAAAATCAAGGTGTCCAAATAAAAAAACAACAAAAAATCAAGGTGTCCAAATAAAAAAACAACAACAAAAAATCAAGGTGTCCAAATAAAAAACAATAAAAAACCAAGGTGACCAAATAAAAAACCCAACAGTTGTAATGTCTCACCATGAACGCTGCACTAACGTCTTGACGTCAACAAAAACAAAACGTGGACACGGCAATACTTCCCACCCAGCCAAGTGGATGCAGACGTATCTAAAACAATAAGACTGTGCGGCTTTCCATTCTGTCCACCCATTGTGAGTCAAGTAACCATTCAAAAACAACCAAGCTGGGGATAAAAAAAAACGTGTTCAACCACTACGGATAGAAACATTAGCGGGTCTCAATTGTTTGAAAGTGGTGGACTTGTTTATAAACTGTCCGTTTAGGTAGGGTTACCAGACGTCCGCCAAAAGGAGGACAAGTTTCTTTTTAGGGGTCGAGTCCTCCGTCCCGATGGTATTTGATTAAACGATGAAAATGTCCACAGCTTTCAATCCGTTGTTTACTGCCTATGTCCTTACCTCGCCTTATTTTTTTTTTGTTTTGGAAAAGGGGGGGGGGTACATAGGTTCACAACAGTACTTCGCCATCGGACTTCGTACTAGGCGATTCTCCTGAGCTGGGTCCTTGTCCATCCTGCTGACTTTATTACAATCACTTTGTGTCAATCAATCCACTTGACTGCTACATGTCTTCTGGTTCAAACTCACAGATACACACACAGTAACTTACAGAATACACAAACACATACACCCCCTTACCCTACTGACAGAGATTGCGATTGACTAATTGTGACATGAACATGTGTGAGTGTTCGTATAAAATAAAACACATCACTTTTAATCAAGGAAATTGTCACTCAAGACCCTCAAGATCCATGCCTTGTTTTGTTTGTTTTTCTTGACAAAGCTTATATCTACTCTGTCTGTCTATCTGGGTGGAATCTTGTACTCTTTACTTCGCACAATTTCTATTCTCAGATCAGGGGCGGACTGGGTATCAAAACCGGCCCGGGCATTACCATATAAACCGGCCCACAAATGTCATGTCATATATTTTCGGTGTGTGTGTATGTGGGGGGGGGGGGGTTAAACCTCTCCGCAATATATATATAAACGTTTTTTCTACACTAGAATACTCTGTTCCTATATATATATATATATATATATATTAGTGTGTGTCTATATGTAATTAATCTTATCTTTCATTCTTGCAAACGTTTTTTCTACACTAGAATACTCTGTTCCTATAATTAGTGAAAGGCAGTATACACCGCCAAGAGACAGCTAGGGAGTCTGGGGGAGCGCAGTAAGCTCCCCCAGTGGATCCAAGCATTATTTCCGTTATTTTAAGTTTAAAAAAATGCATATTTTGAGGTATCCACAGTGCAATTAGCCTGATACTCTTCCGCTAAAAAAATCAAAAACTAAATCTTCTATTCAGTGGAGTCCAGCGACTGGTAGAAAAAGGTAAAATGCTTTAGTTTTTGTATTGGAGGTGGGGGGGGGGAACCACAAAACCCCTTTTGGCTACGCTCATGAAATTTGGTGACTGTAGTTTGCTTAAGTTGGCTGCACTTGGGAAGCAAGTAAAGTTTCCCTTTCAGACAATGAGATCTGATACCGGTGATGGTTTGAACTCCTCCCCTCTCGGCTACGCCCATGAGTTTTATAATAGGTGTAAGCCTAATTCTATTCAAAATATATAAAGTTTGATAACGCATCGAAAACTGGATGTATGCTTTCGTAGGCTTATATAATGTATTCTATTTATACATGTATGTAGTCTGAAAACTATAAACACTACAATAGCAACCTTAATGAGTTTCAAACTTTTTGGTATTACTTATAGATTACAGACGTTTCTTCAAAAAAATAAAAATAATTAGGTCCTACGCATTTCACGTGTCAATCTAGTCATTCATGTTGATCTGTGACTTAAAATATGCTAAGTCAAGTCATTGGTTTTCCTGGCTGACTCAGGCAACCCATTCCTTTAAAGTGGTATCACCACAAATACAAAACTAGGGGTCTATCGAGCCGTCGTCCTCCCTACATTGCTCTATGACTCAGAAACATGGATAGCGTACAGTTAACATGCAAAGAAACTGAATCACTACCACGACATGTCTGTGAAAAATACTGAATGTCAAATGGCAAGACAAAATACCAGATACTGAAGTCCTTAAAAGAGCGGGTCTGCAAAGCATCCACACCATCCTGATGCAGTCCCAGCTGCGATTGGCAGGACATGTATGCAGAATGGAAGACCACCGCATCCCTAAACGACTCTTGTATGGCCAACTAAGCGAAGGAAAGCGCTCGCAAGGTTGTCAAAGAAAGCGCTTCAGGGACACCCTCAAAGCTTCTCTGAAGACGTTCAGCATAGATCCAGCCACCTGGCAGACAGAGGCACATAACAGAGCATCATGACGTCGCGCTGTGAAAACCGGCGCACAGGTTGCTGAGGAAAAGAGAACATGCTGGCAGAAGAAAAACGCCAGAAAAGAAAAGCAAGGCCAATGACACTAGCTCCAGCTGGAATAACCTGCCTAGTGTGCGGCCGAACATTCCGAGTTCACAAAGGTCTCACCAGCCACACGAGGAGACATAAAACCCCTGTGCAAAGCCCTCAGCCCCCTGGATGACAAAGTGGTCATAATCGAACTACGATGGACGAACTATATATATTCCTTTACAAGATAAGAGAAAGCAGAACGGTTAGAGAGGTACTTCTAAATGTGAAAAGCTCTTGCTTCGTCCTAGTACATTCTCAAAAACGCGATTTGTATATGAATATATTATTTAAAATATAGACTAAATGATTCTAAATCACCTTTCATTAAATATGGGATGTGACAGCGCTATATAAATTATTGTAATTATTTTAATAATTTTCATCATCAATGACTTCATACTAAGCATAAGTTTGCCATTAATCATATAATCATAATGAAATGATTATGGATTTCGATCTAGATTTATGTTTTAATTAAATTTTTTTTTTTGTAAGCCTTTAGTGTAGTATTTTTAGATCTATGTTATTACAAATAAAACAACAAGAAACTTACTTTTTTCTTTTCAAATCGCAGAAAGTAGAACTTTATAAGGCTATACCCATATTATGCTATGAATAAGTTGGGTAGTTTGCAATTTCGCGGTTGTCTGTATGTGTTTAAGTTAACTTCTATTAAGTTTTGTTAACGAGCTAATTGTCTCCCCTTTTGCCGCGTTATATCAATGTTTTCTAGCTTAACCTCTCCCATCCCTCTTTTTCGTTAACTTTCAATGGAACCATCAAAAAAACGGGTGAGGGAAGGAGCAAAACACAAATAGGAGTGCCATCAAAGGTCCATGCCGACCAGCTAAATGATCAGGCCAAACACAGAAGACATCAAAGTAGTGTTGAAGGCCATGCCGCTCGTGCATAGCAGAAAGTACGGTCTAACGTTTTACAGATGATAATACGTACAGTGTATAGTGTAATTCTTAAAATTATATTCTTGTTCAATTTCAAACAAAATTAATTGTAATAAGAATTAAAACAACAAGAAGAAGAAAACGTGTTCGGGCCTTTGTGTCTTGCTGCTTTCACTTTTTTTAAAAGTTGTCTGCATTGAATTTTTTTTTCTTTGGTCGCGACCAGACCGGCCCATTTGGTACCGGCCCACCGGGCATTTGCCCGTTTGCCCATATAGCCAGTCCGCCCCTGTCTCAGATCAATTAGTTTTTAAAGATTGCTTTGTCTTTTTGCGTCCTCCTTTGTAAGACTTTGTCCTCGTTTGCAAGACTTCGTCCTCCTTTGTAAGACTTCGTCCTCCTTTGTAAGACTTTGCCCTCCTTTGTAAGACTTTGCCCTCCTTTGTAAGACTTTGCCCTCCTTTGTAAGACTTTGCACTCCTTTGTAAGACTTTGTACTCCTTTGTAAGACTAAGACTTTGCACTCCTTTGTAAGACTTTGTACTCCTTTGTAAGACTTTGCACTCCTTTGTAAGACTTTGTACTCCTTTGTAAGACTTTGTCCTCTTTTTGTTCTCTGAACTTGACCAAGGATCTTGCAAGTTTATTATGACCCTACTTTTAAGCTGTGGAACTCCCCTAGAAAATAAACCAAACATGTTCTTGTTTTTTACATAGATGAATGTGCCATCGTTCAAGTTCAGTTTCAACCTTTCACTGTATCGCTTTCTCTTCTTTTCGACATTACTATATTGTATTGCTTAAAGAATGCGGGCTGGATCTTAAAAGTCGAAATGCAAATAAAGAGGATACTACTGTCCCCAACATCACGTGACATCATTTGAGCACGTGTAAACCAGTGTAGATCCGATTGAGTCGAATATAGTAATCTCTTTAATCCATTCCACAAATGGTGAAAACTTTTTGTAATTCTTTATCTGATTCTTTGTGTCTGACTACTTTGAAATATAATTTGAGAACCACAAATACCTATGTCTACCAAAAATATAAACACATTTTATTTCATCCAACCTAATATCTTTTTAAACTTTTTATTTTGTGTGTGTGTATTTTAAAAGGTTGGTAACACTACCCAGCTCTAATCAGCCAGATAGAAGTGTATACTATTGATAGAAATAAATTAAAGGTATATGCTGTATCAGTACTCCTGGTAATATTATGCCTAAGTGGAAGCCCCCCCCCCTCTTTGTTGTATTTTACTCTTCAACAGCATCACTAGCTCAGTATACTCAATATAGAAGCTCAGTATACTCAATATAGAAGCTCAGTATACTCAATATAGAAGCTCAGTATACTCAATATACTAGCTCAGTATACTCAATATAGAAGCTCAGTATACTCAATATACTAGCTCAGTATACTCAATATAGAAGCTCAGTATACTCAATATACTAGCTCAGTATACTCAATATAGAAGCTCAGTATACTCAATATAGAAGCTCAGTATACTCAATATACTAGCTCAGTATACTCAATATAGAAGCTCAGTATACTCAATATACTAGCTCAGTATACTCAATATAGAAGCTCAGTATACTCAATATAGAAGCTCAGTATACTCAATATACTAGCTCAGTATACTCAATATAGAAGCTCAGTATACTCAATATACTAGCTCAGTATACTCAATATAGAAGCTCAGTATACTCAATATAGAAGCTCAGTATACTCAATATAGAAGCTCAGTATACTCAATATAGAAGCTCAGTATACTCAATATAGAAGCTCAGTATACTCAATATAGAAGCTCAGTATACTCAATATAGAAGCTCAGTATACTCAATATAGAAGCTCAGTATACTCAATATAGAAGCTCAGTATACTCAATATACTAGCTCAGTATACTCAATATAGAAGCTCAGTATACTCAATATAGAAGCTCAGTATACTCAATATACTAGCTCAGTATACTCAATATAGAAGCTCAGTATACTCAATATAGAAGCTCAGTATACCATGGGCGTAGCCAGGATTTTGTTTCGGGGAGGGTTTTGGGGGGGGGGGATCCCCCTCGACCCCCCCCGGGCGGAAAAAAATTATATGTATATATATGTGAGTGTGTACATAATTAATCTTTATTACATTCTGACCCTTTCGGAAGACGTTTATTGTTTATTGTAGACTCCCCGCCCTTGATAGCAAGGAGGTCTGGGGGAGTTCGCAGCGCTCCCCCAGCGCGGGGCGAAGCCCCGCCGCCGAGCACTATTTCTGGTATTGAAAACCAACAAAATGCATATTCTGAGGTATCTACAGTGCATTATCTTGCTATTAAAAAGTTTTATTTCAAAAACCTAATGTGAATGTGCTATTCTTACTGACTTAGACCCTCTCGCGCCGTTCGGCGCATTTTCCGGCAAGCTGTTTCCGCAACTCTTATTTTGCGTAATTCATTTTGTGTGAGAACATGTCCCGCAAAACCTCATGCGACGCTCTGTCACAACCTTACTAAGGATTCGCCTCCCAGTTCGGCATATGATTTCTTTGATTTAGACCCGATCTCTATGACTGACTTCTAAAATCTGTCTTAGCCATCTTTGTTGAGACACATTTAATGATTTTCAATTTCGGCAGAAGACTATTCACACTTTATTAATGGAGCCCAAGCCACTGGTAGAAATTTGTAACCTTTCTTGACTACGCTCTTGGTATTACATGCCTGTATTTTGCTTTAGATTTTATATCGAAAAGGAAAGTTTTTTTCGTCAAATCATCTGTTGAGGGGTTTTAAACTAAGAAATCTCTGGAGTTTTTTGTTTTGTTTTTAATTCAAAACCCCATTTAGCTACGATCTTAGAATTTGGTGACTGTAGTTTGCTTTAAAATAATATTGAAGAGAGAGGTTTTCTTCTTCTTCTTCTTCATCGTTCTCATTGTTATGTTGGAGTGTTCATATGACTAGACCAATACATGAGATGAACTGAGCAGTGGTTTCCAAATCAGGGAGCTCTCCATATAGTTTTCTTTCTATTGGGGTGATTTGGGACCAATGTCTTTTACAGGCCTCTTGGTAGAGAGAGCAGTTTTGGAGGACGTGGTCGGCATTTTCTGGTGATACTCCACATGGGCAGATTTCACTGGTTCCAATTTTGAGCTTCCGGAACATGTGTTGTCGCATTCTGTTGTGTCCGGTCCTGAGTCGAAAGATTAGACGTTGGTCTTGTCGGGATAGCTTATAGTAAGCATCATCTTTCTTGTGATTTGGATGGGAGCTCGTCCATTTCTCATTTATTTTATCTACAATTAATTTCTTCATTTCTTCTGGATAGAGTGCAGAGTTTACTTGTGAGTTTGTTCTCCCACTCTTGGCAAGTGTGTCAGCCTTCTCATTTCCTGCTAGTTGTATGTGAGCTGGTATCCATTGAATAACAGTTTTTTTGCTGTTGTGGTTGAGCTTTGTGAGTGCTGTTCTGAGGTTTTTAATATAAGGGGAATCAGACTTTTGCAGGCTTTGGAGGGTTGTTTTTGCGTCTGTTAGAAAGACAATCTGACTGTGAGGGGAACTTGGATGATTTGCTAGCATGGTAGCAGCTAGTGCTAGTGCTTCCCTTTCTGCTCTGTGACTGTCAGAGAGCTCTCCAGTTGCAAAGGATTTTTCTAGTTTTTCTCCATCTGGCCATTCGATAAGTATTCCAGCTCCTCCATTTGTGGTGGCTTTATGGGATGAGCCATCCGTGTAAACTCTGATCCACTGATTGCTAGGGTAATTGGTATGTAGAAAACAGTTCACTATTTCCTTGAGCTCTGTTGGTCTGTAATCAGATTTTCTTTTTATGTTTTCAATATGGTCCCTTATAGTAGGAAGAGGGCTTTCGTCCCAGGGTGGAGATTCATTATAGTGTATCGAGGATTCCAGAGTAATTTTTTCAAGTTGGTGTTTCTTTTTTAGGTTTAGAGATTCCTGTATGAAATTGGTCCTTTTGAGACGGTTTTTTGTGCCAGTTTTGTGGATTTTTGTTCTGAGTGGGTGCCTCTCCAAGGTTTCCAATTTAGTGAATTGGGAAAGGATTTTTATTTCTCTTCTTTCATCCAGTGAGATCAGGGCAGCGGTTTCCTCCATAGCTCTTATGGGTGTTGTTTTGATTGCTCCTGTCATTATCCTTAGACCAATATTTTGAACCTTGTCTATTTTTCTTAGGTTGGTTTGGGCTGCTGAGCCCCATGCTGTGGCACCATATTCTAGTACAGGTCTTACATAACTGGTATAGGTCTTTTTCAGGATGTTGTGATTAGCTCCCCAATCTGTGCCAGCTAATTTTTTCAAGAGGGATAGTCTCTGGATGCCTTTACTCTGTGTTTTATCTATTTGGTTTTTCCAGGTTAGTCTCGGGTCATAGGTGACTCCAAGATAAGTAGGGCTGTCATTTTTTTCCAAAGCTTCCTTATCTAATGTTAATTTTATTGTTTGTTGTTTTGTTGACAGTGAGAATATGGTATATGTTGTCTTTTTTGTGTTAATGGACATGCCCCAGTCTTTGGACCAATTATTGAGTTTATCAAGAGCATCTTGTAATCGAAATTTCGATGTTCCTACATATTCTTCTGTGCTAATTAAGGCAAGGTCATCTGCATACATGCTGCTCTTAACTTTTTTGGGTAGGTTTTGATTTAGATCGTTTATGAATATTAGGAAAAGTGTTGGGGATAGGACTCCTCCTTGGGGGACACCATTTTTTATACCCACTGTGTGGCTTCTTTGTCCTTGCATGCAAACTAAGGCTTTTCTATTATTTAGGTATTCCTTTATCCAGTTGTACATTCTGTGGGATATGTGATGCTGGATTAGCTTGAGCAAGAGACCTTGTTCCCAGACTTTGTCAAATGCTTTTTCTAAGTCAACCCACACAATTGTTGTTGGTTTCTTTTCTTGAAAGAGAAAGGTTTTCAACTCTAAACACTCTGTATGGGAATTTTAAACTCAAATCCATCTGGAGGGGTTTTAAACTTTAAAGAAAAAGCCATCTGGAGGAGGGGAATTTAAACTCAAAACCCCTTTGGCTACGCTCATAGATTTTATAGTGTGTAATTAGCTTTTTTTTTTATATTGAAGAGGTACTTTTTAGCTTCAAACCCCAACTGATGTGGGGGGGGGGGGTTAAACTCAAAACCCCTTTGGCTACGCTCATAGAATTTTGAGTGTGTAATTTGCTTTTTTTATATTGAAGATGGGGTTAATCGTAAATTTTGGAGGGGGTTTTAAAATCAAAATCTTCCTCAACTGTGCTGTTGGAATTTGGGGATTGTTGTTTGCATTTTTTTTTGTTTTGTTTTAAGAAGAGGGGGGTTTAACTGCAAAAACCTCTGGTAGGGGGTTTAAAATTCAAAACCCCCTGTAGGGGTTTTAAACTCAAAGCCCCTTGGTAGAGGGATTTGTATCTTAAAACCCCCTAATAGGGGTTTTTTAAATCTCAAAACCCCCTGGTAGGGTGATTTAAACTCAAAACCCCCTGGTAGAGGGTTTTTAACTCAAAATTGCCTAGGCTGTGCTGTGGTAAGTGATGATTTAGTATTAAAATCTCACCTAAAATAAACAAAATGAAAGCAAAAATCAGTCACTTAATTCCGTTCCCCCCCCCCCCAGGGGGGGGATTTCATTTCGGGGGGGGTTTGAACCCCAAGAACCCCCCCCTGGCTACGCCCATGCAGTATACTCAATATAGAAGCTCAGTATACTCAATATAGAAGCTCAGTATACTCAATATAGAAGCTCAGTATACTCAATATAGAAGCTCAGTATACTCAATATAGAAGCTCAGTATACTCAATATAGAAGCTCAGTATACTCAATATAGAAGCTCAGTATACTCAATATAGAAGCTCAGTATACTCAATATAGAAGCTCAGTATACTCAATATAGAAGCTCAGTATACTCAATATATAAGCTCAGTATACTCAATATAGAAGCTCAGTATACTCAATATAGAAGCTCAGTATACTCAATATAGAAGCTCAGTATACTCAATATAGAAGCTCAGTATACTCAATATAGAAGCTCAGTATACTCAATATAGAAGCTCAGTATACTCAATATAGAAGCTCAGTATACTCAATATATAAGCTCAGTATACTCAATATAGAAGCTCAGTATACTCAATATAGAAGCTCAGTATACTCAATATACTAGCTCAGTATACTCAATATAGAAGCTCAGTATACTCAATATAGAAGCTCAGTATACTCAATATAGAAGCTCAGTATACTCAATATAGAAGCTCAGTATACTCAATATAGAAGCTCAGTATACTCAATATAGAAGCTCAGTATACTCAATATACTAGCTCAGTATACTCAATATAGAAGCTCAGTATACTCAATATAGAAGCTCAGTATACTCAATATAGAAGCTCAGTATACTCAATATAGAAGCTCAGTATACTCGTAGTCTTTTAATAATGTTGTGAGTTCTTGAACAAAAAAAGGAGGGCAAGTCTGTGACCTCGCCATTACTTGATGTGTTTGACTTCTTTTTGTTTTAATCAATTGATTCTCATAGAAATCTAGGGATCTACTTTTTTTTTTCATAACCAAAGTTTTGAATTTCAAATCAACTCAGAAATTTAATTCTTAACTGAAATATATATATTTTTTATAACCCTGCTCTGATTCATTAGTCATCAGAGTTTTAATAGATGTCGTTTCAGGAAAAGACATTTTTAGATAAAATGTTTCTATGAAGCATTGAAAGACTTTATTTTTTAATATGTATCAATATCACCATACATTATTAATCAAACAGAAATGACAGATATCATATTTTTTGGGGCAAGTCAGATGACACTTTATGAAGAGAGGTATCGGATTTGACACTACAGTCAGTCTTGTCAGTCCTTTTTTTTTGATGAAACTGAATACTTTAATGTTAAATATATTAAGTCTCTTCTTCGCCTGGCTACGGATTGGCCACCTTACAACGGGGCTCGAGTTCAAAACCCGACTCAAGCTGAGTTGTGTTTGCTGAGCGCCTAATGGCAACACGGAAACCTTCTCCCTGATACCCCCCTCCTCCCCACTGGTCCACAAAAGAAATTGGTCCATAGCACACTGAGCATGGTACATGTGTTATATAAAAGCAGTATATATATATATATATATATTCACCCGGTAAGCGCCGATGGGAGATGTAGCCGAAGTATGTTGCAAGGTGTGAAGCCGGATTAACTGCTCGCCTGTTGTTTTTTACAAAGCTTATAACCATATCTGTCTAACTGGTAAAAAGTTTGTAGATGTTATTTCTCCCACACCCATTATCAGATCAAGCAGAAAATTTGCATGAATATTCATTGGCATAGACAAGAATCAATGAAAAAAAAATTAATCAATATGTCAATTATCTACTAGTAGTGTTATTGGATATCGACAAGGCAAATTAATCCTTTAGTATTCACACATTTGGTCAAATATGTAGGGTTTGGTCTCCTTACATACATTTTCACATTATTTCTCCCACACTCATTCTCGGACCAAGAGATTTAAAACAAAACATGAATCAATCCAAACATTAACCAATTAGTCAATTAATCATTTTGGTTGATGCCGAATAAGGGAAATAACTTCTACATTATTGAGAAATACAGTTGTAATTGTGAAGTTCTTCGCCCTAGATAAGCTATGGTTTTTTTTATATTTAAAAAAAATATTTTACTTGTTATATTGTTCCTTTCAATCCATTGTTTACTTGGCCTTTCTTCGTCCCATATCCCAGAATCGGGTGATGTATGTTGTCCAATCGTTTAATTAAATGATGTTTGGCTGCCCGTGTGTTTCAAGTTAGTATATCACGCTACACTCTGCGATGAGCCACTGTGTATGGGCATACACGAGCAACAGGCACAGCTCATAACAAGTTGATGAAGTTTATAGTATTGGCCGACACAGTCACGTACATAAAGAAACAGTCTAGTCTCATAAGGAAGTGTCGAGTCTTCTGCCTACACCTAGATGTTGGCACTACGAGGTCTAGTTCCCTACTTTATATCTTTCGTTGTTACTCTAAGCAGTGGCGTACCTAGAGGATTTGGGGGGGGGCGGTGGTGTTGACCTCTATAGGGGCTCAGCCTTTTGACATGCGACATCATGGAATGAAATAATGGCGTAATAGTTAATGCAGAAACAAATTTTGGACATTCATTTGGGGGCCCCCCTCCAGTGGGGGCCCGGGGGATTATCAAATTGGACCTCCTCCCCCCCCCCACCCTAGCTACACCATGAATCTAAGAACCAATCTTAAAATATTGTCACGTCTCTAATGCCACGTGTTACGTACACAGCATAGTGTGAGTGTGGAATGGTGCGAATGTGTGTTGAAAGGGAGAGAAGATGGAATCCAAAAATGTAGTAATGTAATCAAAGTTATTGTTGACGCATTATTAATTGTAACTCAAGATTAAAGTCATCATAATCTACCATATATGAGTCTATTATTGTAACATTAAAAGTCTCATCTGTACGTAACAAGTGGCGACTTATGCATGGTGTACATTTCTTATTAACAGCTCGCCTCTGAGCTTTAGTGCTGCCTGGGGGCCAGTGTATTCTCTCAATCCTCCAGATCGTCTGCTAAAATCCAACTCATTAGAAACAAAAAAAGGGGGGTTAATACAAAATTGGACTCCATGGTTGAGAGAGAAAAAACCAAAAGGAGTTCTTAACTTCTTCCAGTGTAATCAAGTGTTCAACGCATCCGAGCCTCGGGGCCATTGGTAAAAATTGTTATAACTTTTGTCTCTTAGTGAACTTTCAGATCTATTTTGGTGGTCAGAGTGTGAAATTTTAGATCTATGTTTTTATCCAGGTGTGAAAAAAATATTTTTTTTTGTTTTGTTTTTATTTTAGATGTTTTGTTTTCTCCAAACTATCAGATCATTTAGTTCATCATCACCAAAGTCAAACCTGATTATTATTTGTTCTTCTTCACCTTCATCTGTCCCTTAGTCTGTTGAACCGTTGGGGCACCACACAAGATCTGTTAACCGTCTTTCTCCATTCCTCTCTCACTTTTACCTTGGCTAGAATTTCTTTCAATAACAGGCCTTTTCATACTTTTCTGTTGTCTTCCTATCACTTCCTCTGTCTGCTTCTTCTTCTTTTTCCTAGTACTGTTCCCTGAAGGAAGGTCTTGTAAGCTCTGAGGTTATTGTTATATGGCCATAGAGTTGTTTTTTTTGTTGACAGTAGTTAGCAGGTCATCGTGGGGTCCAATGGCTGTAGTAATCCTGTTTCTTATCTTTTCATTTGTGAGGACTTAAACTCATTGTGGTAATTTTCTATACTCTCATTGTCCTAGTTCTCTTTACTTGACGATGTCGTTATTCTATATACATGAACTGCCTAATCACCTAATTATCTATTCTTTCAAGTTTGTAATTTTCTATAGTGTATATGTCGTATATTTCCACACGGCCGACCATATCAACCGTCTAATTATGACGTCACTGTGTTCCTCCTCTCACAACCCCCTTCTTTTTTTTTACAATTCTTTTTATTAGCTTGCGAACTCTTCATTGATGGAAACAAAAATGGACTTTAGAACCTGGGCTATGGACGGGTGTTTAAAAACAGCTTAAACTATTTTCCTATAAATTTAACAGTTAATATATTTATATCTTTTGGTAGAAAAAAAAAGTTATTGGCCTCACATGAAAACGTGTTTGGCCGTTATCATTTTTAAAAAAATAATCATCTCAAAATTAAATTAGCTTTTTGTGGGTATCCCCGCATTCGACTCAAATATTACTTTGTGTTCAGGAGAGAGTTGGATAAATATAGAAATATTGAATGGACATTTTGCCCACCGTCTTATGTAGAAATAAGCTGGTCAAACTAGATTCAGTGTTATAGTTTGGACAACAGTCTTTTCATGTTTCAAAGTCTGGATCTATTTCACCAAACTAGAAACCTCTATACACTGGGTTGGGTGGAACAAGAATTTGTTTCGGAAGATGGGGAAAAGAATTTTCAATGTTCAAAATCTTATATTAGAGCGAAGTAATCGCTTTTACAAAACAAAAGTCACCAGCTTCATAAAGGACGAATTAATTTAAAAAAAAACATTGACATGTTTTAAAATCTTTTTTTCCATTGGCGTTTTGTACCTATAATGATGTACCACTGCTATCACACACGAACACACACACACACAAGCTACTTATGCATACATAAATTTGTTCCATTAGGTTTCCCAGGCCTTAACTAGATGCAGACCTTCGCCTTTAAAGCCAGGCCACTACCCTCCCCAATGCCCGGATTACTCGTTCAGGTCTACATGCGCGATTTTAATAATCAAAGTGATATTTCAAGTCAGGCCTAGGGCTCCTGATTAATGGACCGTGCACGAGGTCAATGGTGTAGAACAAATAAGCGAACACTTGAATTCACAAAGTCAATCATGCAAAGCGTAAATTAAGACACGTTTTCTCTCAAACCAAAAAAAAAAGAACCAAAACGAGTGTAATTAAAGCGGCATGCTACAAAACCAGGAGATATTAGAAATAAGACTTTGTAAAGCATGTGGCCTCGCACTCGTGGACTAGTTGCACACTACACTTAAGTCCGTATGGCAGACAGGGCCGGCCCTAGCAATTGCAAATGCGAAACGGATTACGGGTAGGGATAAGCATAATGTCAGAATTAAGATTTTTTAATTAGAAAATACTTTTTGTCTTTGCAATAAATTTTTATTAAATGAAAGCTCACAGTGCTGTTTTAATTTTTGGCACCCACCCATTTTTCAAGAGATTTTAATAATTTCAGGAGATTTCCAGGAAACCCTTGAAAACCAGGAGGCCGCAAGAACCCTGTTATAATATGTTATAATAGTTTAATTAATTAATTTATACTTAGAATTAGCGCGGGGGCCTTGGTTGCAGTGGCCTAAGGCCGGCCCTGATGGCAGAAAATGTGAAGAAGGGCATATCAGCTTTCACCTTACATGGTGAGGGTAAAAAAACTGCCCGGTGCTTTGAAATAGCCGTTGAATTCGATGGCATCCGTCCGGCGCAGTTGACTCGGTGACCTACGTGACTAAAGACATGCTTTTACTCTAGTCGGTTTTCAGTTGTACTGCCACGGGAGATGAACTAATAAAAAAAGCAGTAGATCTAATTTGTTTGACGATTCATTTTACACATATACTCACAGCAAATTAAATAAATACAAATGTGGAACATCTAGATACGACACGGCTAAATTCCCTCCTATGTGACCGTGTAGGGTGCAAGCAGCCTTAAACGGCGTGCATATTCTGTACACTTGGCTATTTTGTGTGTTACCCACTGAGCTTGGCAGTTGTTAATCACGCGCAGTGATTTCAGGACGAGTTTAATTCATGCGCAAGCAAAAATAAAATAGCCCAAGCAAAGTAATACATTAATAAAACATCATTTCACAACTTATCCCATAAATTTATTAGATGTTATCCCAATGATTTTTTTTATTGGATCTATGTATTAAACTAGTCGTGTATGTTAATTAGAGACTTTAAGTCTACTAGGTCATTGTTTTTATTGGCTGATTCAGTCAACCTGCTCTAATAGCGCATTGGAAGAATGAGCATTTGAGCCTATTTGTTCTAGCGTATGGAATAAGAGATGTACTTTTATCTTTGTGTCTTTCTGGGTATTCTATTAGGCTGTGTTTTTGTTTTGTACCCTATCCTGAAGTGATACAACTTCCTTATACTAATGAGAGTCCAAACACATCCAAGGGACACAACAATTCACTAGAACATACTTAATAAAACATGTCAAGACTTCAACTGAAGTTTATTTACAGATGGGGAGCATCGTCTTGTCTCTCTATCCGTCGTTTAATTAGCAGTCTATTCACTGTCCATCTTTCTACAGGCCTCTAGCCTTATTCTGCTCCTACCATGTACCCGTATTCTGCAACGTCATTCGTCTGTCTGCCTACGTCACCACATTTACCGTCGCTATAAACAATACACACTATATTTGTTTACACAACTCATCTAGATCATTAGAATAGCGATGTAGAAGAATGCATGCTTTTTAAAAATATTACGAAATAAATCATTAATTTTGAAACGTAACACTGGCTAATGTGTCTATCTTAGTTCAAGTTTTATTATAGGGCCTACCCTTTAAAATAAGTTGATCTTATAGCTTTCAAATCAATATCAGTTGAAAGATCTCTAATGTCGATAGAATTTAAATCTTAAAATCAATAGCTTTTTTAAATAAGTAATACTATTTGTTTTTCTATAAGTCAATATGTTAGCATACAAATCGATAGGCGCTCTTTAAAGATAATATCCAACGTTTCATTTGTTAATGTTCAACTGATATAGATTGGAAAGGTATAAGATCAATTTTTTTCAAAGGGTATAATAACACTGAATTCTATAGACTCATTTGTGTTCGCTCGGTTGTATGTTGAAATAACGTAATGTCCTGTGGAACTGGTGTCCACGCGTGAAACTAAGCCTTTGACCCATTGATAACAGTTAGCAGCACACAAAACATGCCCAATACTAATCTCAGCCCAGGCGAGCACAAAATAAGAAATGAATTGTACTTGATAGCTAGCTAGTTTTGGTCCAATTAAAGCTGACAGCCAGATGGCTTCTTACCATTTAAATCTTGTTTACACAGCTACGACTTTGATTCAGTAAGTTTAGTAGTGAGTACTAACCTTTTTGTAAGGTTGTGCTATTGATCAAGCTAAGTATAGAAAATACTTTAAAAGAAACTAAAAAAACACAAGTTTATTAAGTGAAGGAAGAGCACCTTTCAGTCGCTGCCATATCTCTCAATATTGGAAATTGTATCCCCCTTTTTGTAAAAAAAAAGTAATTGCCACTAATTAATTAACTAATTGTTTTGATTCGTGTGTTGTTAACGACGATGAATAATTGTCCGAAATTTCAATTTGATCCAAGAATGGGAAGTTGGAGGGGAAAAAATTAAAAGAATCCTCCCAGACAGACAGATGGACAGACAAAGTGAGTTAATGTTAGCTTTGTAGAAATCATTAGCTGTGTCTAATGTACGTTGTTTGTTGTCTGCTAGTGTTTCATCGATGAGTTGAAGATCGCACGAAACATCAAAGGTAGTGATGGACTCTAACCCAACCCCACTGCCCTCGCTCGTGTGCTGTACTTTTTAATTGTCTTGGTAGATTTAACACGCCGAGTTGGGGTTTTAATGTAGATTTGGATTAGAGGCATAATGGGACGATTACTTTGGCTTGATTGACTCTATGCAAGCCTCATTTCGAGACAAAAGCACATCTTGTGTACTTGTGCGTTGGTGTGCATGTGAGCGTGCACTGGTGTACTTGTGAGCTGGTGTACTTGTGAGCTGGTGTACGTGTGAGCTGGTGTACTTGTGAGCTGGTGTGCATGTGAGCGTGCACTGGTGTACTTGTGAGCTGGTGTACTTGTGAGCTGGTGTACGTGTGAGCTGGTGTACTTGTGAGCTGGTGTACTTGTGACCTAGTGTACTTAAGAGCTGGTGTACTTATGAGCTGGTGTACTTATGAGCTGGTGACATGTGAGCTGGTGTACTTATGAGCTGGTGTACTTATGAGCTGGTGTACTTATGAGCTGGTGACAGGTGAGCTGGTGTACTTATGAGCTGGTGTACTTATGAGCTGGTGTACTTATGAGCTGGTGTACTTATGAGCTGGTGTACATGTGAGCTGGTGTACTTATGAGCTGGTGTACTTATGAGCTGGTGTACTTGTGAGCTGGTGTACTTTCGAGCTGGTGTACTTGTGTACGTGAGCAGGTGTACTTCTGAGTTAAAGAAATGAAAACTAAAAATAGACTCAAGGAAACAATCTGAAACAATTCCTTTACAGGGCATAGAATAAACAGAAAATAATAAATTAAAAAAAGATGAACGGAAATAAAACGAATTAAGTCCTGAGTCTAAGAATGGAAGCTAAAACTTAAATAAGATAAAGTAAAACTGAAGTAAGATTAAAAATAAGATAAAGTAAAACTGAAGTAAGATTAAAAATAAGATAAAGTAAAACTGAAGTAAGATTAAAAATAAGATAAAGTAAAACTGAAGAAAGATTAAAAATAAGATATAGTAAAACTCAAGTAAGATTAAAAATAAGATATAGTAAAACTCAAATAAGATTAAAAATAAGATAATAACAACTGAAAATAGATTAACAATAAGATAATGTAAATCTGAAAAAAAAATTATAAGCTTGCTTAAAAAATTATATCATAGCTAAGATTAAAGGAATAACAGAGATGATCATTTTCAATTTTATATTTAATTTCTTTTGCAATTGCCAGTTGTTATTCCTTTTTACTGGCCTCCGAAAGAGGAATAGCCTCTATTAATTTTGTTTGATCTGTCTGTCCGTCCATCCGTCCGTCCAGTTTAGATCTAAAAAACTAGAAAAAGATATTGAAAATCCGACATCATAATATTTTAGACCTTTCAATGTTCGAAATAACAATGCAACAGTATCTCGGCAACACTTTCGACAAGTGCACATATCTTCTTTTTGTATTAGCGGAGATACGGTTGTATTTGTGGATAGATTGCAGTTCATAGTTTCTGATATTCTTTCTGAAAATATTTAACAATTTTAACAATTTAACAATTTGATTTGTTTGGCCACAAAGCACAAGCGTTACAAAAGCAGCCAAAGTTAGAAAATGATAACAGTATGCACATACATTTCCGAGATTGGGCGTCGGAGAAGTAATGTGTATAAACATTCTTACCATAAAGACAGACAGAGTGATTTGATAAAGGCTTGGTAAAAAAAAAGGATGTAGTGCAGCGGTTCTCAACCTTTTAAGCGCGGTGACCCCTTTTTACAATCCCCATGTCTACCGCGACCCCCCCCCCCCCCCGTACACACATAAAGCAATAGAGGAATAGATACAAACAATCCATTTTTTCGATGGTCTTTGGCGAACCCTGGCAGATCGTCGATCGACCCCCAAGGGGGTCGCGATCCACATGTTGAGAACCCCTGATGTAGTGGAAGAATGTTGTGTGTGGGATGGGGGTGGGGTGGTTAAGAGAGGTGGGTTAAACGGGGTAGGTGAGATTACATTCCAGGATTGAAGAATAGGGATGTATTGGAATGTCTTAATGTCTATTCACTAAAAACACAATAACATTCTAGCTCAACACATAACAATAATTTGAACTCAACGCTTCATTAATTAAACTCTTCAATAATACAGTAGTATAAAGTAAACACTAGGAAGATATTTTGAATTATTGAATCTAAAATTTTCTACAACGCAGATAATTACAATTTCCTTTCATTCACAGAGTTCCTTTCACATGTCTTGATTATTTCCCTTGAAGGACTACATACAAATTGTTTTATTTCCCGACAGGAAGTTAGTAATAGTTGCCATACATTGTTCACGGAGCGACTTTTGACTTCCCCCCCCCCCCCCCCCCCGTTCAGAAACAGATTGACAGTATTTATGTGCCAAGCGATCTCCTGACAATGGTAAAGAATCTTTTTATGCCACTTGCATACTGGACGGTGTAAGCAAAATAAATACCTGATAACCCAATAGCTTTTTCTTATGAATCTGCCTCCATTTTATGCAAATCTCCAATTAAGTTTTTTTTTCCCATTTGATAAAAGAAAAAGTTGGAAATTAAATTTTAGATCTCATTATTCACTGTTACATTGAGATCTTGTCATTCTAAGGACAATAACAGAGATTCTGTTTGTATCTGTGTGATGTGGATGTGTGTGTGTGTGTATGTCTGGCTGTGTCATTGTTGACTCTGGACACATCTATTGCCTTGACCGTTTGTTTGTATTGATGATGTAAGACGTCCTAAGAACACATTACATCCTAACCTTGACATGTGCACACACACACACATATGCGCACACACTTGCGCCAACAAGCACACACACACACTCTACCACACATATAGACACCACACCTGTACACGTCAAAATGTTTGTTCTGTATCGCTGAGCACGCACACACACACACAGACACACACAGACACGCACGCGTATTATCATAGTGAGCACGTGCTGGCTTCACGCGCTGTCACGAGCTATTCTTGTCAACTCCCCCCACTTGCTCGCTTGTTTTGATTGTCTCTTCTTTCTCCTTCCCTCTGTTCTTTTTATTTCTCTACTTCTAAGGTGGTTGTTTTTTTTTTTTTTTGCAAGTATCTTTTAAGTTTTTATTTTTTGAAGTGTCCACTGTGTCCTGAACAGAAGTCACGTGTTTGTTTACAATGTAATTTAAAGGAACATCACTTCAGTTTCAATCCTTTGTTAATTTCACTAGATCTGGATATTTTAATTTTATGTATTATTTATTGTGGTTAATCTCAAATATGTAGGGTTTCGTCCCCTTAGATGATTGTACATGTTATTTCTCCCACAACCATTCTCGGATCAAGTTAAATCTTTATACACTTATTTTCTGTACCAAAGAAAACATGAATCAAAATAAACCAACTAGTTCATTAATTATTGGTAATTAATTATTTTATATCACATACAAAAATAACATCTCCATTATTGAGAGATATATTAATATTTGTAAAATGTGGAGTTCTTCCCTTTAAATAAGCTTTATTTGAGAAGTAATTATCTTTTTTTTTTATTGTTTTATTAACTCATTGGTTAACGCAAAGATTTACAATCCAACATTCTGACTCTAACCAACTCACGTCTGGATGAGACAAAGTAATGTGAAAGAAAGGATGGCACTAATGTTTTAATTAGCGGCCCTAGGACCTCCACCACCCCACCCCACCCCACGCCATGCTTTGAATTTCTACGTTCGCCCCTTCAAGAATCTCCCTGTCAAGACTCCACCGCGACCTGATGCACTGGTACGATAAAGCAAGATATCTGGTGGCGGGTGGGAGGGAAAGGTATGTCCTTTAAAGGACTTTTTTTTTTTAAATAATGACGTAGTGTCTGCATTAATGTTATTGAAGTTGATGAAGGATTTAACTCTTTCTCTCCGTAATTATTTACCACATTCTGATGGAGTCAACGTTTGTATCGTCGGTTAGGAGAGAAAGAGTCAATGATGCACTCCTTGGAAATAAACCTGGGGCATGAGACGTAAGGTATTCATGAGAAATTGAAGTATGTTTTCTTGTGTATGTTGATTTGTAAGATCATTTTAATGAGTATTAAATCTTTTAGTATCAAATCCGTCGTGGAAAATGCTTTAAAATTAATTACTCAGATGAACAGGGAACAAAAAAAACTCTATTCGTGTCTAATGAACTCTTGTGTCGGGACGTATTGAAAAGTAGACTGGAACATTAGAGAAAGGAAAATAAAACTGATATTCCTGTGATTGTAAAAATTTGTTTTAAAACTCAATCTCCCAAAGTAATTTCTCTATTGCAGTGAATTTATTTTTAATTAGACTCTCCATATGTCTATCGAATGCAAATGTTCATGTGGTCAGCTACTTTGAAAGAGATTTGGCGTTGACCAGAAAGATTTTCGTAGTAATAATGAGTGAAAGTAATGCCTTTACAAAATCACGTTAGTTTTATTTACAATTTGTTTAACGGGGGGACAGGTGAAATCACTACCACAATGTAGCCCTCTCCAGGTAGAGGTTCTCAAAGGGTCGCAACCATTTCCGGGTAGTCATTAAACAAGCAAAATATATTTTAAAAAAAAACAAGCCGACCCGCGGCGTAGAATACGCCCCCCCCCTCCCTTTTTTTCTGCGCCTTGCTCTCTGTCACAGCGAAAGGTACGTGGGATAACTCTAGTCCGACTTGCAGAAATAAAAGTTATCTTTCCATGACTTTTTCGTCGTGGTGTCCCGCATGGTTGGACGACGAAGAGAATTATATGTATAGATACTTAAAAAACAACAACAAATAAACAAGGACAATAATTACATATTTACAGCCATGTGTCTCAGTACTGTAATAATTATGTACTCTTTTCGATCTCAAAGAATATTAATTAATTACCACTATTTAATAAACTAGTTAACTATTTAGTTAACTATTTGATCAATTTTTGTTTAAAAATCGATTCATGTATTGTCCTCGACATTACATAATTGTACAAAGTTTCAACTTGATCCAAGAATGGGTTAGGGTTAGGGTTAAGTTGAGGAATAAACGTTCAAAATGTGTATCAGTCAGAGTTGCTATAGACCTTGTAAATGAAACCTATAGTCGCGCTTGATTATTTAAAATGAGGAAGTAGTTTTATCATCCATTTTTAATCAGCTCTGACTAATAAGCCCCTACTCATTAAGTTTCTGGAGACGCGGTGGCTAACCCTAACCCCTAACCCTAACTCTAACTCCCCTTTCAGTTTCCTGAAACGGTCTCACTTTAACAGTTATTTGTGACAGTTTCTTTTTGTTTCTTTTTTTAAAAGATGTGGCCCTTTCATCCTGCTCATAGCCACGCCACTGCATACATTCATCTTAACACCTTTAGCACCCCTAAAGCTTAGAGTCCATAAAGAATGCACCTTTGCTCTATGCGAACTGCAATTATGCATTCAAGACTTGAGATATATTTCATATCCAGGAATCTATCTACATACCTGCAGTGTGGCATTCATCATAGTAATCTCCGACCTGGCTGTTTAGTCGACCGTGTACAAGGAAGGTAACGTCGAGTCAACCACAACCTTTAGTCAGGCGGTAATTGTGATGATTGACGATGCGTAGCGTGTTAAAAGAAGGCATATACTGAATGCGATAACAGGTATTCCTCGAATCATATAAAAAAAAACTCCATTAAGTGTCCTGCAATAGAATATAATATTTTTAAAAATTAATTTAATACAAAACAAATCATCTCAAACCGGGTATTGAAGTCTTGAATTATACACCGTCACTTTCTACGAACGATTCTAGCCATTTGGCGAGCGATCATTGCATAAGAAAGCAATTAGTTTTTGATACCTTCCTTACCTGTATCTGATTCTCTTAAGATCTAGATTTACTTCTACATCTAGAATCTAGAAGTAATCTATATTAGATTTACGTGAAAATAGAAGCAAAGCTTAGATAATTTATCAATTAACTTTAACCAACTTTAAATTTAATAAACAACCCTAGTTTTCGATACACTATGGCTGACTACACCATGTTTTTTTGTTCTACTATAATTTATAGCCAAATTAAAATTTATTTCTATTATAATTTGAAACAATGCAACGGTCAAACTTGAGTTTTCTCCATGTGGCGAACAAGCTAGTAATTCTTTTCATCAAAAGTTAAATTTTTAAGAAAATCGTTAGAGCCGTTTTTGAGATCAGCGTCCTCGGAGGTTCCATGAAGTTCCGACATGAATAGAGGCATTGTAATAATAAGGAACAATCTGGAAGCAAATGAATAGAAATTCTTTCCCATTTTTACAAAGCTTATATCAAATCACTCTGTCTGTCTGTCCAGCCAAAAGTTATACGCATTATTTCTCCGACACCCAAGCTCGGATCCAGCTGAAATTTTACACTATTTATTTCTTTTACACGAGAATTCATTTTAAACAAAATTAACCAATTAGTTGGTAATAAATTACTTTGTTTGGTATTTCAAACAAGGGAAAGAAATAGTACTCGACTGAAGTGAGCAGGTGATATGTGTATGGGGTAGAGATAGGGAATAGTTTATGATATTTTTATATATCAACTCACTCTGTCTGGGTAGAGATAAGGAATAGTTTATGATATTTTTACAAAGCTTATATCAACTCACTCTGTGTGTCTGTCTTTCTGTCTGTCTGTCAAGTAAAAAGTTATTTCTCCCACACCCAATCTGGGATCAAGCTGAAATTTTGCATAATTATTTTCTTTACCTGACAACACAAGAATCAATAAAACCCTAAATCTAACCCTAACCCATAACCTGCTCACTACAAAAACACTCATACAAACCAAAATCACACTCGCACACACAATTTGCATGAGAGGTGACTGACATTTTTTACTACTATTTTTAGATACAAATAAAAAAAAATAGTCGGTCTCTGACTTTGCATTATACTATCACAATAACAACAACGTTATATTACTACAAATATATGCCTATTTAAAATAGATTCCAAGACCCAAAAAAAAGTTAAGATCTCATTACTATACCGGAAATCAAAACTGAATTACGAATACGCCCCGGAGTATCATTTTATATGCAAAGGCCTACCCAGTTATGTCCCAATGTCATGTTAAATATGAATGCCCTAGCTAATACATTTTTAAAAATCTAAGCAATTTGAAATAAAGATATCATCTCCTAGCTAATTTACATAAATATCAACATTTTTTTTTGTACACTGAAAGTAATAGATCAGTGGTGCATAGATCGTGGCCCGTGGGCATTATCTGATCCTTGACGCAGGCGCTATAGGTCCATTGAAACTTCCACACCAGTGGTTCCCAAACTTTTTTGTCTCGTAGACCCCTTGCCATGTTTTCTGGATTACGGTAGACCCCCCTGCTAAACTTATATATTGCATTTTTGCAAATTCACCAACTCAATTTTTAAAAACTTATTTCTAACTGTAGTGAGACAAAGAATGAAAAAAGTAATTTAAAGCTACATTTAAAGTTAGATAGTTCTTTTTTATTGGTAAAATTCAAATTTAAACCAATTAAAATAACAATTTATATATATATATATATATATATATATATATATATATATATATATATATATATATATATTACTGGAATCTCCAAACACAGTGGAAATGTGTGGGAGTTTTATGAAGGCTCATCATTCGTTGCTTCGGGTATTATGTTTCATATATAAATGTATTGTTCTAATTAATTAATTTATAAATTTGCCTTAAGTATCATTCTAAAAGTTTTCGCAAAGTGTTTCTTGTGTATTTCTTGATCTTTCACGTCTGGTTCAAATATTGGGTCCGCGGAACTTATTTCATTTAGGCTACAAACTGTATATGTCGTTTGCAAAGAATTACATAAGCACATGGGCGCCCGCAAGGGCACTTGCACCAACTGGATTCTCTAACCATTTATTTTGCACCATCAGATCAATCTAAGTAGTAACTGAACAAATAGTGCTTCTTCTGGTGACTGAAGTACAGTTGTAGTAGACTAGCCTCAGGCTTATCGGGGATTGATGGCTGACCATGTACGTGCACCCCTCTGATTTTCTGAGTTGTCAAATTTCAGCCATTTTTTTTTTACACCTTTAAATCAATTAACTTCTGCTAGGAAGCAACTTAACATGTCGTGCTTCCACTGAAATAAAGTTAATAAGGATATGCTATTATTGTAATAAACTAGAAAAGGCTAATCTGTAGTTCATGTCCGATCATGTGCGCTTTATTATAGGCTTGCAATTCAATATTCTTGAGCATGTTAGTCGTGACGTGTTGTCTTCATTGCCCTTTTTTATGGTTATTATATTTAGTAAAGGCCTAGAATAGGATACAATTTGTCTTTGTTTTTGTTCTTTTGTTGTTGTTTTTTATCTTGGAGGAAAAATCCTTGCCACCTGTCTTTCGATTTGATATATGTGAAAGTTTCTTTGAACAAGATTGAAAAGGGCAGTCATCTTTACGTCTTGCAGAGTTGCAGTCAGTGTTAGCTCTCGATAAAATAGCAGGTGAAACACGTCCACCAGTTTACAATACAAGAGATGTAAGAAAGTTTTTCCCATGCCATCGTCTGAGTCAAAACGTTGATTTGTATCCACGGAGCACTGGCAGTAGCAAGCAAACAAAATATACGAGCAGTGGCAGCATGAATCAACTGCGTTTTCTTGGTATTTCTGTAATGAAAAGACAAGATACCTCTGATACTGAATAGATGTGTTTAAGCGTTGGATTCGTTGATGGCAAATGTACTTGAGAAGAATTCATTGGTTTTGTCACTACTTTTGAAAGAGACGCACTGTCTGTGTCTAACGTCATTGTCAGCAAGTACTTTATGTACATTTTGGACATGGACAAACGGCTCGGCCAAGGCTACGATAGCTGCTCCGTGATGGCTATCATTCAGAACTTTCTTCAGGCAAGATTTGTTAAATATATCTAAAAGCAGCTTAAGTCCGTTGTACGTCCCACAGACTTAAACTTGTTATCATTGACCTGAATGAGTTTCCGATATACGAAATGCTGTTGGTGTCATCAAGAAGATTATCTATTTCTTCCTTAACAGTCTTAAGCGAGAGCATTAGCGCTTAATTTACTTTTTTTGTGTGAGACACGATGGACGAAGTAATCGCGCTTTAAGTCACAACTTTGAGAAGGAAGATCTTTGAGTGTTTGGCGTATTTTAAAATAACGGCTTTAAATGCAATCAGACAAACTGCTTATGTATAATTGGTGCCTGCTTCTCATGTGTTTTTGATTTTTTTTCAATAGGCGTCAATTATTAATTGTTCTTGAACCAGTTTCCGTGATGTTGCGGTCTGTCCTTTTTGGCATAAGTAGCCTCTCAACAGCACATCAGCAGTCACATTAATGACCTAATCAAAAACCAAGTTGACCATGCTGAGGAACACTTCAGGGATGGCATCTTGAGAAAGGCGAGACTACTGGCAGACAAACTTGGTATTCAGTTTGTTCTGCCGAGAATTTGCAGTCGAC
This sequence comes from Biomphalaria glabrata, assembly GCF_947242115.1. Classification (NCBI taxonomy): domain Eukaryota; kingdom Metazoa; phylum Mollusca; class Gastropoda; family Planorbidae; genus Biomphalaria; species Biomphalaria glabrata. The sequence continues at coordinate 25,800,645 of NC_074722.1, forward strand.
AGACAGGCCTAGGAAAAACCACATGTTTGAATTTTTGGATTAATACAGAACACGGCTTTATATTCCGTATCTTGATTGGTTAGTTTCTTCATTAGCGTCTCGCTTTTCAAGCAATAATAATGCTGAGTTCAACCTTGTTTTGTCTACATCCTAAAACGGTGAAAGAACTGCAACGTAAAGAAGAATATCAAAATTGCCTGACAAGCAATTCAGTTGTATAATTATTGACAGTTTTTGCAGCGTTTGCATTTTTTGTTTGATCGACCGTTGGGATGCACGGGCCACACGGATAAACGTACCAACTTGTACAGTAAATAGTTTGTTTATATGTTAGTTTTTTTTTTTAAATATCAGGAAACAAATGTTGACATTGAACTTAATATCGCATAGGTATTGGAGGTGAGGAGACATTTCTTTTCTTTCATATTCTCTGTAATAAACAAAGTTGACTTTACGACTCTGAGCCACGGATGGGAACTTGCACCACACTGCTACAATTCCTGCGGGCACCCATGCATAAGCATAAGAAGCTTTTTAATGTTATAACTCCTACCACCGAGGTGCCCTTGAACTGTGTTGTTGCTTAAAGAAATTCGTTAAATAATATCAGATGTAGGTTTGTGTCAAATAATTCGTTTTTATTTTTGAGATTTCGAAAGTTGTTTAAACCTTTATCTTTTTTTGTCAGGGTGACATCATCTCAAATGATCCTCCAGAGGGAGTCCAGAGTAAATACTTAGTCACCTAGGCAACCGTTTGTTTGACCAGAAAGGAATAAATCCCGATTTTCAATACATTTTAAATATTTTTTTTTGTTAAGCATTAGTTAAATTTTGACACATTTAAGCTATTAAATCGGTATTGAAATTAAATACAACAATTTAATTTTGATTAGCAGGAATATTTAAAGATTAACTAAAGTACAAACATATATTCTTGCATGAAATAAGTACATTTATAGGATCTGAAAATTAATGTCACGACCTGCTTAAATGAAATCCATTATCGTAGACCCCCGTGGACATCTCATAGACCCCCAATTTATTGTTTCACTTTCGTAGACCCCTTGGAAGTCTTTGTTGAACCATGGGGGTCTATATAGATACTTTGGGAATCACTGTTCTACACAATGATTCCGCAAAGGTTAATTGGACCCGACGTTTTCATTGTGCCGTCCCTCTGATACGTGTGTCAGAAATGTGTATAAGTTTCACAGACTGGGCACCGCTGAGATACACTAGATAAGTTAGAGAATGAGGGGGAGGGAGGGAGATACGCCTATGAATTTCGTGCCTTAGGGTGATGACAAAGAACTGACAAGTACCTAAATAGTAAAGGTCAACCTAAACTGTTACAGGGATTTTAAACAAATCTGAATTAGAGATAAGATTGAATTTAAAGCGAGGCCAACGGCTGAATTATAATTAATACATAAATTTGAATATGTTTGCTTGTGTTTGTCTCGTTTATGTTTGTATCTTTCATTTTTTTTTTCATTCAAGTAGTTTTAAAAAGAAGATCTTATTGTTCCAGCAACATTGGTTCCTGTGAATGGGATGTATGTCTACTTTCTTGATTTCGCATACAAATATGAATGTGTTTTGTGTTTGTATTGTTTCTGCATGTGTGTATGCATAATTTTTAATGGTTTAAATGGTTGAAAAAATGAAATTTGCAAATATCGTTTTGCAAATATATCGTTTTATATCTCAGGAAATAAAATACATCCTTTGCATTTTTTAAAATGCTTATAACAACTCACTCCGTCTGTCTTTCTGTTGTCTGTCTGCAGTTTTGTACACTTTATTCTCTCCCTTTTCCCATTCTAGGATCAAGTTGAAGTTCACCGGCGATCAATTACATGAAACATTAAAAAATTAGCCAATAGTGGTCATTTATGAATTTGGTTTTGTAAAGAAAAAAGAATAAAAATCTGGACACTAAATTGGGAACATTTGTATCCGTTCAATGAAGCATAAAGATTAAGACATGAACTACCTTTTAATCTTCCTTTTTTTTTTCTCTTTCTCTCTCTTTCTCTCTCATTCTCCCTTTCTCCTCTTTCTCTCTCTCTTTCTTTCTTTCTTGCTTTTGACCTTCGCTTTCTCTCGTTCTCTTTTCTTCTCTCTTTCTCTTTCTGTCTATCTTTATATTTCTCTCACTTTCTCTCTCTCTCTCTTTTTATTCCCCTTTCCCCAAGTTCTCTCTTCATTCTTCATTTCTCTCTCCTTTCTCTCTCTCTTTCTCTCTTACTCTCTATCTTTCTCTCGTTCTCTCTCTTTCTCTCTTACTCTCTCTTTCTCTCTTTCTCTCTCTTTCTATCGTTTTCTCTCTTTTTCTCTCTTTATCTTTCTCTATCTCTTTCTGTCTATCTTTTCTCTCTCTTTTTATATATCTCTTTCTTTCCTTCTCTGTCTCTCTATTCCTCTTTTTCTCGCGATTTATCTCTTTATTTCTCTCTCTTTCTCATTCTCTTTCTCTCTATCTCTCGCCCTTTCTCTCTTATTACTAACACAGGGTTTCTTCCCTTTAGAAGCAATGTCAGGAAACAGAACAACATTCGACCAATCTATTCTTATGCCTGATTTTCAAAATCACATCAATCACCAGTGGGCTGTTGTAAGATTAAATTTATGTGAAGATATTTCCGAATTTTAATGACTCCTCCGATGTGGTCTGTTTGGAGACGACTGCGGGACAATTCGGTCAGTTTGAGGTTCGACTGAGATCTGTTGTTTGTTGTTGTTTTTTTTTTTTTGTGGGGGGGGGGGGAGAAAACGTGCGTAGACAGGGAGCTTATCGCGAGGCAATCAAAGACTTCCTCAACTGATAGGTCACCGAGGCTGTGATTGGAAAGCGTGATATGTATCAGTAGCTGTGGCCCCGGATTTACTTTATGGGGTTAATGAGACCCTGGGTGTTGTGAGGTTTAGGCAAGTATTCGATGGTTTTCAAGTATTCTTAAATTAATTTCTCTCTCTCCCTCTCTTTCTCCCCCCCTCTCTCTCTCCCTGTCTCTCTCCCTATTTTTCTCTCTCTCTCTCCATCTCTCTCTTACTCTCTTTCTCTCTCTCTTTCTCTATCTCTCCCGCTCTCTCTCTCTCTCTGTGTATGTGTGTGAGATGTATATCACATATAAATATTTTACCAAAATGACCTTAAAGACACTTGAAGCACGTGTTACAAAGGTTATATCCACTCTCTACGTCTGTCTGTCTGTCTGTCCATCTGAATGGAAGCGTGTTAGTTCTCCCACTTTCCAGTCTCTGGTCAAGTTGTCACTTTGCACAATTATTCATAGTCGATGACAACACATGATTCAATTAAGAAAAAAAAGCAGTTTGTAAATCAATTAGTCATAATTAGGTAAGTTATTTTGATATAGAAAATACACTAAGCTAAGCGGAGATAACCCGTTCGCTAAAAATGTTGAATTAGTAAAATACTATAAACCTCTCTATTTGTGCAAGTACTTGAAGCCAGCAAACTTTAATGCATACCTGACATTAGTTTGAGAAAGTAAAAGCGGTTGGTAGTTGTGCTGGTCACATGACACCCTCGTTAACCGTCAGCCATAGATCTTAAGAGAGGTAACTTCACTTTTGTTTTTACTTTTATTAATTAATTCAATTAATTAAATCAATTCAAGTTTTTTGTTTGTTTGTTTTTTTACATAGTTTCACGCGTTTACATTAGAAATAGAGAGAATAAGACAATGTTTTATGTTGTAAGTTTATATGTGAATAAGACAAACGCCCATGGGCCACTCATGAGTTTATGTGTAATATAAACTCTCTTCGCCACCTTATTTATAGTTATTCCATGTTGTTGTTGTTTAGGAAAGCTACCTACATTTTTAT